>NC_068935.1:98232345-98538178 GCF_023091745.1 Budorcas taxicolor | reverse complement strand
AGGCTCTTTAGTTCTTCTTCACTTTCTGCCACCCTAGAGAAATATTTTTCATAAATATTCTTTGAACTGAGGAACTGTCTCAGATTGGAGACTATAAAAGAGACAAGATGACTAAAAAGCACTGTGGGATCCTGGATGGGATCCTGGAACAGAAGAAGGACATACATGGAAAACTTGGTTGAAATGTGAAGAGAAGCCTGGAGTTTAGTTAGAAGTTTTGTACCAATGCTCACTTCCCGGTCTTAATAACAGTTCGTGGAAGATGGAGGAAGCTGGGTGATGGGACTATGGGACCTCTCTGTACTCTTTCTGCCACTATTCTGCAAATGTAAAATTAGTTCTAAATAAAAAGTTTTAAGAAACACTCTTTGAGACAGAAAAACCATTGATAAATGTTTTATTAAGAACCTCAGCAACAAGGATTTACTATATAATGTAGGGAACAATATTCAAGATCTTGTAATAACCTATAATGGAAAATAATCTGAATATGTTTGTGTGTGCATGTATGTCTATCTGAACCACTCTGTTGCACACCTGAAACTAACACAACAGTATAAATCAACTATACTTCAATGCTTTTTTTAAGTTATATAGTTAGAAACAAAAGAAGAACCTAAATCTTCTAAAATAATGTTTAGTATAATATATACGATTTGCTTCCATTAGTGAATTGATTCTATCCTATTTTCTTCCATGATCGGAGACATCTTTCTTCATGTATCTATCATCCATCACCCAATATAAATGTTTCTTGAGCTTCTTTCATAGCTCTAACGGGCACCATCTCTTTGTATAGCAGATACTATAATTTGACTTCCTGCGTAAAGCAATGTTTGCTTTCCTTTCTGGAAATGTCTTCTTCCAGGATACAAGCTTCATTGTCATACCAGAATTTTAAGATAAGGTTTATTAATTCAGTCATTCAACACATTACTCAAGCTCTTACTTTGGGCAACATCATCTAAACAGTCTGAGGCCACAGATTCTCTTTAGTGGTGACAAACACTGAAGACTTCGCATCCTCCTGCAGACTTGAAAAGTGCATCAGATTCAGAGAACAACTTTGAAGGAGTGAACAAACGCTTTCTACTTTGTTTTCCTGACTCTTAGGCTGCTCAGTGGAAAGGATGGTCTAGATTCCTTTTATTTATGTCAAAGTGTAAAAACCTAGGTTTCCTTTTAAGTTAAAACCAAATAGCTAAGAGTCTAACGGCTCCAGCATGGTTTGTCTTCTGCTCTCCAATTGCATTCATCTGCAGCATTTCCTGGCCCATTCAATAGCCTCCCTGTGAAGCACTCCTGCCATCTATGTTCTTGGGCTCTCCATTGCTCTCTGTTGAGAAGCTCTAAAAATCCCAAGACACCAAGTGCCATCCCCTTCTGAAGTTTCATTTCAGGAAAGCTATTTTAAACATCACTAATATGAATTTTTTAAAAAGGGTTAAACTCATGGAGGGGTGCTTATATGTCAAAATGAAAACTGAATCATGCTATTTACTAATCTATTTTCAAAGCTCTAAACCTAGATAAGACTGGAAAATAGTCAATCTCTGAATTTTATAGAATAAGTATTTATAGTACTTCAGAATGAATTGGCAACAGTGATTCTACCTGAGGGACAATACTTAAAACACCTGTCCCTAGCCAAAACTAGAAGACATAAAAGACAGAAGACACCCTCAATTTGAGATTAAGGAGCCATGCAAATGCCTAAGGCAATTCTTGAATCCAATGTCCATATAAATCCTTTCTCTCCCTTCATTTCTCATTCTTGTAAACCAGCAAAACCTATAAAGGATATGCTGCAATAACCAAATTGTATCTTAAAAGCTACTCCCTTTTAAATATAATTTGCTCCAATTGTGAATGCAAAAATTTTAGATGAAATCTTCCCTAAATATAACACAAACTCTACAGTATAGCTTTTCTGGTGCGCTAAACTTAACTGAACAGAGAAGGCGATGGCACCCCACTCCAGTACTCTTGCCTGGAAAATCCCATGGACGGAGAAGCCTGGTGGGCTACAGTCCATGGAGTCGTGAAGAGTCGGACTTGACTGAGCGACTTCACTTTCACTTTTCACTTTCATGCATTGGAGAAGGAAATGGCAACCCACTCCAGTGTTCTTGCCTGGAGAATCCCAGGGACGGAGGAGCCCGGTGGGCTACCGTCTTTGGGGTCACACAGAGTTGGACACGACTGAAGAGACTTAGCAGCAGCAAACTTAACTGAAATTTACCACCAGTTTTGAAGGAATGGTATTATGTGAGTCTGCTCTCAGCACCTCCAAGTCTGAAAAATGGGTCTGCTAAATTTAAGACAAAATACCGAAATTATCTTCAATGTTAAATGCAGCAGTATACCCTTTCATGTTGAAATTACACTGAGGGGACTTCATAATATATTTTCTACTAAAAGTTTCAATTCATTATTTTTAAACCAACAGATTTCTTTAGAAAAAGCAAAACTGCTCATCAATTTGCCTACAGACTCTCATTTATTTAAATAAATATTCCATTTAATTAACTGTTCAAAGACCTTCAAATAATATTCTCACCAAGGAAACCTGAGGCTTTCTCTTTCCTATCCATGCCATTCAAATTCATGCACTTGAGACAATTTTCTTTCTTATTTATCATACTAAATGGGGGACATTATTTATTTATCCAAGGCCTCACCCAAATGAACAGAACTAATGATTGCCTTCCGTATATATGTGGAATATACTAAAAGTGACCCACGTCCCTGGAAATCCCAAATTATGAGAGAAAACAAAGCTTTTAACAGGAAAGACAATGGGAAAATAAGTTCATTTAAAGATTTTAGCTAAAAACTGAAATCCCATCATGGCCTAGGTGTAGATGAGTCTGTTATCTTCTTCCAGAAAAAATTAATTCCCAAGACACAGCTAGAGAAATTCATCTTTAATGTATGATTCATGATCTTCTTATTTTTTCGATCAAATAAGTACCAGCTATATGTTAGACACTGGGTTAGATGAGTGCTGATATTACAATGATAACCCATGTGGTGTCCTTGTCTTTAGAGAATTTAAGTCTAATGAGGCAAGAGACCACTCATGGGACAAGTCGCTTCAATGGTGTCTGACTCTTTGTGACGCTATAGAGTATAGTGCGCCAGGCTCCTCTGTCCATGGGATTTTGCAATCAAGAATACTGCAGTGGGTTGCCCTGCCCTCCTTCAGGGGATCTTCCCAACCAGGGATCAAACCTGTGTCTTCTGCAGCTCCTGCTTTGCAGGCAGATTCTTTGCCACTGAGCCACAGGAGAAGCCCAGTCAATAATCAGTGTCAACAAAAATAAGGCAGATGTTATGAGAGAAAAAGACAGCAAATTCGTTATCTGGCCTCAGGTCAAATACTGTTGGGAAAATGAGTTTCAAGGAAAATAAATTAACATTTAAAAATATTTTCAATAAGAGCAAAACCAAAAAATTTTCTGATTAACACTCAAATAATTGGAAATTCCACAATAGACTTTCTGTCTTTGCACATTCTGGTCAGTTATAATTTTGCTCTATCTATAACCTATAATCTTTCATTTTTAAAAAGATAGCATCTATGTTTATGAAAAGGATGGTTTGTCAGTCCTTATACTTTTATCCCATGATTGGAAACAAAAACTAAGAAAATAAACCTTTTACATTTCCAGTTTTCAGACACCACCACTGACCTTTGGTTTTTGCTTACCACTGGACACCTATGGCATTTTTTTTCGAAGCAAAACCACAAGCAAGCTCATCTGCCAAGAACTACCCCCAGGAAGCCAGTGGAAAAGGAGCCATATTTGAAAGAACTCCATCTAACTCCCCTAAGAAGGGAAAGAGAAACAAGACTTTGTAGGGGTGAACTGAACTACTTCCAAATTTCCCAGAGGGAACCCTTACTTGTGACCAATTCAGCTGCCTTTTGTATTATAGCAGTCTTAAAATAGTTCTCCTTGTATTTATATCCCTTCTAAATTCACTATTGTTACTCACTATGAGTTCACTGGTGTTAGTCAGCACAAGTCACTTAGTCACTATATTTTTTAAACCACCAACTTCCCCTGCCCTTTCTGGTTTTCTGATCCCTTCAGCATTTTGCAACATTTAAAAGATGAGTAACTATACACAAGAAATGTTGTTGGGCATTTTCTTACATTGTTTTTGATTTAAACAGTGACCATGTCCCCATTAATAAAAGGAGTACACAGTCACATTTTTTTCTCATGAAAAGGTGACACTTTCGTTTAAACCTTAGGGTTAAAATTTTATTTTGCATATATTGGTTAACCATCACTTCTCATAAACTTTTTTAAAATTAGCTCACACAAATTATTTATTCAAACAATAAATCAGTGAATGGATATTACTCTTTCTTTTGATAAAAAGACCCTGGTCTAGTGTGATTTCTGTTAACCACAGGTGGAGAATGGAAAACAATCCAGGGAACTAAGGGTTGTATTGGCCTTTTAAAATTATTTGTCAAAGATGAGTTGATAAATAAGATGTGATTTTAAAACAGTAATGGAATATTACTCAGCCATCAAAAATAATGAAATAATGCCATTTGTTGAGATTATCATACTTAGCACAATCAGAAAAAGAAGACAAATACCCTGTGATATCACTCACATGTGGAATCTAAAATACAATGCAAATCAACATAGCTACAAAAACAAACAAAGAAACAAACAGACTCACAGACACAGAGAACAGACTTGTGGTTGCCAAAGGTTCTGGGTAGAGGAGGGAAGGAATGGAGTTTGGGCAAACTATTATATATAGGATGGATAAACAAAAAGGTCATAATGTATAGCACAGGGAATTATATTCAATATTCTATGACAAATCATAATGAAAAAGAATATATATATATATATACACATATATATAACTGAGTCACTGCTATACAGAAGAAATTAAAACATAGTAAATCAACTATACTTCAATAAGATTAAAAATAAATAAATAAAATAACCTGTCAATTAAGACCTGACATAATTACTCCAACTTATCTTTTCAACTTTATCTGTTAAGACCTCCCCAAATTTTTCATTGATTCATACTGCATTGAAGGGAATAAGCATCTCTGCTGTGAGCAACTGAGAGACCTTGAAAGCCCTCTTCCCTTCCTCTCTCCATCCACATCCAATCACCTCAAAGCAGATGCTCCCCACAGAAACCTTCCCCAACCACCAGAGCTGCCAGCCACTGCCTGCTCTTTGAACTTGTGCTATAAACTTACTATCCTGATCCTGCTTATCACATACCTACATCCTCTTTCTAAGCGAACAGTATGCTTGTTCTAGATAATCTATCCTTCGGGGTCTCTCTTTAACCTACAGCACCAGGCATTTTAACATACACACCAAATATTTACAAAGCCAATCTTGTCCATTTTCCCCTTTTTAAAGACAAGACATCAAACAGACCCAGATCAAATTCTTGTCCTACCTGAATTTGGGTTTTTTCTTCCATCATTCAAGCAGCTTGACATGGCCATTGTGTACAGACAATTAAAACAGTGCAAGGATTCCCCAGTGAACCAGTAATAAATAGAAATCAACATTTACATCTCCCAATTTTCCTAGTAAGTGTGACAAATGTGCCCTTCATAGTATTCAAGTAATCTGTCACTTTATGCATGCATGCATGCTAAGTTGCTTCAGTCGTGTCTGACTCTTTGCAACCCTATGGACTGCAGCCTGCCAGGTTCCTCTGTCCATGGGATCCTCCAGGCAAGAACACTGGAGTGGGTTGCCATGCCCTCCTCTAGGGGATCTTCCTGACCCAGGGACTGAACCCACATCTCATTATGTTTCCTGCACTGGCAGGCGGGTTCCTTTAATTCCATGTGGAAACACATTATGAATTGTCATGGAATTGTCTATTTGGACTTTCTAGAATAGCTATACTGAATTCCATATTTTGTTATGAAATATAGGGACTAGATAGACTGTTTCTCATTGAATTTCATAACAAAAGGAAAAATAAAAGAAGAAAGTGGTTGCCAAAAAGTAAATGGCAAAAGCTGGAAGTAGAAGTCACTTTTTAGCTAGTCCTTCACTCTGGGAGATCCTAAAAAAAAACTTCACTAATCAATTGCTTTACTTTTTTCTCTCTCCTGTTTATATGTAGAAGGGAATGGAGAGAAAAAGAACCAAGAGAAGGGCCAGGGTATTTACCAAAAGAACAAATTTCATGTTACAATGAACATAATCTGTCTAACATGCTCGTCATATGCTATTGTTCCCAACTACTTTCAAAACCTTGAAAGTGAAAGTGAAGTCGCTCAGTCGTGTCCGACTCTTTGCGACCCCATGGACTGTAGCCCACCAGGCTCCTCTGTCCATGGGATTCTCCAGGCAAGAATCCTGGAGTGGGTTGCCATTTCCTTCTCCAGGGGAACTTCCCAACCCAGGGATCGAACCTGGGTCTCCTGCATTGCAGGCAGATGCTTTAACCTCTAAGCTACCAGGGAAGCCTTCTTAATTTATGACAATTCTGTAACTAGCCAGAAGTTTGATTTTGTAAAAAAGGGGAAAAAAGTATGCTGACAAAATGATGGGAAATATAGCACTTTACACTTAGGTGTGTGCATTTCAGCATATGCAAATTCAAAGGAAAAAAAAAACACTGAGAGAGAAACACTGAATTTATAATGCAGGAGCATTTATGGGCAAGTGTTTCTTTTAATGCATCATAAAACAAGACAGGTTAATGGATGATAGATGGTTAGCTATTAAATAAAGCAAGTACTATAAGATACTGGTCATCTAGTGTTGTATGTTCACTGTAAAATCCTTTCAACTTTGCTGCAGACTTGGGGATCTTCACTAAAAGCGTTAGGGGACAAAATTAACAATGTAAACTCATGCTTTGAAGCCACACACACACACACACATCACCACCACCACCACCACCACCACCACACACCACACACAACACACAACACACAAATTACTCAGTAAAGATCTTTCAAAAATATTTATTCTTGCTTCCAAATTGGCATAAAAAGCAGAAAGTCCTCGGCTTCCATCTGCCTCCTAAAGCAGAGCCCTCACTGCAGGGGCCAGGTCTGTCAAGGCCCTCACCTGACTCAGGCCTAAGAATCAGCTGACTGCCCTCCCACTTGGCAGGGCTGGGGTGTGCACCTCCTCGCTAGCAGGCTGTCATGGGAGGCAAGACAGAACCGGCTGGCACTGCTGCAGAACCAACCACGCACCTGGGCTTGAGCCCCCTCCTTTCCCCACATCCTGACTCCATCACTGAAGAGCCAGAGGGTCTGGGGGTCTCTGGGAAGCCACAGTCCAAGCACACAAGCGTTCCCCCAGACACTCAGGTTTCTCCGTAAGATGCTGAGCATTTCCCTCAGCTTTTCCTCTCCCCTCACCCGTCTGGCAGCACCCTGCCTGGCTTTCCTAGGAGGAAATCAAAGAAGACGCACCCTCTGTGGCTCTTCACCCTTATCCAAGCATAATAAAAGGGTCAGGGAGGGGAAAAGGCTCCTTCTCATAGTTTGTACTTGCCAAAGACAGGAAAACTAATGACACTATAGCAGCCGTGAAGACAGGGACTCCCCTGCCACCATCCAAACCTGGCCTCCCCGTCTGCTTCATCACGTTGCTCCCAGGAAGAACCAAAGGCAAGAAAGAGTGAAAGCAGCACCATAGGATTGTCTCCCAAATCCCGTGTTCTTTCATGTCATACTCTGTCCCCTGGTTCTCTGGCAACACTTAGACTAAATCCAGGCCACGGAGTGTACTGCTTGTGTGGCTTGCTTGAGCTAGAGTTGCTTCAACTCTGAGTTGGGGGCTGGAATCCCCACAGAAGCTCATCTGTGAGAGAGACCCACACAGTCCAATGAGAAAGCCCATTACCAACCCTAATGATCTCATAGGTCATCCATCCTTTCCTGGCTCCATCAGCTCCCTTCCTGCCCTGCCTCTTTTCCCTTATCTCTTCCCTCTAGACATTCGAGTGAAACACAGACAACTTGAGCAGAAAAATGCCACTGTTTATCACACTCTCCAGCAAGCACTTGAACACATGCCTTAGTCAGTGCGGGCGGGACCACAGGACTCCCAGCTCCCACAGGTCAAGAGTCCTGGCTCCAAGGCACACTGTCCCTTAAGGGACAGTCTGAGGAGCTGTAATTTTAAGAGGCCGTGGTGGGAGGCTGCATCGGGGAGACAAGTTCGGGGGAGTGGGAACCTAACCCATTTACACTAGAATCCCAGTTGAAGAAATTCCAAGTTTTGCATTGAAGAAAATGAAAGTCGCACATTAAATATTACAAACGAAAATTCTATTTCTTACCATATGTGACTCATATTTGATTTTTCTATGTCCTCTGTGGTTGGGTTGCTTTAAGTCCCAAGCAAAGCTTTCATAAGAAAATTTTACAAAAAGACACACTACTTCCACAGAGACATGGACGAAGAAAATGTGGTATATACATGCAATGGGCTATTATTCAGCCTTTAGAAAGAAGAAATCCCCATCATATGCTGCAACACGGTTGAACCTTGAGGACATAATGCTAAGTGAGATGAGCCACTCACAAAAAGACAACTATTGCATAATTCCATTTATACTAGGCATCTAAGTAGTCAAACTCATAGAAACAGAAAGTGAAATGGTGGCTGCCAAGGGCTGGGGATGAGGAGATGCTCTTTAATGTACAGACTTTCAGTTTTGCAAGATGAAAAAGTTCTAAAGATCTGTTGCACAACAATGTGCATATAGTTAACACTGCTGTACACTGTACATTTAAAAATGGTTAAAGTGGATTAGAATGAACAATGTTCAAACAGAAATAAAGAGGCAAAAGAGAAAGTCAAATTTTTCTTAGGGCAATTGATCCTTTCTTAATTTAACTTCAAAAATTCCTACAGGTATTTTTACTTCTTTTTATTTTGGATTTTCTCAAAATTATCTTTCCTCAAATTTATATTTGTAAATAAAACGTGTAGGTCTTAACTTTGATCAAGAAAGTCATTAAAGCGGTAAATTTCCAGTTAGGTTTTTTTTTTTCTTAACCACAATATTTAAAAAATACATATTGCCTTCATTCTATGTTTTGGATATACTCTAAATCTCCAATTCAACTTTCTGATATTAAAAGTCAAAACAAATATTTGAGTGATTTTTTTTTCTGATTGAAGATAAAACCTTCAAATTAAAGGGCTTTGAAGATTCAAGAATGAATAAAAAGCACTTGCAACCACTGTTTGTGACAAACTTTGTCATTTTAAGCATGCATGACATTTTCAGAGCAGGAAGGATCCTGACATTCTTCTCGAGTGGTATGCGTGGTATGCTGAATTGGCTTCTAAATCAAATGAGGCTGCTGATATGTAGCCTTTTAGCAAAAGAAGTATATATCACAAGACAGTCTTAGAGACCAAACACTGTGGCTATTATAGCAAAGGCAGCAAAATGAATAATTCATACGTAGACAGAGTGTACAAGTGTCATGAGCAACCGTGACCACATGAACAGTTCCCACAATGGCCCTCCCTCTAACAACTCTGTCTTATTATTCTATTACTCTAAACATAGACCCATCATCCATTCCTCTGAAATATAAAAGTTACTCTGAGACATTTCTAAGAAGAACAAGAATTCTTAAGTTGACAGAGCAAAAAGGTAGGGCAAACCCTTATTCACCCAGCCTTCCTTTCAGAAAAGGCTAAACTCAAAAGAAACTACACATTTTCTAAAGTTCGTGATTTCAACTTTCCATGGTAAGAAAGATTACATAAGGGAATGGATTAGACTGTCCAAGATTACTTCCCCTGAAAGAGGAATGCAGTGGAAAAACAGGTACTATATAAATGAATTTCCCAATAGCTCGCGATTCCTTGGCTTTTGGGATCTGTGGTTCAGAAGAACAGTCTCCTTTGAATTTCACCAGAGGCTTATTCAGGTATGTGAAACCAGTAACAAGCTAGGAAATAATCTGCATAGTTTTGATGTGATTTGCATGCTCCACCGCAAACTGCAATCTATTAAGAAGTAAAAGCTAGTTTCCAAAACCCATTTAGGCGTGCCATGTTTTTTTGTTACTTCTGCCCCATCTCAATTAATTTGTATCTGGTGCCACTGTCACCAACATGGAGCATTGCACCAGAGGTAACGGAGATAAAAAAAAACAAAGAGAAGCAAATTTGTGAGGCTTAATTCTGAGTGAGCCCTCAGTGGGATACACTGGTCTAAGAAAGGCTAAAGGAGGTACATACCCAAGCACATTCTGGTGAGGGTCTGAGGAATAAAGGAGAGGGGAGACTAAGTAGTGTAAAAGGTCATGGTTCAAGCAATAACCTGTGACCCCAAGCTGAAATCAGCAAACTATCCAAAGTCTCCCAACTCATACTATTGGACAGGGGCTTCAACTATGAAGTATGCAAGGCCTGGCCCTGTTCTTCCATCATCCATCTTTCCCAAATTTAGTCACTGGAGCTACTAATAAAGGATCCTTTCTGTACATGAAAACTGATAACTTTTCTATACATGTACATGATGATGGTACAAGTATTTTAAAAAGAAGGACATAGGGAGATAAATAAGACAAAGAAGAAAAAAAGAGAAAAGGAAAATGTCCCCCATGGTAGGGACATGGCTTCACTACGTGAAGCACAGGGAATTTAAAAAATGGCCATACATGTAAAGCAAAATAAAGTAAAAATAAAAATTAAAAAAAAATGGCCATACAGAGGCCTTCTCTTATGCCCACAAACAGAAGAGCTGGATTTTTTTATAGAGAACTCCATGGTACTCTCTGCCCCTTCTCATATTCTTCCATGTGCAACAGTGCTTTGTAAACTTTAAACCAACTTCTACAACACACATGAATTTGACTTTTATTATGTCTCCCAGTCCTCATGTCAACTGCCCTATGTCTGAGGCTAAGTAAAAGTCCTAATGGAATATGCAAACACCCACTTCCAACAACACAAGAGAAGACTCTACACATGGATATCACCAGATGGTCGACACAGAAATCAGACTGATTATATTCTTTGCAGCTAAAGATGGAGAAGCTCTATATAGTCAGCAAAAACAAGACTGGGAGCTGACTGTGGCTCAGATCATGAACTCCTTATTGCCAAATTCAGACTGAAATTGAAGTGGAGAAAACCGCTAGACCATTCAAGTATGACCTAAATCAAATCCCTTATGATTATACAGTAGAAGTGACAAACAGATTTAAGGGACTAGATCTGATAGACAGTGTCTGATGAACTATGGACAGAGGTTCATGATATTGTATAGGAGACAGGAATCAAGACCCCAAGAAAAAGAAATGCAAAAAAGCAAAATGGCTGTCTGAGGAGGTCTTACAAATAGCTGTGAAAGAGGGGAAGTGAAAAGCAAAGGAGAAAAGGAAAGATACACCCATTTGAATGCAGAGTTCCAAAGAATAGCAAGGAGAGATAAAAAAGCCTTCCTCAGTGATCAGTGCAAAGAAATAGAGGAAAACAATAGAACGGGAAAGACTAGAGATCTCTTCAAGAAAATTAGAGAGGCAAACATGGGCTCAATAAAGGACAGAAATGGTATGGACTTAACAGAAGCAGAAGATATTAAGAAGAGTTGGCAAGAATACACAGAAGAACTGTACAAAAAAGATCTTCATGACCCAGATAATCACGATGGTGTGATCACTCATCTAGAGCTAGACATCCTGGAATGTGAAGTCAAGTGGGCCTTAGGAAGCATCACTACGAACAAAGCTAGTGGAGGTGATGGAATTCCAATTGAGCTCTTTCAAATCCTGAAAGATGATGCTGTGAAAGTGCTGCACTCAATATGCCAGCAAATTTGGAAAACTCAGCAGTGGCCACAGGACTGGAAAAGGTCAGCTTTCATTCCAGTCCCAAAGAAAGGCAATGCCAAAGAATGCTCAAACTACTGCACAACTGCACTCATATCACACACTAGTAAAGTAATGCTCAAAATTCTCCAAGCCAGGCTTCAGCAATACGTGAACCGTGAACTTCCAGATGTTCAAGCTGGTTTTAGAAAAGGCAGAGGAACCAGAGATCAAATTGCCAACATCCACTGGATCATCGAAAAAGCAAGAGAATTCTAGAAAAACATATATTTCTGCTTTATTGACTATGCAAAAGCCTTTGACTGTGTGGATCACAATAAACTGTGGAAAATTCTGAAAGAGATGGGAATACTAGACTACCTGACCTGTCATTTGAGAAACCTGTATGCAAGTCAGGAAGCAACAGTGAGAACTGGACATGGAACAACAGACTGGTTCCAAATAGGAAAAGGAGTATGTCAAGGCTGTATATTGTCACCCTGTTTATTTAACTTCTATGCAGAGTACATCATGAGAAACGCTGGGCTGGAGGAAGCACAAGCTGGAATCAAGATTGCCGGGAGAAATATCAGTAACCTCAGATATGCAGATGACACCACCCTTATGGCAAAAAGTGAAGAAGAACTAAAGAGCCTCTTGATGAAAGTGAAAGAGGAGAGTGAAAAGTTGGCTTAAATCTCAACATTCAGAAAACTAAGATCATGGCATCTGGTCCCATCACTTCATGGGAAATAGATAGGGAAACAGTGGCTGACTTTATTTTTCTAGGCTCCAAAATCACTGCAGATGGTGACTGCAGCCATGAAATTAAAAGATGCTTACTCTTTGGAAGGAAAGTTATGATCAACCTAGACAGCATATTAAAAAGCAGAGACATTGCTTTGTCAACAAAGGTCTGTCTAGTCAAGGCTATGGTTTTTCCAGTGGTCATGTACGGATGTGAGAGTTGGACTATGAAGAAAGCTGAGCACCGAAGAATTGATGCTTTTGAATTGTGGTGTTGGAGAAGACTCTTGAGAGTCCCTTGGACTGCAAGGAGATGCAACCAGTCCATCCTAAAGGAGATCAGTCCTGGGTGTTCATTGGAAGGACTGATGCTGAGGCTGAAACTCCAATACTTTGGCCACCTGATGTGAAGAGCTGACTCATCTGAAAAGACCCTGATGCTGGGAAAGATTGAGGGCAGGAGGAGAAGGGGACATCAGAGGATGAGATGGTTGGATGGCATCACCAACTCAATGGACATTGGCTTGGGTGGACTCCGGGAGTTGGTGATGGACAGGGATGCCTGGCATACTGCTGTTCATGGGTTTTGCAAGGAGTCGGACATGACTGAGTGACTGAACTGAACTGAACTGACACCCTTCCCCACTCCTACTCCCAAATTACTAAAATCTGAAGTCAATGGAATACCTACACTTCAAAATGCTGAAAGAAACAATATGAATAGTACAGTTCCAACCTATAATTCTATAACCAGTGAACATGTCTATCAAGAAGGAAAGTGAGAAAGACACTTTCAAACTAACAAAAACTGAAAAAAGCTATCACTAGCAGAACTTCACTAAATGAAATAGAAATGACGTTTTGTCCAACAGAACTAACACCCCAATTTGTTTAAAAAAATTAAATAATATATCTAAGTAATCCACAGGTCAGAGAAAACAAACAATAAAAATTAGAAAATATTTTAAACTGAATGACAAATTTACTAAATATTAAACTTGTGGGATGGAGCCAAAGCTACTTAGAATAAGAAATATATACATTAGAAAATAAGAATAGCTGAAAATTACAAAACCATTATGTATCTCAAGACATTAAGGGCAAAATAAGCCTAAAGAAAGCACTAGGAATGAAATATTAATCAGAGCAGAACTGAAGTAGAAAAAAAGCATAAAATAGTGATGACAAAGACATAAATTGGTCGTTTGAGTAAATTAATAAATGTGTAAACTTTGACAAAGACTGATGAATGAAACAGAAAGACGTAACTGCAGACATTAAGGATGATTTTTTAATTTCAATAACTTTATTCCAAAAAGTTTAAAATTTTGGACAAGTAGGAAAAATTCTCAAAAAATACAAGTATCTAAATGGTCACATTGGCTTCCCAGGTGGCACTAGTGATAAAGAACCTGCCTGCCAATGCAGGAGATAAAAGAGATGAAGGTTCAATCCATGGGTCAGGAAGATCATGGCAACCCACTCCAGTATTCTTCCCTGGATAATCCCATGGACAGAGGAGCTTGGTGGAAAACAGGGATCACAAAGAGTAGTACATGACTGAAGTGACTTAGTACGCATATGATCACAAGAAATATAAATCCTACCAGTGCAACTGAATCAGTAATTAAAAACCTTCCCACAGTAAAAAATAAACTGCATGCATGGATGGCTTAACCAGCAAGTTCTACCAAAATTAAGAAACCAGTAACACTTAATACAAAGTTTTAAGGAAAAATTATACAAATCTTGCCACAGAACAAGAGCAAAGGACATTTTCCAAAGCTTGGAGTTTAGACTGAGCCAAATACAAAAAGACAACCAGAATTATAAGTGAAAACTATAAACCAATCTCATTCACGATCTCAAGATGCAAAAATCTTAAAAGAAAACATTAGCACACCAAAACCATATCATTTTAAAAAAATAATATATCTTGATCAAAGTAAATCTGGAATCCCCACTAAGTTTTTTTTTTTTAATGTAAGTAAGTCAATATAATTAACCACATTAATATATTAAAGGAGAAAAATCATAGATGGAGAAAAACTAACATGTATTGATGATTTTTAAAATGAACTTAAATAGAAGGAAAATTCCTATTCTAAAAAAGATACAAAAGCCTATAATAAACATAATATCTAATGGTAAACATCAAAAGCACTTCCTTTTAGAAAATGGAATGAGACAGGATGTCCATGATCATCTCTTCTACTCAATATTGCACTAGAGATCTTAGAAAGTGAAAGTTGCTCAGTCGTGTGACTCTGCAACCCCATGGACTATACAGTCCATGGAATTCTCCAGGCCAGACTACTCGAGTGGGTAGCCTTTCCCTTCTCCAGGGGATCTTCCCAACCCAGGGATCAAACCCAGGTCTCCCGCATTGCTGACAGATTCTTTACCAGATGAGCCACCAAGGAAGCCCCAGTGGAAGCTACCTGGGAAGACTAGAGGTCTTGGCTATGGAAATAAGGCAAAAAAAAAGACTGAAAGATTAAAAAGAAAGAAAAAATGGTATTATTTACAGACAAAAAGATTGTATTCATAGAAAAAGAATCACTATTATTAAAATTTTGATGGGTTTTTAGCAAAATTGCTGAATATAACATGAAAGCTCAAAAATAAAATTTTTATATATCAGCAATTGTTAGAAATTAAATTTTGGAAAACATGCCATTTTGATACCACCAAAATATAACAAGCACATGGGAATTATATATGTAAGATCACTACGCAGAAAATGACATTACTAATATGTTGAAGAAATAAAGCCAGGCACCAGAGTATGTACTATATTAATACATTTACATGAAGCTCCAAAAATCAGCAAAACTACATAATTTAGGGGTACAAATTTAGGTAGGAAAATTGAAGAGCAAAATAAGGAAATGGTTTGCATCAAGTCAGGATACTTCTGGGAGAAAAGGAAGGGGAGAGGGCTTCTGAAGTCCTGGAACCATTTCATTTCTTGGCCTTGGCAGTGGTTAAACGGGTGTTCATTTACAATATTTCTTTCAGCTACTGCTGCTGCAAAGTCGCTTCAGTCGTGTCGGACACTGTGCGACCCCATAGACGGCAGTCCACCAGGCTCCTCTGTCTACAGTATTCTCCAGGCAAGAATACTGGAGTGGGTTGCCATTTCCTTCTCCATCTTCTTTCAGCTACATACTGTTAAAACCACATTTCTGTGTGTATATTTAATTTCATATGTGTGCATGCATAAAAGGTTTTTAAAAACCCTCCAAGAAGCAGCTACAAAAAGAACGGGGGGGATTGGGGAGGGTAGAAGTGAAATCCATATGGTAAGAGAAACTTTATGACATAAGGGTAACCAATTTGGAACAATCACTGAAGAAATTTAGTGAAATGTCATCATTTCTTATTTTCTTAAAAAAAAAAAAAAACACTACTAGCAGAAAAACAGTCTCCCTTGTAAGATAGCTAGTTTTAGGGTCAGAAGGTTTTTTAACCAGGTCTGCCTGCAATGCAGGAGACCTGGATTTGATCCCTGGGTTGGGAAGATCCCCTGGAGAAGGGAATGGCAACCCACTCCAGTATTCTGGCCTGGAGAATTCCATGGACAGAAGTGCCTGGCAAGCTACAGTCTATGGTCTCACAAAGAGTCGGATATGACTGAGTGACTAACAAACAAAATATTCCCTACTGCAAAATGAGAATCCACTTAACTCATCAGGATTTGCAGAAGGAAATGACAACCAACTCCAGTGTTCTTGCCTGGAGAATCCCAGGGACGGGGGAGCCTGGTGGGCTGTTGTCTCTGGAGTCGCACAGAGTCAGACACGACTGAAGTGACTTAGCAGCAGTAGCAGCAGCAGCATCAGGATTAGAGAGACTATATCTACAGTGTCTTGTCACATAATAGCAAGTCACTAAATGGAAATTGCTTTTGTAATTGTTGTTGCTATAACTAAAAGGTGTGTACCTTGCCATTTGTATTAATAAGTTTAATTCTTAAACTGACATGTAAACATCTGAGCAAAAGCATTACCAGTGATTCAGTTAATAAAAATTGACCACAAGGAACTGCTTCACTTGAAATTATTAGTAGATGACAAGTTTAACAGGTCTGTCAATAAATTACATTTAACACATTCAATAAATAAAGACTTTAACAGGTTACTCTAATAGTTCTTTTTCTGAAAAGAATTCCAAGAACCCCTTTTTCATGTACATGTTAAATGATTACAATATAACATTTATATAAAAATAACAGAGCCTTCACAGCCTGAAAACATTAAGGATATGTATGTCACCCATCAATGGTGATCATTCATCCACCTTAGTCCAAACGTGTTCAAACACACATGGCATTACTGTGACAGCATGAGCAGCTCCTGAGCTCTTTCGTCCTCACAGGTAACCTTGTTCCTGAACACTCATAGCAGAGCAACTAAGGCCATGGAAAATCCCTTCAATGTTTGAGAAACAGTGTGAGAAGGTGGAAAAAGAATGTAGCTAAGAGACAAACAGACCTGCTTGCAAAATCTTGCTCTGCCACCTCCTAATCAGGTATCCTCTCTTTAAGCCTCAGTGTCCCGAGTTGTCCAAATAGAATAAAACCAATCTCATGAGATTGTTTTATGGAAACCCTTTAATGCAAAAGAGTGGGACCATCATTCTGCCGAGTGAAGCTGCCTCTAAGTCAGATATCCCACCCCACCAGACCAAGCCTACTTTGTCACAAAGATGTTTCCTTGCTAAGTGTCTTGAACAAATTGGCCAACACAGTCATTAATCAGACATCCCCTGCAGTACCTGGATTTGAATCCCAGAAACTCAGAGCTGGAGGGTACTTTGAGACCACCATAATTTGCTGCATCTACCTAAACTTACGTTGTTTACATCATTTTACAGATCATCCTCAGTTAACAGATCTGGTTAATTGTCAAGGATTTGTTGAGGCCCTAGAACAGTAATTCTCAAGCCTGGCTGCATAGTACAATCGCATAGGTAGTTTAACACACATACACACACCCATGGCCCATCTCAAATCAAGTGAATCAGAAATTTGAGGTGAAGCACAGGCTCCTATATTTTGTACCATCTTCTCCAGATGATTCTCATGTGAAGCTAAGGATAAGACCAGGACAGTAGTTGAACAGATGGCAAAGAAGCTGTCAGTACTTTGTTATCAAAAAAGTGGCTTTAATAATTATATGGGCATTTTTCTATCCTATCCAAGCAAAAGGAAACTCAGGAGATCCAGACTGTATTTAAAGAATTTCATAGTCAAGAGAGTTATCTGATTTAACAGAATTTTAAAAGATAAAAAATTGTATTTTCTAGAACAATATACTTCATATGAAGAGCATATTTTGGTATTGCCATGTTAAAAATTTCTTGCCTTGAGAACCCCATGAACAGTATGAAAAGGCAAAAAGATAAGACAGTGAAAGATGAACTCCCCGGGTCGATAGGTGTCCAATATGCTACTGGAGAACAATGGAGAAATAACTCCAGAAAGAATGAAGAGACAGAGCCAAAGCAAAAACAACACCCAGTTGTGGATGTAATTGGTGATGGAAGTAAAGTCCGATAATGCAAAGAGCAATATTTCATAGGAACCTGGAAGTTAAGTCTATGAATCAGTGAACTAAAATGGACTAGAATGGGTGAATTTAACTCAGATGACCATTACATCTACTGCTATGGGCAAGAATCCCTTAGAAGAAATAGAGGAGCCATCATAGTCAACAAGAGTCCAAAATGCGGTACTTGGGTGCAATCTCCAAAACGACAGAATGATCTCTGTTTGTTTCCAAGGCAAACCATTCAATATCACGGCAATCCAAGTCTATGCCCCGACCACTAATGCTGAAGAAGTTTAGGTTGAACTGTTCTATGAAGACCTACAAGACCTTTTAGAACTAACACCCAAAAAAGATGTCCTTTTCATTATAGGGAACTGGAATGCAAAAGTAGGAAGTCAAGAAACACCTGGAGTAACAGGCAAATTTGGCCTTGGAGTACAGAATGAAGCAGGGCAAAGGCTAACAGAGTTTTGCCAAGAGAACTCACTGGTCATAGCAAACATCTTTTTCCAACAACACAAGAGAAGACTCTACACATGGACATCACCAGATGGTCGATACCGAAATCAGATTGATTACATTCTTTGCACAAGCCAAAGATGGAGAAGCTCTATACATACAGTCAGCAAAAACAAGACCAGGAGCTGACTGTGGCTCAGATCATGAACTCCTTATTGCCAAATTCAGACTGAAATTGAAGAAAGCAGGGAAAACCACTAGACCACACAGTTCACACAGTTCAGTTCAGTTCAGTTTAGTTGCTCAGTCGTGTCTGACTCTTTGCGACTCCATGAATTGAAGCACGTCAGGCCTTCCTGTCCATCACCAACTCCCGGAGCTCACTCAAACTCACGTCCATGGAGTTGGTGATGCCATCCAGCCATCTCATGCTCTATCGTCCCCTTCTCCTCCTGCCCCCAATCCCTCCCAGCGTCAGAGTCTTTTGCAATGAGTCAACTCATTGGACCACACAGGTATGACCTAAATCAAATCCCTTAGGATTATACAGTGGAAGTGACAAATAGATTCAAGGGATTAGGTCTGATAGACAGAGTGCCTGTAGAACTATGGAAAGAGGTTCATGACATTGTAAAGAAGGCATTGATCAAGACCATCCCCAAGAAAAAGAAATACAAAAAGGCAAAATAATTGTCTGAAGAGGCCTTATAAATAGCTGAGAAAAAAGAGAAGGTAAAGACAAAAGAGAAAAGGAAAGATATATCCATTTGAATGTAGAGTTCTGAAGAATAGCAAGGAGAGATAAGAAAGACTTCTTCAGTGATCAACCCAAAGAAATAGAGGGAAACAATAGAATGGGAAAGACTAGAGATCTCTTCAAGAAAATTAGAGATACCAAGGGAACATTTCATGCAAACATGGGCTCAATAAAGGACAGAAATGGTATGGACCTAACAAACAGAAGATATTAAGAAGAGGTGGCAAGAAGACACAGAAGAAATGTACAAAAAAGATCTTCATGACCCAGGTAATCACGATGATGTGATCACTCACCTAGAGCCAGACATCCTGGAATGTGAAGTCAAGTAGGCCTTAGGAAGCATCACTATGAACAAAGCTAGTGGAGGTGATGGAATTCCAGTTGAGCTACTTCGAATCTTAAAAGATGATGCTATGAAAGTGCTGCACTCAATATGCCAGCAAATTCAGAAAACTCAGCAGTAGCCACAGGACTGGAAAAGGTCAGCTTTCATTCCAGTCCCAAAGAAAGGCAATGCCAAAGAATGCTCAAACTACCACACAATTGCACTCATCTTACATGCTAGCAAAGTAATGCTCAAAATCCTCCAAGCCAGGCTTCAACAGTACATGAACCGTGAACTTCCAGATGTTCAAGCTGGATTTAGAAAAGGCAGAAGAACCAGAGATCAAATTGCCAACATCCTTTGGATCATCGAAAAAGCAAGCGAGTTCCAGAAAAACATCTACTTCCGCTTTATTGACTATGGCAAAGCCTTTGACTGTGTGGATCACAACAAACTGTGGAAAATTCTGAAAGAGATGGGAATCCCAGACCACCTGACTTGCCTCTTGAGAAATCTGTATGCAGGTCAAGCAACAACAGTTAGAACTGGACATGGAACAACAGACTGGTTCCAAATCGGGAAAGGAGTACGTCAAGGCTGTATATTGTCACCCTGCTTATTTAATTTATATGCAGAGTACATCATGAGAAATGCTGGACTGGATGAAGCACAAGCTGGAATCAAGATTGCCAGGAGAAATATCAATAACTTCAGATATGCAGATGACGCCACCCTTATGGCAGAAAGTGAAGAAAAACTAAAGAGCCTCTCGATGAAAGTGAAAAAGTAGAGTGAAAAAGTTGGCTTAAAACTGAGCATTCAGAAAACTAAGATCATGGCATCTGGTCCCATCACTTCATGGCAAATAGATGGGGAAACAATGGAAACAGTAAGAGACTACGTTTTGGGCTCCAAATCACTGCAGACGGTGACTGCAGCCATGAAATTAAAAGACGCTTGCTCCTTGGAAGAAAATTTATGACCAACCTAAACAGCTTATTAAAAAGCAGAGACATTACTTTGCCAACAAAGGTCCATCTAGTCAAAGCTATGGTTTTTCCAGTCGTCATGTATGGATGTGAGAGTTGGACTGAAAGAGAGCTGAGTGCCGAAGAATTGATGCTTTTGAACTATGGTGTTGGAGAAGACTCTTTAGAGTTCCTTGGACTGCAAGGAGATCAAACCAGTCAATTCTAAAGATCAGTCCTGAATATTCATTGGAAGAACTGATGCTGTAGCTGAAGCTCCAATACTTTGGGCACCTGATTCGAAGAACTGACTTATTGGAAAAGACCCTGATGCTGGCAAAGATTGAAGGTGGGAGGAGAAGGGTACGACAGAAGATAAGATGATTGGATGGCATCACTGACTCGATGGACATGAATTTGAGTAAGCTCTGGGAGTTGGTGATGGACAGGGAAGCCTGGCGTGCTGCAGTCCATGGGGTCACAAAGAGTTGGACATGACTGAGTGACTGAACTGAACTGATGCTAAAAAAAAAAAAAAAAAAAAGGAAAATGGAATGACATTTCCCTCAGGGCTTTGCACCTTCTCTTGATTTTATCTAAACCAAAGAGGGCATTAGAAAGTCACTCACAATGTGACATTTTAAGTTATTCCATTTCATAAGGAAAAGTATTATTAACGAAAAGCGGGATCAGAAGCATGACTTCTTCTTATGTATTCTCCATTTTGTGCAAAATGTATTTCTACCCAAGTTCCAGGGATCCTGGTTTTATTTTCCAAATTTCTCCTATAGAAAATAAGTTGTTACTACAGTAATATTTACCCACTCTGATAGTATTTTCCAGTTGCTTATTTTAGGGTTTTGAACATAGCAACCACACAAACTGCTGTTGCAAGCTACTCATGGCACTCGGATGCTTGGCAACATTCAGGAATGAATACATCTTTAAACTATGTGGACATTTAGCTGAAAACTATAGTTTCAAATGTCTCAAAAGAGCTATTTATGCTGACTCTATCCCAGATCTGTCCATTCTTATGAGTACCACTTTTCTCTTTATCTTCATCCAGGTGGACTAGTGAAAGTTACAGCAGAATAATTTGGTTGATAATTTTGCTCGTTACTACTGTATCTTGAAAATAACAACATGGCGTCCAACATGTACAGCTAAGCAACTGATTATTTAGTACATATGCATTTTTGTCTTCTGACATAGTCGTAAATAAGTGGTATAATCTTTATCTGGGATTTTGAAGGTATTTTGGCCTTTAGTTAAGACTTTAGCAATTACTATTGAATCAAGGGATTACTGGTGGACTGCTGTGCTTTGTCACCATATTTTACCCAGAAATAAGTGGCAAGTAAGACAATGGATGTGATTCTTTGCATAAAGGTTCTGTTTGTTGATTATTGAATAAGTGATGGATTAACACCTACCTGAGGACAATTCATCACAGACAGGCAGGGGTCCAGAAATGGAAAGAGCTTGTTAAGTGTATAATTGTAGTCTCTTCTCCTCTCAAACTCAGTAACAAGGCTTACTAGTAATGAGAATTAGTTATATACTTGCATACACACACAATATATGGATAATACACATAAGTGTATATATGTACGTTATTTTTTTAATATATCTACACATACAACCGTAAAGATCAAAATGTGAGAGATACTAAATTAACTAAAATGTAAATCAAGATTAAATCCTTGAAAAAGACCTCACGACTAATTTATTTTTTTTAAACATTTACTCTAAGTCCATTTACAGTGGGAGGAAAAGGGTTAAGAATCATAATAGGGGATTTTTTTCTAAACTGTAGCCACCAGAATGTAGTCCCAGTCTAATGATTCATGATCTCTAAGGTATATGATGGGGCTTCTGACTCTGAGTGGGGTTTGCAATGAGTCACCCCATGGCTGATTCACTTCCCTTGATGACTAAGCCAGGCAGGAGTTCATCAGTGAAGGGCCCACAGCCCACCACAAGGCGGCACCCCAGGTAAAGAAGAGCCTAAGATTGGTAGGTTTGGAGGGGAAAATGGTCATTGCGCTGCAGGAAGGAAGTAGCATGCACCCAAGAAATATATAAAAATACACACCATTCACTGATTAACTACTGAATTGGTGTAGTACAGTCAGTATCTGATCATAGGGTCATCTTGAGTACTTTGAAAAGGATCAGTCGAAAGACTTAAAGTGGCAAAGTTCAGGGCCCTAACACAAACATATAATTTGGAAGAAGAAAAATGAAACCTTATTAAATGTTAGACTGACTCCTTTCTTATTTTCTTTTAATCAAGATTCTTTAGACACCTTTCTCAAGAATTTCACACACATGCCAAAGGCTATCTTTCACTATTGCTACCAGAGGTTGACAAATTTCTTCCATAAATGGCCAAACAGTACACAGTTGAAGCTCACAGGCCACCACACAGTGGTGTCTGTCATTCTGCTGCCATTGTATCTTGCAATCAGACATAGACGATTAAGTTAATAAATGGACTGAGTTCCAATAAAACTTTATCAATAAACACAGGTGCAGATTTGCCCTAAAACCAGGCAAACACATTAAACTGGTTGTGCATCTGAGTTTGTAAAGACTCAGTGCTTTTAAACCTTACTTCCATCAGTGTCTACACTCTCCCTCCCGTCACTTACGTCCTCAGACATAGAATCTACACATAAGGAAATTCAAGAACAAGATTACTATCAAAGAACAGGGACAAACAGCACAAATGATTATCACTTTGTCCCAAAGACTCAAAATGTTACATGTTAGATTACTTTTAATATTGTTTGAGTTTGAACTCATAAAACCAAGACTTCTGAAATTCAAATAAGCCAAACAAACTGTTCTTGCCCAAACCGCTTGTAATCAAGATTAAACATTATAGATAAAATAATGTTTTTTTTTCCCATAGAAGTTGAAAAAGAAAAAAACAATTCCAAAGAACTACTGTTTTAACTGTGCCTATTTTAAATATTGTATACACTAATTTTTTCAACCTAATCATTTTTGATTTATTCTTTAGGGTCAAATTGAAAGGCAAAGAATAATTCAAATTACAGCATTTCTAAGGATCAGGTATGAGTGCTATTCAAATTTTAATATACATACGAATCCCCTGATGATGTTGTTGAAATGCAGAATCTGAGTCAATAGGTCTGAGGTGGGAACCCAAGATGCTGCATTTCCAACAAGGCTGCACATGATGGGGATGCTCAGGGCCCACGACCACCCTTTAAGCAACTAAGAATACATAATCACCTGGGAAATGGTGATTCCTGCCCTTGGGAATTCCTGCGTGCTTGCATGCTAAGTCGTGTCCGACTCTTTGCAACCCTGTGAACTTTAGCCCACCAGGTTCCTCTGTCCATGGGATTCTCCAGGCAAGAATACTGGAGTGGGTTGGCATTTCCTTCCGCATCTCTTATGTTTCTTGCATTGGCAGGTGGGTTCTTTACCACTAGGGCCACCTGGGAAGCCCCTTGGGAATTCCTGGAGGCCAGGAATTTAAAATTAGCTCCCCAGTGATTATGCACTCTTTAAAGGAATTTAAGGAAAATAATCCATAAATTAGGCCAATCTTCCCTGATAGCTCAGTTGGGAAAGAATCCGCCTGCAATGCAGGTGACCCTGGTTAGATTTCTGGGTTGGGAAGATCTTCTGGAGAAGGGATAGGCTACCCACTCTGGTATTCTGGCCTGGAGAATTCCATGGACTATATAGTCCATGGGATCGCAAAGAGTTGGACACGACTGAGCGACTTTCACTTTTCTTTAATGACTAAAAAATCCACAACATTATATATTTGAGTTAAAACCCCCAAAAGTTGAGTGCAATCCAAACAGGGGCCCTAAAACAGCACATTCAGTACCTTGGCAAAACAACATCTTTGAAGGAAACTAACCCTGGCTGGCAGCCTATTACGTGTCAGGCAAAGTGCAGCATGCTTTCAATACATCATTTTTTTTTAACCCTTCCATTTCACATTAGAGGCACCTGAAGACAAAGCCTCTGCTCAAGGTCACAGTCTGGGTTCAAAACCCACCAACCTCTCTCCTACTTTTATTTATTTCTATTTTTATGTTCTACTTCTAATCATCTCACCCCTTCCTGGTGGTAAGTAGGACCATTATTCCCTATGACTTCTCCCTCTCTATGATAGGATTGTTCATCCTGTGGGTCGTCATGGGGAGGAGTATGTACCACTTCACTGACTTTGGGTTTGGCTCCATGACATACTTTGCCCAACAGAAATGTGAGTATATGTGACACTGGCCACCTCCAAGCAGGTTTTAACTGTGTTGTGTGATTTGGGTCATGTTCCTGCTCTCTGCCAAGAGAACAGTGTGTCTTAGATGGTAACTGTTCTTAAAGCATCATTTTTAATCAAAATTGGCAATCACCTATTGTCTATTAAAGATAATGACACGTGATATAAAAAATACATGATGTAAAATAAGAAAGGTATAAGATGACCATGATGAGAGCTGTGGTAAACTGCAACATACGTATGCACAGGAACAAAAGGACTGACAGGAAATATACCAAAATATAATCAACATGTTTTTCAGAAAGGAATTTGAAAAAGAAGAGCTACATGTGTATGTATAACTGAATCACTTTGCTGCACACCTAAAACTAACACAGCATTGTTAATCAACTATGCTCCAATATAAAATTAAAGAGTTTTTAAAAGATTTTTTGGACTACAGGTGAATTTTTGTCTTCTATTTTCTATGTTGGCTACAGTGGTGTCATATTGCTTTGACAAAGTCCAAATTAATCTTCAACTTTCAAATTTTAAGGCAAGACTTTTTAAAAATATAACAGTATAAACCATGAGCATGCCTTGCAAAAGGGAAATGTGACACCTCAGAATTCTTTATATGTGCAATTACACCTCAGGGTCACTGGTTACTAGCAGTGTGACCTTGTGTAAGTTAATCACTCTGCCTGTTTCCTCATCCATAAAAGGAATTAATAATATCTACTTCTTGGGTTATTTAGCACATTCAATACGGTAATAGATATAAAGCACCTGACTCATATAAGCATTCAATAAAAGCATTCACTACAGCTAATATCACAGAAAACTGATAGAATTATATCTGTTATAGAAAGGAATTTATCAGTGAAGCATTAACCAAAGATAATATTCAAGGTAATTTAAGACTCTCAGTAGTCCATGAACTTAGATATAAGGACATTCTACATTACATACCACTTTTAAGGATGCTTTTGATTACCCTAGGTCCACCCAAATAATCTAGGATAACCTATTTTGAAGTTAGGTGAGCAACCTTATATTCCATCTGTAACCTTAATTCCCTTTTGCCATTTAACATGGTCAGAGGTTCCAGGGTTTAGGGTATAGACATCTTTGGAGGGCCATCAGTCTACCCAGCACACTGTGGTACTTCATGTAAAATAACTCAACGTTCAAAAAACTAGCTAATGTCATAGATGACCACAATGAAGTACTATGTGAATCTCTCTCCTGATTTCATACCTTAATGTTTCTCATGGTTGATCAATATTCAGCCTCTTCAATGAGAAAAGCACTTATCTATAGAAGTGAATGAATGCTCTCCTTCACTGATTCAGGGCTAACGACCAAGTCTGATAAAGAATCACCCACAACTCCAGTCCAGGAAGCACTCACTGAGTGGGCAGGGGAAAAGATGGATCCCACCAACACTGAAATTGGAGCTGCTAGAAGGACTCCCAAAGTTCTGTGGAGCTAAAGGAATTTTGGCTGAATGTTTATGGAAGTAAAGAGAAGCAAGGGGCTGAAGGCATGAAGGCTCAGCATGGTGTGGTCAAAGGTGTGAGGAAACAGTCCCTGCAGGCTGGTGAGCCTAGATGGAGGAAGAGTGGGTAGGGGACGGTGTTGTTGCTGAATTCCACTGCAGAAGAACGTCAGAAATTATTATACTAAGTGAAGATAGTCAAACAAAGACAAATATCATATGATATCACTTATATGTGGAATCTAAAAAAAATGATACAAATGAAGTTATTTAGAAAACAGAAACAGACTCACAGACATGGAAAACAAACTTACAGTTACCAAAGGGGAAAGGTGAGGGAGATAGATAAGGAGTCTGTGATTGACATGTACACACTACTATATATAAAATAGAAAATCAACAAGGATCTACTATATAGCACAGGGAACTCTACTCAATATTATGTAACAAACCCAAATGGGAAAAGAATTTGAAATAGAATAGATACATGTGTATGTGTATAACTGAATCATTTTGCTGTACATCAGAAACGAATACAACATTATAAATAAACTATGCTGCTGCTGCTGCTGCGCTGTGCTCAGTTATATCCGACTCTTTGGGATCCCATAGACTGTAGCCCACCAAGCTCCTCTGTCCATGGAATTCTCCAGGCAAGAATACTAAAGTGGGTAGCCATTCCCTTCTCCAGGGGATCTTCCCAACCCAGGGATCAAACCCAGGTCTCCCACATTGCAGGCAGATTCTTTACCACTGAGCTACCTGGGAAGCCCAAAGCAACTATACTCCAATATAAATTTAAAAAAAAATTAAAAAATAGAAGTGGGGAAGGAAGCCAGCCTAGATCCTGAGAAGTAATTGAAGAGGCCAAACAAGGAGAAAAAGTGCCCAGAAGCTGGGTGGCAAGTTGTCCCCGTAAGAGGCCAGAAAATGGCAACAAATGGCAGGGGAGAGAGCAGAGCAGGGGGGAAGAGAAGGCAGAGAGTGAGAAAAAATAAACAGACAGGCAAGAGGCACAGTAGGGAGACAGAAGGAGAAAGGCAGCAAGGTAGCTTTTCTGGGCAACCAGCAAGCACTAGTCACTGAGCTTGTACATTACTGCATAAGAAATACATGGAAAAATCACATAGAAAGTAACAGGGTGGGTGCTTGCCAAGGGCTTGGGGGCCATGGGGAGTTATTGTTTAGTGGGGACAGTGTTCCAGTTTTGAAAAATAAAAAAGCATCTGGAGATGGATGGTGACTGCATAACATTATGAATGTATTTAATACAACTGAGCTGTGTATGTAAAAATAGTTAGGATAGCCAGTTGTATGTTCTGTGTGCTTTACCACAAATAAAAAAATGAAGAAAAAGAAAAGGAATGAATGAATAGTGAGAGAGCAGTGACTACTTACCAATTTCTCTTTCCAGTAGCTAAGTATTGAAAAGAAGTAGTGTGTATGATGAAGTAAACGACAACAAAAAAAAATGTACAATGAGCTTGGATACCATCATTGAGCCAACAGAAAGGGAAAGAAAGACAATATAAGACACAGATAAGAGTAACAGAATAAATCCCAGAGAAGGCAAATGGGGTCAGACACAAAATCACTCGGTGGGGGCAGCTTTGGGTGAGAGCTGGAGGAAGAACCCTCTTCTCTGAGGTGGGGAGAGGTACCACCATCAGAATGGGAGTGGGGGCTGTGAAGTAGGAGAGAAGTGAAAGATGTCAGGAGGCAAGGGAGAAAGGAAATGGAAAATCCCAAGGTTTGAAAGCAAAAGCAACCTGTTTATTTTGGTCCTTGACCAAAATTGTAGAAGTAATTGCACAGATCAGGGTTTAAACAGGGAACACTTACCGGTCTTAGTTGTGGTTTTACCTTGAAGGAGCTCTGTTACCTTAAGCAAGTCAGTTAAACTTCCTAAACTGCATCTTTAAAAGAGGGAGATTTGCTAAAATAATCACACCAACCCATCCAGCTCTACACTTCAATGGCTTCAAAGAAAGAGTTTGTACCTTGAACAGTGTCAGCTTACCTACACCACGTTCCCCCCCCCACCCCCGCCCCAGAAGGGAAATGGGAAGCAAAGTCAAGGTGTAGGTAATTTAAATACCCTCGGGCTGTTTTCACATCTCATTTTTGATAGTGACAGCCACAACAAACAGATGGTTACTGCTGACAAGGCCTGTGTCATTACAGTCCTAATGGTAATTAATGTTTTTACAGCACTTTACTGTTCATGAGGAGCCTTCACATATGAAACGTTTTAGTCCACCTTCACAGTAGCTCTGAAACAGGTAAGGCTGCTCTTCTATCCATTTTCCAGCCTCAGTTTGGCTAATAGAAGTCAATTATGTGTCCAAGGCCTCAAAGCAGACGAATGACAAACCTGGGACTTGAATCCAGGTACTCAGGACTCAGATTTTTTTTCATAGTGATGTAGTGCACATAGAGTATTACACAGCATTTGGTGTAACAAACACAGAAAATTCATGAGTCAAAAGGGATTTGCACAGATTGATTCTTTTAATTGATTCTGGCAGTACACTTTATTGAAATGCAAGGACAATGTTAATTTTCAAGTGATGAATGGAATCCAAATGACAAAGAAGGAGAGGACTAGGATTCAACTACTTCAATGTCATTCTCGAGATGAGAAAACAGGACTCCCCTGGGACACATGACTTGTGGGAAGCAGAGCTGACACCAGAACTCAGGGCTCCCACCAGCCCTGGGGCTCTCAGCACTGGCCAGGTCTACACAGCTTCAGAGAAAAGTTAACAACTGAACTGCTCCTTAACAATGAAATGATTACAATTTAAATAATCTGAGGGGCTCCTTCTCTCCTTTTTCCATCTGCTAACCATATGGATGCTGCCTATTAATGGCATTAGAATTCTTTGGAGCAAATTCTTTTCACAAATGGGAGGAGTGGTAATGACAATTATGTCTTCTTTTAGTACAAAATAGAAGTAAAATGGATCTACTAAGGAATCCATCTGAGAGTTTTAAACCGACTGAAACTGCCTTCATTCCCATCCTCTACCTACAAAATGTTTTCTAGACAAATTACAATGGAAAAACTGAAAAAATGCAATGAAAATATTTGAACAAGACCATATTGTCAAACGATTCCCATTTTCCTCCTTGGGAAATAATGAGTCAGCAAGTGCTTCAAGAAAATTAGAGATACCAAGGGAACATTTCATGCAAAGATGAGCACAATGAAGGACAGAAATGGTATGGACCTAACAGAAACAGAAGATATTAAGAAGAGTTGGCAAGAATACATAGAAGAACTATACAAAAAAGATCTTCATGACCCAAAAAATCACGATGGTGTGATCACTCACCTAGAGCCAGACATCCTGGAATGTGAAGTCAAGTGGGCCTCAGGAAGCATCACTACGAACAAAGCTAGGGGAGGTGATGGAATTCCAGGATTTCAAATCCTAAAAGATGATGCTGTGAAAGTGCTGCACTCAATATGCCAGCAAATTCGGAAAATTCGGCAGTGACCACAGGGCTGGAAAAGGTCAGCTTTCATTCCAATCCCAAAGAAAGGCAATGCCAAAGAATGCTCAAACTACCACACAACTGCACTCATTTCACACTCTAGCATAGTAATGCTCCAAATCCTCTAAGCCAGGCTTCAACAGTACATGAACCTTGAACTTCCAGATGTTCAAGCTGGATTTAGAAAAGGCAGAAGAACCAGAGATCAAATTGCCAACATCCTTTGGATCATTGAAAAATCAAGTGAGTTACAGAAAAACATTATACTTCTGCATAACTGACTATGCCAAAGCCTTGGACTGTGTGAATCACAACAAATTGTGGAAAATTCTGAAAGAGATGGGAATCCCAGACCACCTGACTTGCCTCTTGAGAAACCTATATTCAGGTCAGGAAGCAACAGTTAGAACTCGATATGGAACAACAGACTGGTTCCAAAATGGGAAAGGAGTACATCAAGGCTGTATATTGTCACCCTGCTTATTTAACTTCTATGCAGAGTACATCATGTGAAATGCTGGACTGGATGAAGCACAAGCTGGAATCAAGATTGCCGGGAGAAATATCAATAACCTCAGATATGCAGATGACACTACCTTTATGACAGAAAGTGAAGAAGAACTAAAGAGCTTCTTGATGAAAGTGAAAGAGGAGAGCAAAAAAGTTGGCTTAAAACTCAACATTCAGAAAACTTAGATCATGGCATCCAGTCCCATCACTTCATGGAAAATAGGTAGATTAACAGTGGAAACAGTGACAGACTTTATTTTTCTTGGCGCAGATGGTGACTGCAGCCATGAAATTAAAAGATGCTTGCTCCTTGGAAGAAAAGTTATGACCAACCTAAACAGCTTATTAAAAAGCAGAGACATTACTTTGCCAACAAATGTCCATCTAGTCAAAGCTATGGTTTTTCCAGTAGTCATGTATGCATTCGAAAGTTGGACTATATAGAAAGCTAAGCACCGAAGAACTGATGCTTTTGAACTGTGGTGTTGGAGAAGACTCTTGAGAGTCCCTTGGACTGCAAGGAGATCCAACCAGTCCATCCTAAAGGAAATCAGTCCTGACTATTCATTGGAAGGACTGATACTGAAGCTTAAGCTGCAATACTTTGGCCACCTGATGCGAAGAACTGACTCATTGATAAAGACTTTGATGCTGGGAAAGATTGAAGGCAGGAGGAAAAGGGGACGACAGAGGATGAGATGGTTGGATGGCATCTCCGGCTCAATGGACATGAGTTTGAGCAGCTCCGGGAGTTGGTAATGGACAGGGAGGCCTGGCATGCTGCAGTCTATGGGGCCGCAAAGCGTTGGACATGACTGAGTGACTGAACTGAACTGAGGTGCTTCTAACCAAAATTACTTTTATCACAAAGCTGAAAAATGTTTACTGTTTAAACATCACATGGTGCTAGTGGTAAAGAACCCGCTTGCCAATGCAGGAGATGAAAGAGACACAGGTTCGATTCCTGGGTCAGAAAGATCCTCTGGAGGAGGGCATGGCAACCCACTCCAGTATTCTTGCCTGGAGAATCCCATGGACAGAAGAGCCTGGCAGGTGGCAGCCCATGGGATCACAAAGAATCGGACATGACTGAAGCAGTCTAGCAATGTTTAAACAGTAGACTCCACTCGAAGAATAAATGAGGATGTAAATATGATGTATTATGAAGTTTCAGATCCCATTTTATATGTTTTATGCAGTAAAAAAAAAAGTTTGAGTCTTCCATTAGACTATAAAGGACTCAAGTAAAAGAACATCAAATGAAGGAAGCCGTTCTGAGGTGAGCAGATAATTGCTGATCATCTTCCCTCGGGGCACCTTGGACCTTTGGGTTCATATTCATGAGACCAAGAGTAGGATTTCTACTGTGGAAAAGAAATCAGCAAAGCTTTTAATGAACATGCAAAGGCCAATATGTAAGATGGAAAATACACCTGTGTGTTCAGTTCTGGAGCTGTAAGAGGGAGGATAAGACAGCAGGCTGAAGGTTCTTTTCAGAGTGAACTCTCCAGTGTTTCATAGTGTTTCAGAGATGAAGTTTTTACTACCGTGGGTGTTCAGCCTCAAATACATAACCAGGTTTCTCCTCAAGACAGTTGCACGAATTTGAAACTAAGAAGATAGGAGACGAGTAATTCCAAGACCGCCAAAGGGGGAAAATTTAATCTCCCTCATTTTTTCTGGGTTAAGAAGACAAAAATACCCCTAAGGTTTCAATCAAAAGCCCAGGAAAGCCAGACCTGAGGAGAGTGGACAACTATAACTAGATTGAGTCTTCCTAAAACTGCAACCTGGCCTTAATTTAGCTCAATATCTGAAGGTGATCAGCTCCTCACTATATTTACCTAACAGAAGACAAGTAGGAAATCTTTTCTAGAAGATGTAATCTAGAACTAGTAAGACTCTTTCACACACTGTGTCTGGGTACAAAATAAAAAATTATTAGACATTATGGAGAAGAAAATGCCAACGCACTCCAGTATTCTTGCCTGGAAATTTCCATGGAGAGAAGAGCCTGGCGGACTGCAGTCCCTGGGGTCACACGACAGCATGTATACATGAGGGGGGTGGAGTAAGATGCTGCTGCTGCTGCTGCTAAATCACTTCAGTCGTGTCTGACTCTGTGCAACCCCATAGACGGCAGCCCACCGGGCTCCCCCGTCCCTGGGATTCTCCAGGCAAGAACACTGGAGTGAGTTGCCATGTCCTTCTCCAATGCATGAAAGTGAAAAGTGAATGTGAAGACACTCAGTCGTGTCCGACTCTTCGCGACCCCATGGACTGCAGCCTACCAGGATCCTCTGTCCATGGGATTTGCCAGGCAAGAGTACTGGAGTGGGTTGCCATTGCCTTCTTCGGGAGGAAGATGGGTTGGTAGCAATAAACAGAAGCAGAATGAAAAAAAAAATTAGACATGAGAAAAGCTGAACATAAATGCAACCAATATGCAATAGAAAAAAGACAAATAGATGCAGGCTCACAGATGATTTGCATTATTAGATTCAGTAAGATTATTAAACTAATTAATTGGTTAAAAAATAAGGGAAAAAAGGAAATGGATGAAAAGATGGAGAATTTCAAAAGAGAACTAGAATCCATATAAAAAATCAAACGAACATCCTAGAAAAATTAAGTATCTGAAAGTAAGAAAATGCAGTGTCTGATATTAACTCATTGGATGGGTTTAATACCACACTAGACAAAGCAGGAAACATGTCATACTGCTTCATAGCGTCACATTATATTTTTAAGTGCTTATGTAAATTGCTTCTCTGGTAGCTCAGCTGGTAAAGAACCCACCTACAATGCAGGAGACCCTGGTTTGATTTCTGGGTCAGGAAGATCCACTGGAGAAGAGATAGGCTACCCACTTCAGTATTCCTGGGCTTCCCTGGTGGCTCAGCTGGTAAAAACTCCACCTGCAATGTGGGAGACCTGGGTTCGATCCCTGGGTTGGGAAGATCCCCTGGAGAAGGGAACACTCCAGTGTTCTGGCCTAGAGAATTCCATGGTTTGTATAGTCCATGGAGTCACAAAGAGTTGGACATAACTGAGCGACTTTCACTTCACAGACAAAGCAGAAGATAGGATTAGTAAACTTAAAGGTAAAGCTTAATGGAAAACTCACATTAAATCTCAAATAGAAAAGAAGAAAGAAGAAGGTAAGAAACATGGTATCCTGACTATGTACGTAGTTGGACAGCCAGAGAGAAGTGAGGACAGAAGCAATATTTGCAGAGACAATGGCTGAGGATTTTCCAGTACTGATGAAAGACATCAACCCTCAAGAAAGCTGGCAAACCGAAGCAGGATGAATGTAAGGAAAACCACACCTGGATTTGTGAATGTCAAATGCTTGGTACAAAAACCTGGCAAGTCATGTATCTGCCTTCAAATTTAGTACAATTCTTGAAGAGGTTATGATAAAGAGGATAGTTTGAGGATAGGCACCCTACTCAACAATAAAGTTTCTGTTCTTCAGTAGGATTGTAGTCATTTTGCTCTTGACCAAGCACAGAAAAACACCACAATGACATAAATTTGACTATACTACAATGATGGATCCTGACTCCTGGTTTCTACCTGGCCTGATCTCATTTCTTTAACCTTATAATAAAGTAATTTTACATTTTATACAATAAAAAATTTAATCCCAATAAGAGTTTTTGGTAAAGCTTACTAAAATCAGGGGGGAAAACACAACCATAGTATTAAGACTGATGGGATGTCAGAATAAGATGGGACTTTTAAAATAAACAGTCCAACCCTTATGTTAAGAGATGACAAAACTGAAGCTCAGAGCTATTTAGAAACCTACTGGGAACCAGAACAACAGTGTTTCTCTCTCTACGTAATATAGTACATAGAGACTATGGGATTCCCTGGTGGCTCAGTGGTAAAGAATCCACCTGCTAATGCATGAGATGTGGATTTGATTCCTGGGTCAGGAAGATCTCCTGGAGAAGGAAATGGCAACCCACTCCAATACTCTTGCCTGGGGAATCCCATGGATAGAAGAGTCTGGCAGGCTACATTTAATGGGGTTGCAAAAGAATTAGACACAACTTCACAACTAAACAACAACAGATATACCTTAGGAAGGAAAACACACATTATGCAACATATTGGGGATATAATATATAAAATATTATAGACTATTGTCTATAATATCAAATTAGCTCTGTTAGAAAACAAAAACATGAGTAACGTGTAAATGCTATCTATCTCAACTAGTACCTTACTGCAAGCTGTTAAAATTCCTTGACTTGATAAATTAACAAATAAAAATATTGATTTTTCTAACTTGAAATTGTCATTGTCTTCTAAAAATACTTAATTGTGGCCACCTGAATTGATGTTGTCATTTTAAATAAGTAGCAAAGGTAATACAGAGATTCAGTAAGAAACTGATCTATAAAAAGTGAGATGTGAACTCAAAGATGTAAATCTTTTGTTCTCTGAAAAATAAAAGGAAAAGCATGCCATAAGAAAAAACTTCTAGGAGACATTTTTTAACATAAGTGCAAGTTCTATTTTCACCCATAAATATTAGCACATCTGTTATTTTGACAGGGGATTTACTCAAGAGTTGTGGCTTTTTCATGCCTCTAATTGTGCCAGTGGCCAATCTAAGAGTGGCATAAGCCAGGAGGAAAACACATGAGAGATCAGAAAGAGGCCAGAAGGGTCTTAAGGCCATTTAATGGCCTCCTTATTCTTTTAGGCTTTTTGGTTATAAGTTTGAATGAGGCAAAATGTATATGTTTTCTTTAAATACTTCAAACAGCTCTCCTAAAACATGTAGGTGTGTACTAAAACCAAGCTATGGAAAAACTCAAACCTAACCATGGTTACCATCTTATCTCTGGAAAATTGGGGTCACTTTGTGTACATTTTACTGAGCATATTTACTAACATACTCTTCATGTATATTTGAACTAAACTCCTATCTGTATATTAGAACGATACTTCCTCCTAATGTAGTCTAGTCTTTAAGAAAAGATTCCTTAATAAGTAGCAAATCAGAAACATTTGAATTCATGTTTCCACTCTGAGTAGTTTGTAACAGCTGGAAAAGCACACAAACACTAACATTGGATAAACTACTACTGCTGTTTCCCCTGGTGGCTCAGAGGTTAAAGGGTCTGCCTGCAAGGCAGGAGACCCGGGTTCAATCCCTGGGTCAGGAAGATCCCCTGGAGAAGGAAATGGCAACCCACTCCAGTATTCTTGTGGAGAATTCTATGGACGGAGGAGCCTGGTAGGTTACAGACCACGGGGTCGCAAAGAGTCGGACACGACTGAGCAAGTTCACTTTCACTTTCACGTCACTGTTTCCCAGTAGAAGGATAGCTTCAATGTTCACACATAAGTGAGGGAGAACACAGATGAACAGCCTCGATCAATTATATCTTTTTTCACTGCCTGACATCCTCCTCTTCCAAAAAAGCCTCTTAAATCAGATGCTAGAGACAAACCAATGTGAGATACTCAACAGTCCTCCATGATGAGAAGCTTCCCCAATGCTCAAGCTTAACTATTAACAGCTTTCAGAAGGAAGGAGGAGGAGAAACGTAACTCCTTTTCCAGGACTGAAGAGCAGCTTCCCCATTCCATAGCATCAATGGTATCAATACCTCATAAATGCCAAGAGGAAACCAAGGATGTCTTAAATATACTTTGGATAAAAGGATAAAGAGAGAGAACTTGAGGGGAGGGCCAAAGGAGGATGCTAGGAACCCTGGTACCATATTGGTAGGCTCATCTTAGATTCAAACAGATTCAGTCTTTCAGGGTCAAAACTGTTCTCCCTGCTGCGGACCTAAATGGAATCAGCTCTCTGGACCAAGCCTGCTCTACTCTCACATTCCTGCTCCTGCGTGCATGCATGCTAAGTCACTTCAGTAGTATCTGATTCTTCTTAACCCTACAGACTGTAACCCGCCAAGCTCCTCTGTCCATGGAGATTCTCCAGGCAATAATACTGGGGTGGGCTGCCATTTCCTCCTCCAGGGGATCTTCCCGACCCAGGTACCAAACCCGAGTTTTTTGTGTCTCTTGCATTGCAGGCAGATTCTTTACCCCTGAGCCACTGAGGAAGCCCATTCCTGCTGCTAGGTAAGTGTAAAAATGTCTGCAATTATTCTCTTCTCTCTGTGCTCCTTGCAACATGACTGCAGCTCCTCCCTTCAAGAGAGGGAATCTATTTCCCCACTACTGAGTCAGGGCTGGCTTTGTGACTTGTTTTGGATAATAGAATTCAGAGGAAGTCACTTTGTGCCAGTTGCAAGCCTAATCCTCAAGAGGTCTTGCATGCCTCTGCCCCCTCTCTTAGAATCCTGCCACCCACAGTGTTAACAAGCCCATGCTGGCCTGGTTAAAGATTAGAAACCATGTGGAGAGGAGCTGAGGACATCCTGGAAGAGCCAGACCCCAACCCGCTCGGTGAAAAATTTGCTCAGATCCAAAGAACCACCCAGCTGAATCTGGCCCAAATTGCCAACCCACAGAATCAAGGGCTCGCTAAATGCAGGTTGTTTTAAACCACAAACCAAACCAATACTGTGGTGGTTTGTTGAGAAGCCAAAGCTAACTGATATAGTAAGGAATGCTTTGTCATGAATTATTCATTCAATGAACATTTGTTAAATGCCTTCTATATTTGAAGTGGTGATCTAAGGGTAGGAAGATTAGTATGTGATAGTGCCTGCAGTTAGGGAGTCATTCCTCTAACAACAGTAAAAAAAAAAAGTATCAACAACAAAGTCAACTTAGAGGATAGGAAGGCTCAGTCAGAGAGGTCACATTTGAGGTGGTTTTTAAGGAAGACCAGTAAGTCACCAGTGGACAGGAACAGACATCAGAAGCAGAAGAAACAGCATGAGCAAAAGCACAGGAAGAGTTCAAGGAATGTTCTAGGAATGGAAAACAGTGTTTAAGACAGATGGAGTGTGGGGAAGAAGTGGCAGATGACAGAGCATTAAAAGCAGGTTGAAGGCAAATAATGAAGAGTGTCATACTGTAAATCAAGCTACAGGATTAGAATCTCTCTTGCAGGCGTGGAGAGCTACACATCATTTTAAAGTGGGAAATGACGTGATTAAATCTGTTTTAGGAAACAAAAGCTGATGAGAAGTGGGGGATTAGAGGCAAGAGTAAGAATCAGAAAGATGAATTTGGAGACGATTATTACCATAGTCTGAATCACGAGAGGGGACCTGAATCACAAGGTAGTAAATATTAAGGAAGAGAAGATGCCTTTGAAAAGTGTTTCAGAGATGGGAGAAGGACCTAACAGCCTTGACAATCAACTATAGGTGGGCTTTGAGGGTGATATATAAGTTGTGTGGGAGAATCAGAGACAGTGCCAAGATTTCTAATTTGGGAGCCTAGATTAATAGCAAATGTATCAGTTAAAGCATTAAGAGCAGAAGAGCAGACTGGAAAGGAACAAAACAGGGTTTTTAGAAAGGTACCTAAGGGATACCCAGTGAGAGATGTCCAGGAGGCAGAGAACAATACAGATCTGGACCTTATGCTGAGGGATGGGTAGGGGAAACAGGAGATAAAGACCTGGGGTGTCTTTAGAACACAGAGTAGGGACAGATGGCCAGCTCAAGACTGGAGAGTGAATGTGAACACAGGGCCTTCAGGGAAAAGGTGGAGACAGAGAGGTGCAGAGGGATGGCACGATCCTGAGGGACATAAATATTTCAGAGGCAAAGAAAGAAGTATCGCCAAAGAGCAGCAACCTTCCTTGGGGATGGAAGAGGGGAGGGGAAGGATCATTTTGAAAGTACAGGTTACAAATTAAGGAAAAATAGAAAACCATCCTTTTGGCCACATTCTTTCCTCTGGCCAAGCATCCCTGGGACTTTTTCCTAGGGTTCTTCCCACTTTAGAGGGGCCCCGAAGTCACAGTCAGTGGAGGTAGGGGGAGACAGCAACAGGAGCAGCTTGAGGAAGATCATCAGTGTCCATGTATTTGATGGAAAAAAACCTTTTTTTTTTCAAGCCCTTGGTAGCACCTGCTGCAGCAAAGAACATCACTAACTTTCATTCTTAGGATACTTTTTTTGAAATCTGCTTCTGGTTAATTTATTGCATCTTCCAAACAGATTGCCTTCATATATTTTCAGTAACTAGAAGGGAAGCTTTTAAAAATATCCCCGAAGTAAGTAAAGACTTCATAAATAGAATGCAAAAAGCAATACCCAAGAAAGAAAAAAAATGGTAATTAGATTCATTAAAAATCATCAAAAAATACTGTGAAGACAATGAAAAGGCAACCCAGACTGGGAGAAAATGTAATACATATATCTGACAAAGGATCCATGTGAAGAATAAAAAAAATGACAAAAAAAAAAAACAGAAAAAGAAAAATACAAAGAATCCAATTCAAAACTGGGAAAAAGATTTTAACAGGAATTTCACAAAAAGATATCGAAATGCCAATAAGTATGTGAAACGGCATTTAACAGCATTACTCATCAGGAAACATAAATTTAAAACATAAGGACCACCTCACATCCATTAGGATGGCTGCTATCAAAAAAATAAATAAATAAATAACAAGCACTGGCAAGGGTGTGGAGAAACTGAAACCTTTGTACACACTATTGGGAATGTAAAATGGTGCAATGTCTATGGCAAACAGTATGGTGGTTCCTCAAAAAATTAAAACAGAGTCACCATACAGTGCAGCAATTCCACTTGTAGATATGCACCCCCCAAAATTAAAGCAGGGTCTCAAAGAAATATTTATACATCCATGTTCTTAGCAGCATTATTCACAATAGCCAAAAGGCGGCAGCAACCCAAGTGTCCACCAACAGACAAATGGATAAATAAAATGTGGTGGATATTCATACAAAGGAACATTACTTAGCTGTAAAAAGAAAGGAAATTCCAACACATTCTACAACATGAATGAATCTTAAGGGCATTATGCTAAGTGAAATAAGTGGGTTACCAAAGAACAAATATTCCAGATTTCAACCCATATGAGGTACTTAAAGTAGTCAAATTTATAGAGATAGAAAGTAGAATGGTGTTTGCCAGGTACTAGGGGAAGAGAAAATGGGGAGTTATTGTTTAATGGATATAGCTTCAGTTTCACAAGATGAAAAGAGTTCTGGAAATGGATAGTGGTACAACAGAGTAAATGTACTTAATACCACCAACATTTTTAAGTGGTCACAATGGTAAATATTATGTACATTTTGCTAAAATTTTTTTAATTAAAAAAAATTTTTTAAACCCACAAGGACGTTATCACTACTCTCCTACAAAAACAGCTAAACTAAAAAAACCAACAAAACCAAGTGTTGGTGAAAATGTGGAGCAACTGGAACTCCTGGTCGAGTGTAAATTGGTAAAAATCATCTTGGAAAACCATTTGGCAATATCTACTGAAGCTAATGGATGGGGTTCCTTGATAGCTCAGTTGGTAAAGAATCTGCCTGCAATATAGAAGACCCCAGTTCGATTTCTGGGTCAGGAAGATCCACTGGAGAAGGGACAGGCTACCCACTCCAGTGTTCTTTGGCTTGCCTTATGGCTCAGCTGGTGAAGAATCCGCCTGCAATGCAGGAGACCTGGGTTCAGTCCCTAGGTTGGGAAGATCCCCTGGAGAAGGGAATGGCAACCTACTCCCTGTATTCTGGCTTGGAGAATTATATGGACTGTGTAATCCATGGGGTCACAAAGCGTCGGACACAACTGAGTGACTTTCACTTTCACTGAAGCTAAATACAAGCCTACCCTGTGACCTTAACAGTTCCACTCCTCTGTATATGCTCAAAAGTAATGAGTGAGCATGTGCACCAAAACTTATAAGCCAGAATATTCACAGCTGCTTTATTCATGTTAGTCATACAGTAGAAACAATCCAAAGATCCAACAGGAGAATGGATAAACAAATTGTGGTATATCCATACAACAGAAAATACTACTCAACTGATTAGAATGAACTACTAACACAGCAACATGGATAAATCACAAAGACATTGCGCGTGTGTGCTGTGGCTCAGTCGTGTCCAACTCTTTGTGACCCTCTGGACTGTAGCCCGCCAGGCTCCTCTGTCCATAGGGATTCTCCAGGCAGGAATACTGGAGTGGGTTGCCATGCCCTCCTCCAGGGGATCTTCCCAACCCAGGGGTCAAATCTGCATCTCCTGAATCTCCTGCATTGCAGGTGGATCCTCTACCACTGAGCTAATGGGGAAGCCTCCACAAAGACATTACGTTATGTGAAAGAAGACATACACATACAAGTCCCTTCTATATAACTCTATTTACATGGAGCTTAACAACCAATAAAAGGAATGGATGGAGTTTAAAAAACACGACAGTGTGGAAACCAAATCATAATGTAGTTATCTTCAGATTCAGTTCATTAGAAATAGGATAAAACCTGACCAGAAGGGGAAAGAGGAGGAAATCTTCTGGGATACTGGAAAAGTTGTATTCTGGGTGGTAGTCCCATGAGCATATACACATATAAAAGTTCATAGAGCAATACACTTAGGATTAATGCATTGTACACACTTTATTGTATGTAAGTACTCAGTCAGTTGTGTGACTCTTTAGGGCCCCATGGACTATAGCCTGCCAGGCTCCTCTGCCCATAGCATCTTCCAGGCAAGAATACTGGAGTAGGCTGCCATCTCCTACTCCAGGGATCTTCCCTACTCCAAGGAATCTTCCTGACCCTGGGATCAAACCCGCATCCCTTGTGTCTTCTGCATTGGCAGATGGATTCTTTACCATGAATGCCACCTGGGAAGTCGCATGTTATACCTCAAAAATAAAATACAGTATTTTCAAAGCAGTGCTCTTCCTGGGCACCATCTTTAAAGTACCTGATGTCTCTATATTGAGAATGCTATAATTCCAGAAAGAAGTAAAATCTCATCTTTGCTCCTTTCCTTTCTGACTTAGAAGACTAGACCCCATTCTTCTTAGCCAAATTGTGCAATGATTAGTTACTTCCCAGTTTATAGAGTCAGATAATGAATCCAAGTCCCACACAGTGCACATTTATGTGTTCCTAAATGTCTGAGAGCTGTTGTCAAGCCACTCCACACCGAGTGGAGGATCGGTGGAAAGATCGAGGATCAAGGATCGAGGAAAGATCCTCGATCTTTCCAGCAAAGTCTTTCAGTCTTCAATTTATACTTTTCAAATCAGAGGTCCCAATTTGCCTTCTATCTGTAAATGTCCAATTTGATATTATTCTCTTCAAGAACAGCATCTGACTTTGTCTTACACCCTCATTGGCAGGGGCTAAACAAATCCCTCTTCAACTGTAAAGGCAGAAAGTAAAAAAAGCACAAGATATCTCCACATTCTGGCATTGGATGAATGCATACATCCCCCAGGGAAAGACAAAGCTTCATCCCCTTTAACAGCCATTTTGATGCCAGCTCCTTATACAACCAACATGATCATAACTATAGCTTCCCTGTGAAAGCATCATTAGCTATGGCCCACAAATCTAAGGAAAGAAAATAAAAAGCTACCAAGGTGAACTCCCCCCACCCGCACTTCCTCTACCATTCATAACTTACTCATTTGAAAAAGGGCCTTAATATGTAAAATCTTATATTTTAATGATGACCAGAGGCAAATTCTTTTGAATTGTATCACAATGAAAAACTTTCTGAACTTGAGAACTTGACTGTCTTTGTTCCCATATTAAATTTGTCATTAGTTGAGTCAAGTGGGTAAATTATGAAGGTACTTATATGTTGGGCTTGGAAAAGCCAGAAAAGTAGGAGAAAAATGACAAAGGCTGGTTTAAAAGAAGCAGCCTAGGGAATTCCCTGGCAGTCCAGTGTTTAGGATTCTGCACTGTCACTGCTGAGCATGTGGCTAATGTTTTTTTTTAAAGTAGCAGCATAGAGACTTCCCTTGGGACATTGGTTTGATCCCTGGTAGGAAGGAAGATCCCACATGCTGCCCCAAGTGGCCAAGAAAAAAAAAGCAGTAGCCTGTATGTATTCTGATAAGTGAGATGTCAAGTGAGACACAGTTTGTTATAAAAAGTGGGTATTATTATGTTGGTTCAACAGGGTGGCTTTGGTAATCGTGTCCCAAAATAAATTTTTCAGAACAATTGGCAGTTTCATACAGCTTCAGGAAAAGTGTTTTTAAAAGCAAACATCAAGCAACAACTGGTTGAATGCAAAGCCACATGGTCACGATGGAAACAATGCTTCTTTTTTAGAGCAGTAAAAAGTAACACAGTATAATGATGCGCAGTATTTTTATTTAAATATACTGTCTGCAATAGAATACACTTGCTTTCCCCTTTGAGAAGACCTCAAAATACATTTCACTTCATAGAATTCGATATAAATGTCAGGATAGTGGAATGCAATAATTATAAAGCCAGATAGATGGATTAATTTTTCTACATACCTGTGGTTTTTCAGATCCCTGTGTTTGCGTTCTGAGGTTCACTCTTATTTTTCTGAAAGTACTTCTGGAAGCTCCCGTCTTGGCTTCTACACTGCCACCTGTAGACGAAAAAGAGAAATAAGCCATGTATTATTCATTTACCATGCATATTTTCTAGGCATCTAACAGGGACAATTGGAGGAAGAGTGGCAAAATGTTTGCTCTAAAAGATAAAAGTGTTCTCCCTTTTCTGTGTGGAAAATTTATAAGGAGTCCCTCACCCTCAATGGTTTGATAAATTATTTAGTAATTTGCCCATACATAAGTCTCAGATCAACACCACTCTGATCAGTTCATTAAAGAGATATGAGTCCCAGAGTCTATTCTCATGCCAACCTTGCAACTGTTTCAAGACCGGTCTTTTAATATTAGAAGACAACTTTTGTTAACCAGGTAATTAAGAATTCTGTAAATTACCACAAAGAAAAAAGGGAGAGATCCAGGTAAAGATTACTCTGTCACATAGTTGTAAAATGTCTATTTAAAATAATAGTATTAATTCTAACACAAACTAGAGCTTTGCCCAATCTAAAACATCTATATGGGGTGTTTTCATCATAAGGCCCTATTCTTGATTTGAATGTGAATGAGTGCTGAAAGGTCTTTCTGACACTCCACAGATTTTAATACAGGCAGGTCTTTTTTCTTAAAAAAAAAAAAAAGAATAAAAATCTATGAGCAGATCAAGCAATGAATAAAAATCCATGAGCAACTGTGTATCAGTGAGTCAAAGCAACCATGAGATGAGAGGGCTATGTGTGTGTGTGTGGTAAGTCTCTCTCTCTCTCTCTCTCTCTCACACACACACACACACACACACACACACACACACACTCACACACACACGGAGATGCTGGAGTTAATTTAGAATAAAAGACCCAACCAGGGTGTATGTGTGGTGTGGATGTGTGTGACAGAGACAGACAGACAAGCAAACTACCCCAGGGTGTGGTGTGGTGTGGCGGTGTGTGGTGTGTGTGTCTGAGAGAGGGAGAGGGAGAAGAAGAGGGAGAGAGAAAGGGAAAGAGAGAGGACAGAGACAGGTTGGGATTCCAGAGTTGAGAATTTTTGCCTCCTCTTGGTCCTAAAGTCTATCCAGAAGTGTTCCAGCTCCAGCACCTTAAGCTAAAGGGACAAGTACCATTCCCTACCCCCCACCCCCACCCCACACGAGACAGCACCAGAAGCCACCCAGGCAGCAGGCCTGCCGAGCTCGCTCCCCAGCAAACCCGGGGGCCTTTTCAGCCTTATCAGGGATCCGTCCCCACTTACTGGTAATTTACTTTAACGCCGGGAAAGCCTGGTTTGGTTTAAGGAATGGCAGCAAATCTACGAAAATCAAGTCTCCTGAAGCCGCTCTCCTCCTCCTCCCTAAGACTGACATTTACACTAACACCAACCCCTCCGTCCCAACCCCGAAGGCGCTCTGGGCTACCCCAAGAGGCTCTTTGGAGGGCCCGCCAGCAACCAATGTTGCTCCCACGTGTCTCTATTAAACCCTCACCCAAACGTGCACAAGGCGCCAAGTGCATGCACACAGTCAGCCTTCCGAGAGAAGTTCGGCAAACCCACTCCCTCCTCCCCGCTCCCTCCTCCACCACCACCACCTCCACCCTTACCCTCGGCCCCTAAAGCGGGAGGGAGCGCGCGGGCTCAGGCACTCGACCCAGCAGACAATACTAGAGCAACTCTCGCCTTCCCCGCTCACGCCCCACCTGGTCCTGCCACCACTCTTCTCTCCAAGGGGCGTCCTGATGGAGCTGGGTGTGCATTGGGAAGAGGGGAGCGAATTGCACGCACCACCGAGACTGAGGGCGGGGGAAGGGTCGCAGTCCTCCGAAGCCGCTCGGGGGGGTCAGCTCGTCCGGAGAGGGTAGGGATGGGGACAGTGAGCCCCGAGAGAGGCAGCTTTTCCGCACCTCTTCCCTATCTAGCACAGCGCGCGCGCACAAGCGTGCACACCAAGGGGCCGAGCACCTTCCTCCGGTCCCCGGACCTGCCCAGCCTTCGTCCCCGAGCTCAGCGGCCCGGAAGGGAGGGCATCGGGCCCACGGTGGCCCAGGAGGGGACAGAGCGCAGCGCTCTAGGGTGCCCACCTGCGCGAAGGGTCGCCGTTGGTGGCCGGTGCGCCCGCCGGCTGCGCGATCTCTGCGGTGTGCACCGCTGGAGGAGATAGCGGCGGCCTGACCCTCGGCCTCCAGGCGTCTCCTCGCTCCTCAGCAGCGGCGGTCTCCGCTTCCCTTCCTCCCAGAGGGTAAGCCTCCCAACTAGCCCGCAGGTTCTGCCACCGTCCCTCTGCCCGCCCGAGTCAGAGCTGTCCTCTCCGCCCCTTTCCCGCCGCCCCGCGAAGCGCAGCGCTCCGCCCTCGGCCCGCCCATCCCCCCCCCCCCCCCATGCGCCCCGGGAGGGCTGCGGGGCCCGCGCCTCGTGCGGCAGATCCCCAATCCCGCGCTCCTACCCGGCTCCCCTCTCCTCCGGCCCGCGGCGGCCGCCTGCATTCACCCTGCGGCCGAGGGCGTGGGCTCCGCGCGCTCTGCCCTCACTCTTCCGGTGGCTCTTCACTCGCCGCGAGGCACCTTCCACGGCCCAGAGGGTGCCTCTTATCTTGTGGGGGAAGAGGGTTGGGGAAGCGAGGTGGAGTGCGCGCGAGAGAGAGGAGGCGAAGAAATTAGCATGTCAACTGCCGCGGGATACAGGTTGATGCCTGTACCTTGTTTCGGTTACACATTAAATACCTGGATGTACTGCTTTCCTCGTTACCACTGCAGCAATATTCAGAAGCATGAATATGAGATTTCCAAGCTAAGTGGTTGTAGGGGCTTTTTACAAATTTAATGATGTAGAAGACAACAGATTCCCTCTTTAAAAAAAAGTTACTTTATATATATGTCCACATATCTAATTTTTAAAAATAACCAAATATAAATAACAGAACAGCTATGTTTTACAGAAACAGATCCAGCGTGTATGTGTTATTTAACCTCTCTGTAATTATATTAATTGGATTAGTTTTAAAGTGTATCATAGGTATTCCTTAAGAAAACGAGTTCAGAATTTAGGGATTAGGAACCCAAAAGTTTTAATTTGGCTTTTTGCCATAGTTTTAAAATGTCAATTTTATGGAAATTATTAAATGTGGTTATGTAGGGAAAAAATGGATTCTTTTTCTTCCAAGTTGGCAAAAGACAGATTCTTTAAAAGCCAAGAAATAATACAATTCTCATTCATTTTCTAGTGATGGATAGCAGCTTTTTCTTTAGGGTTTTTCTCCTCGAGGCAGACTTCCTTTCTGTTTCCTCTTACACTTGTTTTCTTGAAAAATTTCTCCCTAAATGTAAATAAAGCTTTAGAAGCCCTGATTCTTGAGCCTTTGTTTTCTTAAAGGGATAGGAAAATTACTTATAATTGATAAAAATCAACCTCAGGCTCACAACACTAAATTTCATACTGATTAATCCTGGTTTTCAATTCTACTTCTAGTAATTTAATCTAACACTTGAGAACCAAGATTTTTTTCAGTTTTATCCTTGTAAGAACGAAATGCACACTTTTAAATTAACATTTTGAAGCAAAATTAAATTCATTAAATTGCCTAATGAAAAACATATTCGTCGTGTATTTGTTGCTGGGTAAATAAGGACAACATGGATGATAAACACCATGCTGAAGAAGAGGCTCTGAAGCAAAGAAAACAGTCTTTAGAAAAACTGATGATCCCCTTTTCAAGACAAGGATGACAAATACCAGTAATTATGCGAAGAATGACTGCTGCCTCTCTTCTCTGCTTTGGTTTTGTGGCCAGGCCTGCATTTATCTCTTTTGATCATCATAATAAAAGTAAAGCAATTCAGCATTCCAGTGACATTGCTTAGTAAATTAGCAGTATGAAAATGCTTTTATTATGTAATTAATCCAAACAAATGCCTCCGATAAATCCGATTTTATTCTTACATTTTTTTGTGCCTCTGGAGAAACACTTGCGTGAAATAAAAGCAGCTAAGGCAAGCTGAAGAACAACTGCCAGCCAGATTTTTCTGTGCTTTTGTGTTGCAATAGAGTTGATATTAAGTGACCTTTGGGTCTTAAATTATATATCAGATATTGGTTATGAATTGCTCATTGGCTGTTTCTTTAATGAGTTGCTGTGTGTTTACTTTGCCTTTCTTATTCCCCAAGGTGTTTTTGTCTGCCTTATTGAATATACCTTTGCCTAAACCATTTTCACTGAATATCTACCAAAGAATCAGACCCTAATTCATAGCTCACTTGACAATCATCTTTGTCCTTCAAGTTAAGTCTCCCTTGAGGCTTTTGGTAGGAATCCAGCATGATCAAACATCCAAAACTGGAAAAAGAACTTCATCAGGCCTGGTTCTAACTCAGAGATAACGATCAGATTTCTCAAAACCAGGAGGGTGTGTCCTATTTAAATAAAAAGAAGAAACAAAACCAGCAAATCCGTTTTGTTCAGGTCAAAATTAAAGCAGCAAAATCACAATTGAGATCTTTTCTAAGCCTGAGTTATGCTAAGAGATGTATAAAAAGCACACTCTAAATAACTTTATCTGTATTTTCTCTCGGCTACAAATCTCTTGTTCCACTGACCAAACACCATTGCGCTTCCCTTTTAGTTCCAGAGCTATTGAGAATTTTTCTTCAAATAAGATCTTTTAATAAGAAAGTGCATCTAGACATTCATGATGTCTCCAGAGATTCCTGTGCCACCCTCCACTTGTTTTCGAAAGTATTTTTGTGACATTGATAAGAACAGATGTGTACATCCCATGTAGAATCAAGGAGAGGGAGTTCCAATGATCAGTCCAAATTCAAAACAGTGAGGTTAAAACAAAAAATGTAACAGCTTAATCCTATTGGCATCTCCCATTCTGATCCTCATGCGTGTGTGCTAAGCTGCTCAGTAGTATCCAACTTTTTGCGACCCCAGGCTCCTCTGTCCATGGGATTTTCCAGGTGAGAATACTGGAGTGGGTTGCCGTTTCCTTCTCCTGGGGATCTTCCCAACCACCCGGGGATCCAACCTGCATCTCTTCTGTCTCCTGCGTTGGCAGGAGGGTTCTTTACCACTAGAGCCACCTGGGAAGCCCCATTTCTGACTTACCCCAGTATAGAGTTTTATAACACGTTAAGCTCTTGAGAAAGTGTCTCCTGATAATAATTTTAATAATTTTTGTTCTCTTACTCTTTGAGCTGTGTTATAATTTATCATGAGCCTGAACCTAGTGTGTTGTTTACTGATAACTGAAAATTGTGGACCTGGAGGTGATTAAGAGGGGAAGAGAAGACGATGGGGCAGCTCTTTTTGCTAGAGTTTCCTTTTCTGGCTCTACGAGAAGCATGAACTAAATTTCTTCACCTTGGCTGATTGGGATTAGTGAGCAAATCATTGGTTCAAATTTGCAGAATGCCAATTACTTTAATTGGTCTCCTTGTGCTAGGGAAATATGTGACCAGTTATCTCACAAGACGGTGGTGCTGGAGACAATACCACCCACAGAATGCTCTGAATGAAATGTTGATGCTGTCAGCTAAGTTACTTAAAAATGTGTGTGTGTGAATACGGATGTGTGTGTGTGTGCGTGTCTGTGTATGTGTGTGCAATGCAAAGATAAATATAAACCTGAATACTTGCAGTGGATCCTTCCATTACAAAACACTTGGCAAGCTCTTTCTTATGGTTTTAGGGTATGTGATAAACTGATGAGTACCTCAATATTTACCTTACTCACAGGAAAAGTACCTTTTTTCTGATCCAGATCTTGCCATAAATCTCCCGGCACCAAGTATTTAACCATTTGATTCCATGTTAAAATAAAGGAGGAATGAGGGACAGAAGGAAGGAGGGAGGGAGGCAGGAGGGAAGAAAGGAAGAGGAAAGAAAGAAAGTGTACAGCCGGTGTGATAAGGTGAATACATGTAGGATTGATTAGCACAAACTGACAAGCATGTCAGGCTAGTCAGATCATGGTTTCCTCCCCCATGGACCATTTTGCTTTGGCTTGTTTCATGTCTGCCAACCAAAACCTTATTCCTAGACATGGAAAAACATTGTTGGTCACCAGATGTTGTGCGTGGAGTTGTATCCACCTAAAATATGTTGAAGTCCTAACACACAGGGCCTGTGAATGTGACCTTATTTGGAAATGGGGTTTTACAGATGTAATTAAGATGTAAGTTAAGATGAAGTCATACTGGAGTAGGGTGGGTCCTTAATCCAATATGGCTGGTGTTTTTGCAGGAGGAGAAGAAAAGACATGATCACAGTGGGATGTCAACCATGTGAAGATGGAGGTAGAGATAGAGTTGTGCTGCCACAAACAAAGGATGCCTGGGACTACCAGAAGCTGGAGGGGCTTCCCAGGTGGTTTAGTGGTAAAGAATCTGCCTGCCAATGCAGGAGACACAGATTCAATCCTTGGGTTGGGAAGATCCCCTGGAGAATGAAATAGCAACCCACTCCAGTATTCTTGCCTGGGAAATCCCACAGAGGAGCCTGGCGGGCTACAGTCCATGGGGTCACAAGAGTTGGGCACAGCTGAGCAATTAAACCACCACCAGAAGCTGGAAGAGGCAAGAAAGGATCCTCCCATAGAGGCCCTGCCAGCACCTTGATTTTGGACTTTTGGCCCCCAGTAATGTCACACAATAAACTTATGTTATTTCAGCCATTTAGTTTGTGGTACTTTATGACTGCTGCCTAAGAAAACAATACACCAGGGAATCATTAACTCCTGGTGGTGTCAGCCCACCATCTTCCATACCCAGGAGAGAGAAAATGTTTAAAGTGTAGAGTGTTCAGGAATGAAAGGCAGAGTCATCTGAATGCATGAAGGACAACAGCAGGGTAGACTCATCCAGGAATTGGAAAGCATCTGACAATTTACATCTATTTGCTACTCCAAGATGTGACTCGGCTACAGCTGAGAATCATAAAGTCACTGAATCTTAACCTGTTCAAAGGATTTTGGAGATTTTTCTCTTCTTTTGAGATTATGTGATACCTAGGTGGTATGACTTTAAAAGGTGCTGGACAGGGTTCACTGCACACAGAACATCCCCCATTCCCCCACCCCCATGGGCCCCTCAACACCCAACGTGCCCCACTGATTCAATTCCACCTCCTGTTGTTGGGTTAAAATAGCTTCCACCCTTTATCTTAAAACTTTGGATCTTCAGTGGTCCCAAATTAAGATGTAAATAAGTCTGGAAGACTTTCTAAACTTAAACTTAGCTTAAACTCTTGTCAGTTCCCAACTTGTATGCTTATCAGTTCATCATTGTATTCCCTCCATTGCCTAGTCAAATGAGGAGCTCATAGAGTATCCTTCATAAATATTTGCCAACTTGAACCGAAAAGCAGACATTAGCTGGAACTAGATGAGGGGTTGGGTAGGGTGAATAGAGGAGAGATGGAGAAGAGGAAGAAGAGGGTCCAAGACAAACTGAATTTCAGAGCTCTATATAGAAGTCCCAGACCTGATTCTGATGGTGACATGGGGCATAGAAGTGAAAGGTCAGCTAACACCTTTTTCTCTTTACTTCTCCCAGTCTGGTAAGCATTTGTGGTGAGGAGGCAAGGCAGGGTAAGGCTTTTACCTTCTTTAGTTACCTTCTGTAATAACCTCCACCAGCCCTAACCTCCTCTCCAGCCAGCCCCCTAAAATATCTAAACTGAATAAAAATAATGTATTTTTTATGTGAATGCAACTTCAAGCAAGACATAGCACAAATTCTATCACCTGTCCCCACCTCCAGATTCCACTTAGATGAAGCTTCTGTGTCCTTCCTGAATTGAAATGCTGAAGCTGCCACTGCTAGTAAAGAACTCATTTTGAAACATTTGCTTGGGACAGATCCTAAGACAAAGTCTCAATCAGTATCAGAAAGTCTCCTCCTTCGTTTATATTCCATAAAAGAGAATCCAATATTTTTGATAGAAGTCTGAGCCACTTGAAGATGAATAGAGTGTTTCTTTAGTCTGACATGCCCAGGAGAAATAAAGAAAGTCTCAATTTTCTGAAGAAAGGAAAGCTGGAATAATTCTCTGTTGTTGGATCTTGATACCTAGGCTCTAAAAACTTTTGAAAATGTTTGAAATATCCAGGAGTTGCTTGAGGCCCCAGGGATTTATTTCTTCATGAAATGTGCAAGAGTAGTTCTATTATAGCCCACCAATTGAATCACAGTGTTACGATAGAATGGAAACAAATTTTATATTAGATTAAAAAAAAAAACTAGGCTCCCTATAAGAGTTGGACACAACTAAGCACACACACACACACACACACACACACACACACACACACACACACACACCCTAGGGAGCCAGAGGAAGTTTGGTGCCCCAGGACCCAACTGCTGGGTGGCACTTCCAGAGATGGAGTCAGCCACCCTATTTATACCATCAAATAAGTTTAGCAGTTGATGGAATTCACATGCACTGTAAAGATGAGCGACCTTTACTGAGGGTGTCATATCAAAAATACCATGAGTAGACAACCAATATCGGTTGGCACATCCTCTGGAAGTGCCACCCAGCAGTTGGGTCCTGGGGCACCAAACTTCCTCTGGCTCCCTAGGGGGTGTGTGTGTGTGTGTGTGTGTGTGTGTGTGTGTGCACACGTGTGTGTGCTTAGTTGTGTCCAACTCTTATAGGCTAACGCCTGCCAGGCTCCTCTGTCCATGTCCATGGGATTCTCCAAGCAAGATTACTGGAGAGGGTTGCCATATTCTCCTCCAGGGGATCTTCCCAACCCAGGGATCGAACCTGCGTCTCGCACATCTCCGGCATTGCAGGTGGATTGTTTACTGCTGAGGCACCCAGGGAAGCCTCTCTAGGATAGTGGTAGCCAATCCCAGCCAGGAGTAAGAATAAAACTTCCCCAGTGCCCAAGACCAAGGTGATCATTTAGACTTTACCTAAGCCGCAAACCCTACTTAACCTTCAACCTCCAGCAGCTCATTTTCCTGTTTTATGTTTCTCTGTAGCATCTATTTCCATCAAATATCCTTTAAATCTTACTCATTATTACTGTCCGTGTCTCCCCACTAGAACATGCATTTCCTAAGGGCAGGAATTTTTGTTCATCTTGTTTACCGCTGTAGCCCCTGTACCTACAACAGCGTCTGCACATGGTAAGTGCTAGATGAATATTTGTTGAAAGAGAGATCGTTGCAAACATGATAACTTCATATATTTCACTGAACATAACTAAAGTATGCTCCAAGCATTCTCCTGCTTCTTGATAGGAAAGCCAGTTCATTTTTGGACTGTTTTTATTGTATTGACGCAAAGACTTAATAATGAAAGATAGGGTACAATGTGAAGAACATTCATGATGAGCACTCTGTGTTCTCTTTCCCTTCATCAGCTCAATTTTTATTTCTGAATATAATAACAAAGATAAACCTGATCAGCTTTGACTCATAGGACATATCTACTCATAGGACATATCTACTCATAGGACATATCTACGCAAAGACTTAATAATGAAAGATAGGGTACAATGTGAAGAACATTTATGATGAGCACTCTGTGTTCTCTTTCCCTTCATCAGCTCAATTTTTATTTCTGAATATAATAACAAAGATAAACCTGATCAGCTTTGACTCATAGGACATATGACCCTTGACATATCTACATATCTACCTTTCTTTTACATAATTTGCTCTTCCCCTGATTTCTGTGCAGTAGCCCGTGTTCCAATGATAAAGACAGGAAAGGGAGTCTTGACTCAAAGAATACAAGATTCAGCCAAGGGCCACTCTAGAGAATGAAGACAATAAGGAAAAACACTTAGGACTTTGGGTTTTCTGCCTACTTTTCTCTCTAGCCTCTATCCTGCCAAATACTGGGTCACTCCTTTTGGTGTCTAGGGCTCAGGGACTTCTACTAGTGGATGACTCGCCAAGTGTTTCACACGATTTCAAGACCTCACTGGCTACCTGGCTCAGAGGAAAACCTAACGGTGGGTCTCCTACCTCACTGATGCAGGGGCACAAAGTAAGCCTGTGATTTGAAAAGCAGTGGACCAGGAAAATGGCATCATGCATCCCTATTTGTCTAACTCTGTATGTAGGAGATGTGATGGTAGATGCTCCTTTCAAGGCTCACGTGACAGGCTTGACCCCTGACAACTCTCCAGTGAGACAGGGCAAGTGGGTGAGGCCGGGTGCTTGTAAGTCCAAGGCCCCACGGAACTGCACATGTCATGGGTCCATGAAGCCCACCTATTTGGACTTCAGTCCCAGAAATTCAGATATCATTGGTCTTGAGTGGGGTCCAGATATTGGAATCATTTTAAAGCTCCCCAGATAGTTCTCCCATGCAGTCAGAAATAAGAACTGTCATTCTAGCTCTTTGAATCATTAAATTCAGAAGATTCTTACAGTTACAACTGACACCTGCATACAAACTTATCTCTAATTCAGTAACTCAAAACCCTCACGCTGAAACATATTCAGCTTACCCAGGGTGAAATCATCATGACAACATTCTTTAGAAAAAAGTTCAACCCATACATAAGTTAAAAGCTGTAGTCATGAATCACCTTCTGATTCCCTTTTTCAAAAACAAAAAATGTCATGAACATGGCATATTTTCTCATATAGAAAATTGATGTAATTTGAAGTGTTATTACTCATCATCATTCACATTAGACTTGAAACAAAGCTAAACAAGAATATTGCTAAATGGAAATTTATCACATCAATAGAATTTACAGTAACACTGTAAAAAATTCAAACTCATGTCAAACATCTTTTCCCTTGCCTCCTCCCTGAAGACGAAGGAGCATGAAAGCATTAGTCTGGAAATTTTATCTGGGAGAAATCTCTCAGGAAAGGCTAATACAGAGTCTTGATCCTGAGCTAGTCCCACTAGTATGAACCTCTGACGAATCTTAGCACCCTCTCCTATCCCGGGGAACCAAGGTCTTCCTCAGAAGTGCACCTTGAGAAAGGCACTCGCTGCTGCCTGAGGTTATAAAGGCTTTTGCTGTACCTGGAAAATAATCCAAATTTGAAGCCCTCTCCTTCTTCTTCTGCAGTTCCCACATCCCCACTTGTCGAGATTCAATTTCTCCCCAGATTGCCACACTCCATGCAGCTCCAGAAACAACTGAGGGCTGTATCAGGGGAGGTTTGCAACCTTGCTATACTCTGCTGGCTCTGCCTGGGTTAGATCTTTTCTGAGACAACCTGCGATTTCTTCACTGAGTGACATTTCAGATACAGGTAGAGTGACAAACCATCCCAGGTTACACAGGACCATCTGAGTTTTAGCACAGAAAATCTGGTATGCTGGGCTACCATTGGTCACCTTAGAGACAGGCATCACTCAAAATCTCTTGCAATGCCTCTAAAACCTAAAAATGCACATGCTTGTTCGCTTTTCCCCAGGATTTTGCCTAATGGTGTGCTAAACAGCTGCAGATGTGCTCCTGGAAGCACTCTGTAGCAGATCATGCTGGTGCTCTAGTCAGTTTCTCTAGATCCACCTTTATGAGTTCTATGTATCCATTCCTTAGTGTCTGCATGCTGGCCTCTCAACTACTCTTACCTGCCGCCATCTTCAGAGACCATCCCTTGGACTATTGGATTCAATTTGTTCACTTCTAATCTTTCCTGGACCTGTTGGGACACTTATGTGTCCCTCTACCCTCTACCCTGAATAGCTCATAAGCAATGACTGGTACAGAAATACAAAAACTCCCCCTTCCCATGTCACAAGGGAAACAGCTCTGAGATGCAATTTACACTTCTGAGCGCTCTTTGGGATTAGGTTGAGGCTGGGATATTACCAAAACTCACACCCTTGACTTCTTCAATCCTTGTCTTGCTTATCCCACTCTCTTATTGGTTTCTCTTAGGAACACTTCATTCATAAATAGCTTCTTCATGAATTCTTATTTGAGTCTCTGCTCTGAGAAACTGACCAAAGATAAGCTTGATTCAGGAAGTGTTTATATGATAAAGATATCTTTGCTTAGATGTCTTCTGGGGAGGAAAGGACATATCTATCTTTAGAAAGTCAAGGGAAGACAATAGATCATCAATCCTGCAGTTATTCCTTCTTCAGGTTGCCAACAGAGAATTTTCCTGAAAACCCCAAGTGAACCTGGGTAATTTTTCCATTCTCCCATTACGTTTCCCAGCACTGTAGCAATTCCTTCACAGTATTATACTATTTAGCATGCTCAGTCTTGTAATCTTGGCAGACCATAAACCAATAAAAGGCAGGAACAAAGCATTTTATTCCTGAATCACAAGTCACACGAAAGGGTGACTTACAGCACAGAATACACACTTACATAACTGATAGCAACAACACTCAGAAATGTTTAGAATTTTTGCCAACTCTAGTAAATGTCCATTTACTGTCTATCAGTTGGGGTTTCAGCAACAGGAAACAGAAAGCACACCCAAATGGAATTTTGAAGAAGGCAGTGTTTACAGAGGTGACAGCAGGGAAATGAGAACTAATAATGGATGGTGAAGCACCTTGGAGCTAGTAAAGGTGGAAAGCCACAATATTATCCTCAGGCCTGAGAAGACAAGTGACAAAGAGAAATTGTAGGAGTTGCCCTATGGCTCAGAGGGTAAAGAATCTGCTTGCAATGCAGGAGACCAGGGTTCAATCTTTGAGTTAGGAAGATCCCCTGGAGAAGGAATGGCTCCCCATTCTAGTATTCTTGCCTGAAAAATTCCATGGACAGAGGAGCCTGGCAGGCTACAGTCCATGGGGTCACAAAGAGTCAGATTCGACTGAGCAGCTAACACCTTCACTTTCAGTGATACCTATGGTAGTTGGAAAGACCCAACTAGGCAGGAGCCAAGGCTCCAGTAGGACTCAGCTGCTGCCAGTCTGCAGCGCAGTAGGATGGGACTTGGGACCAATAAACACTCTGATCTCTCTCTCCTGCTCTCAGATCTCTTCTTGGGGCCTTCCATTGGTCAAACCCAACTGGAAACTGTACAGTAAAGGAACCTAGATGATGGAATCTAAAGGGGTACTAACCGGGGCAAAGGAAGCTGGAGAGTGGACATGGAAGGGCAAATGGGGAATAACCTGAATACTGAACAACTCTCCAAACTCCACCCCATGCATGACTCTTGACTGTATGTAGAAGTGAACTATGGATAGTGACTCCTGTTCTAAGTCTTTGCTCCAGAATACTTTCCATTTACTCTTTCCCACCCATTTCCATTTCTTCCCATCTCCCTCTTTCTTAGATTCTTGGCTCTGTACTTATACCTACTTCTAGCTTTGACATTCAAGACTCCTTTGGATTCTTCCAGTTTCTTGCATGTAAACATGCTCAGTTACTTCAGTCATGACTGACACTGCTACACTATGGACTGTAAACCACCAGGCTCCTCTGTCCATGGGATTCTCCAAGCAAGAATGCTGGAGTCGGTTGCCATGCCTGCCTCCAGGGGATTTTCCTGACCCAAGGATAAAACCCGTGTCTCCTACATCTCCTGCATGGGCAGGTGGGTTCTTACCTCTGAGCCACTGGGGAAGTCCGTTCGAATTTCTTAGACCTTAGCTTTCTGGAAGGTTCTTGGCTTTCTGTTAATGACTTCCATTTTTGCATCTTCAGAAATTTCCAATGAGAAATTTCCCACTGTTGCTTCAACCTTGTGGAAACCCACTGGGCATGACCAGTTGCCTGACCTGTTCGAAATCCAATGTTCAAGGAGAAGTAGCATTGATAACCACTCAGAGACCAACATAAGATGATTACTTTGAGATAGAGCATGTACATAACAATTACAGGGATTTCTAGCTTTGAGAGGGTCATTTATCAGAAAGAACTCAGCCTGAAAAATATTTGTTTATTTCTGCTAAATATTTAATTGATGTATGAAACCCTTCTGCCCAAGCAGAGAATGGGCATACTTTTCCCAAAGGGAAAATTAATGTGAAGCCATCTATTTCTGTCTCCATTTTTGCATATTATCTCCTTACTAGCAAGTGGAAAGAGCTATAAAACTATCAGTGACATAGACATTACGATGTGAATTCATAACTGAGTAACAGCAGATAGAAAAAGAAAATTTCCTGTAATTCACCTATCACTTCTCGTATGAAAAAGTAAGTAGTACAATATGACTCAGCACAGATTGAGACAGGAATTGACCACCATGTTCAATCAATGGAAAGAAGATGAACATGTAAAATCAGAAAAAGGGCATTTTTACCTTAGCCAGACCTAGCCAACGGTTTTAGTGAAGAGAAATTGAAGGTAAATATCTCTTAGGTGTAATTAGCTGAGATATTTATACCTCCTTTCCTTTAATAAACACACTGTTGGGAAAAGTCCTTTGATATGTGGTAGGTTTTATCATTTGTGATACAGAAGTGAAAAGGAAAGTGTAAGTTGCTCAGTCGTGTCTGACTCTTTGCGATCCCATGGACTATACAGTCCATGGAATTCTCTAGGCCAGAATACTGGAGTGGGTAGCCTTTCCCTTATCCAGGAGATCTTCCCAACCCAGGGATTGAACCCAGGACTCCCGCATTGCAGGCGGATTCTTTACCAGCTGAGTCACAAGGGAAGTCAATACAGAAGTATAAAAAGTCTTAATTCAGAAGGAGGTCAGTGTCAGGTCGCTGCCAGTTGTCTAGAAATCTCTTTTTACACATGCTGGCATAACACCATTCAACAACTTCACTAACCAAGGGACTGTAGTCAGAGAGCAAACCCTCCACCAAGAAAACACTTCATGGATTATTTATTGCTGTTGTTTAGTCACTAAGTCGTGCCTGACTTTTTTGCAACCGCATGGACTGTAGCCCACCAATATTCTCTGTCCATGGGATTTCCAAGGTAAGAATACTGGAGTGGGTTGCCATTTCCTTCTCTAGGGGATCTTCCAGACCCAGGGATTGAACCGGAGTCTCCTGCATTGGCAGGCAGATCCTTTACTACCAAGCCACCAGGGAAGCCCCTTATTGATTATTATTAGCAACTTAAAAGTGAAGTCACTCAGTCGTGTCCGACCCTGTGACCCCATGGACTGTATAGCCCACCAGGCTCCTCTGTCCATGGAATTTTCCAGGCAAGAGTACTGGAGTGGGTTGTCATTTCTTTCTCTAGGGGATCTTCCTGACCCAGGGATCGAACCTGGGTCTCCTGCGTTGCAGGCAGATGCTTTACCATCTGAACCACCAGGGAAGCCCACAACTTAAAGGCACCACCTGATAAACAGAGAATTCACACCCAATATTTTCATCAGCAATATAGAGACTCAATTTATTTAACACACATTATTTGAAAATTTACTCTATGTCGAGTACTAGGATAGAGTCTTGAAAGGATAATTGTCAGAGAACTTTGCTGTGAAGAATTAGAAAATCAGATCAGAAATCTTTCACAAAAGCCTGTCAATTAGAAGTTGTATCAAGCTACTCTAAAGGCAAGATTAAATTGATAGTCATAGGATAGATATTAACATCCAACTTTTAATAACAAATTTCAGAAGCTAAAAGAAATAAATACTACATCTGGTTTCTTTTAAGTCTCTCTTTGGCCAACACATCATAAGATTCACATTCTGAAACAGTACATGATAATTACACAGTTATTAAGGCAAGTGGTCCATTGCTTCCGGAAACATGGTGGTGGTAGTCAGAGTAATGATCCTCTAAAGATGGCCACATTCCAGAACGTGTGAATGCAGTACTTTACATGGCAAAATGGACTTTGTAGATGCAAATAAATTAAGGATCTTGAGACAGGGAGATTATCTTGGATTATCCCAGGTGGGTTCAGCATGATCAGGAGGGTTCTTATAAGAGGGAAGCAGACTTCTGAACTCCAGAATTATAAAAAGAAAATTTGTATTGTTTAAAGCCACTAAGTTTGAAACTAATACAATGGCTGACTGAGGGATGTCCATCGGAAGTGACAGTGAACTCACCTTTGTAGCAACCTGGGTGAATAGAGACAACAGAAACGGGATGCCTGAAGGAAACACTGAGGCACAAGTGTGAATCTTGAAATGTGGCCACTATTAAAAACGGTCACTAATTCTGAAACTCCAATACTTTGACCATCTGATGCAAAGTGCCTACTCATTGGAAAAAATCTTGATGCTGCAAAAGACTGAGGGCAGGAGGAAAAGGGGGCAACAGAGGATGAGATGGTTGGATGGCATCACTGACTCAATGGACATGAGTTTGAGCAAACTCCGGGATATAGTGAAGGACAGGGAAGCCTGGCATGCAGTTCACGTGGTTGCAAAGAGTCGGACACGACTTAGCCACTGAACAACAACAACAACAACAATTCTTTGATTTCCCTTGAAAAGGTAAGGCTTATGTGCCCTGCCCTTGAATCTGGGTTTTTTGGAACAATAGTGTGGAAATGCTGACATATGACACTTGAGGCCAAATCACAGGAAACCACAGAGTTTTCACTGAGAAACAGAACTATCCTTATGTTTTTTTTCACTCTGTGAAATTGTAGTTTGATAAATGCTTGCATCTTTTAGGGAGAATACCAGCAGGAATAAATGCACTTCATCAAAGAAAGAAATGAAGCTGCACTGAATCTAAGATTCCAATTCAAACAAATTATGGGCAATTTTCCTCCGCTTTTTTTTGAAAGACATTGTGCCACTCTTTGGGCTCATTTTCTCACCAGTTTTGGACATAGTTCTCCTTTCACCCCGTGTTTGGCAATTTTTATGCAACAAGAATTCTTTAGAATGCCACTTCCTTCATTAGACCAAATGGGAAAAATGGTTTCTACTCTCCAATCTGGAATATAAGACTCAGGGCTGACTCCAGCAATGATGACATTGTCATAATAATAATAATTATTATTACTTATTATTATTTCCATATTTTTTTAAGCAGTAAGGACATTTATCTCACATAACAAGAAATTCAGAGATAAGTAGCTTCAGGTTTGGGTTATTTCCATATGTTCTTATCTTTCAGCCTTCACTGTGATCCTTCTTAGACCACCCTCTTCTATCTTATCAGCTTTCAAATACTTATAAAATTGAAGATTCATCCTCTAACAACACATATTTAAACAAGATTACTTGTCTCCATCCATTCTTCTCATTCCTTTCTAGTTTAAAGAAAGCAATTATTTTCCTGGGGATATTTGGCCATATCGACAGGAAAATTCCAAAATTATTTCCAATAAAATATTTTTTCAACTTTGCTTAATTAAAGAGATGAACTTTGCTTGAGCTTCAGTTAGTATAATGAGTTCTTTGTGAAGATATAATAAGTAGTGGTTCTATATTAGAAAAGCCACTTGAAATAGCATATGTAGAGTTCCAGTTCAGGTTATAAAAACCACTAAAACGTGATTTTTATAGGTAGCTTACATCAGTGGCTGTGAAAGTTATGTGATTTAGATAGACATGGGGAAAATTTTTTTATTTTGATGTAATTTCAAACTTAAAGATCTCTTATATACCCTTCACTCAGATTCATAAACAGTTTCTACTTTGCCCCATTTGCTTTCTTATCATTCCTGTGCATGTGTGTATATAATTTTTTTTTGAACCATTTTAGAGTAAGTTGAGGATATCACTTCTCCCTATTCCTAAATTCTTCAGAATGTCTTTCAAAAAGGGATATTTCTTACATAGATTTTTATTATCCATCTCCTCTTAAAAGTCTGAGTGTCTTTCAAAGGAAATCTCAATTAGAACACATTGCTATAATTAGGTCAAACTTACAGGTGTTGTGTGCTTCTTAAACTGATAGTTCCTGAAGGTAGAAAATTCTCTCTCCCCACTTACAGATATGCAAATTTTGTTCTAAGTTCCTTTTGTAAGTGCTGAGGGGAGAGGACAGAACTTCTGAATTCAAAACTAAAAGGGAGCCAAAAATTTTAATTCATGAATTCACTCAGGGTGCCTGCTTCCTCACATTCTGGTCTGATTAAGTTCATAAAGTCTTTCTAGATTTTTATGAATGTATAATTTCAAATGATCTTAAACTGGACCCAGGTCTTTGTTGCAACCACACAAAAATTAGGAGACTGTCATTTTTTATTTAGTGATACAATTTTTCACTTTAGGCAAATTTCTTTCAGATTTTTTTTTCTGAATAAATGATACAAATGAACTTATTTATTAATACAAAACAAATTCACAGATCTTGAAATCAAATTTATGGTTACCAAAGGGGAAATGTGTAGGTGAAGTGATAAATTAGGAGACTGGAATTAACATATACACACTACTGTAGATAAAATAGGTAACCAAACCAGGACCTAATGCATAGCACAGGGACCTCTAGTCAATATTCTGTAATAACCTATATAGGAAAAAAATATGAAAAAGAACAGATACATATATGTATAACTGAGTCACTTTGCTGTATATCTGAAACTCACACAAATTGTAAATCAACTGTACTCTTGTAAATTTTTTATTTAAAAGACTTCTTTTTATGGATTCTGGAAAAGTCCATTTCACCCTACATCATACTTGTTCAAGCTTTGGGGAAGCACAAGTTACTGTCACCTTCCAGGAAAACATGGTCTCATTTCCAATTTCCTACAATGTTCCTAATTTCAGCTCAACTTCCTAATAGCATGATTTCTTTTATTTCTATATTTATCTGGACATATAAAACTCATTTTAATATTATTTATTCTTTAGCTTCATTTTAGTAACTTAGCCAACAAAACTGGTAGAAGTAACTGCTTCCAGTGCCCATGTTTCGGTTAGTTTACAATTTCATAAACTTCATTTCCCCAAATGCTACAGTTTTTAAATGATTATTCTAAATGTCAAAATATAGTTTTAAATGTACAATAGAATAAAATACATTATTGCTTAGTGTATTTCATTCAACTTTATACAATGAAAGATGCAAATTGTGTGATTAATTGAAGGCTGCTACTGCTGCTGCTGCTGCTAAGTCGCTTCAGTCATGTCCGACTCTGTGTGACCCCATAGACAGCAGCCCACCAGGCTCCCCCATCCCTGGGATTCTCCAGGCAAGAACACTGGAGTGGGTTGCCATTTCCCTCTCCAATGCATGAAAGTGAAAGAAGTCGCTGAGTCGTGTCTGACTCTTAATTGAAGGTATCTGATAGCAAAAGTGTGACTGGAAGCATGGAATAGATAGGAAATCACTGGGTTGGAGCAACTATTTTTTAGTGAAATTGTTGAAATTCATAGCATGCTAAATTGGGAGGTACTACAATTATCCATAGACTTACAATAATTCCTAAGTATATAATGATATCTGAGGTTATTATAGTGATTTGATTTCATTTTCCAATTGTCTATTGTAAGTATTGTGTGCATGCATGCATGCTAAGTTGCTTCAGTCGTGTCCAAACTTATGGACTGTAGCCTGACAGGTTCCTCTATCCATGGGATTCTCCAGGCAAGTACAATTTATTTTTGTATATTGACCTTATATCATGCTAGACTCACATGTTCTACTAATTTTTTTGTAGATTTCTTTATGATGCTGTGAAAATGCTATACTTAATATGCCAGCAAATCTGGAAAACTCAGCAGTGGCCACAGGACTGGAAAGGTCAGTTTTCATTCCAACCCCAAAGAAAGGCAATGCCAAAAAATGTTCAAACTACCACACAATTGCACTCATCTCACACTCTAGCAAAGTAATGCCCCAAATCCTCCAAGCCAGGCTTCAACAGTACATGAACCGTGAACTTCCAGATATTCAAGCTGGATTTAGAAAAGGCACAGGAACCAGAGATCAAATTGCCAACATCTGTTAGATCATCGAAAAAGCAAGAGAGTCCCAGGAAAACATCTATTTCTGCTTTATTGACTATGCCAAAGCCTTTGACTGTGTGGATCACAATAAACTGTGGAAAATTCTGAAAGAGATGGGAATCCCAGACCACCTGACCTGCCTCCTGAGAAATCTGTATGCAGGTCAAGAAGCAACAGTTAGAACTGGACATGGAACAACAGACTGGTTCCAAATAGGAAAAGGAGTACATCAAGGCTGTATATTGTCACCCTGCTTATTTAACTTCTATTCAGAGTACATCATGAGAAACGCTGAGCTGGATGAAGCACAAGCTGGAATTAAGATTGCCAGGAGAAATATCAATAACCTCAGATATGCAGATGACACCACCCTTATGGCAGAAAGTGAAGAAGAACTAAAGAGCCTCTTGATGAAAGTGAAAGAGGAGAGTGAAAAAGTTGGCTTAAAACTCAACATTCAGAAAACAAAGATCATGGCATCTGGTCCCATCACTTCATGGCAAATAGATGGGAAAAGAGTGAGAAACTTTGTTTGGGCTCCAAAATCACTGCAGATGTTGACTGAAGCTATGAAATTAAAAGATGCTTGCTCCTTGGAAGAAAAGTTAGGACAAACCTAGACAGCATATTAAAAAGCAGAGACGTTACTTTGCCAAGAAAGGTCTGTCTAGTCAAGGCTATGGGTTTTCCAGTAATCATGTATGGATGTGAGAGTTGGACTATAAAGAAGGCTGAGCGCCAAAGATCTGATGCTTTTGAACTGTGGTGTTGAAGAAGACTCTTGAGAGTCTCTTGGACAGTAAGGAGATCCAACCAGTCCATCCTAAAGGAAATCAGTCCTGAATATTCATTGGAAAGACTGATGCTGAAGCTGAAACTCCAATACTTTGGCCACCTGATTCAAATAACTTACTCATCTGAAAAGACCCTGATGCTGGGAATGAATGAAGGTGGGAGGAGAAGGGGACGACAGAGGATGAGATGGTGATGAGATGGTTGGATGTCATCACCAACTGGATGGACATGAGTTTGAGTAAGCTCCTGGAGTTGGTGATGGACAAGGAGGCCTGGTGTGCTGCGATTCATGGGGTCACAAAGAGTCAGACACGACTGAGTGACTGAACTGAACTGAACTGAACTGAAAGATCAAAAGCCCTTCCAGTTTCTTACAATCCATTCTTTCTCCCTATCAAAGGTGGCACAAATGGTAAAGAATCCACCTGCCAATGCAGGAGATGCAAGAGATGTGGGTCCTGTCTCTGAGTCAGGAAGATCCTCTGGAGAAGGAAATGGCAACCCACTCCAGTATCCTTGCCTGGGAGATCCCATGGACAAACGAGCCTGGAGGGTTACACTCCGTATGGTCGCAAAGCCTCAGACACGACTGAGCACGTGCGCGCGTGTGTGCGCGCATGCGCACACACACACACACACACACACACACACACACACACACACACATCAGAGTCCTAGCCTCAATCTAGTGAAGGAAAGAAAAATGGGAAAAGCAGGAAGAGAGCAGTCTCTCAGCTTTTCGGCTCCCAGGTGCCTCTGTGGATAGGGCTCTTTTAAGTAAATGTGAGGGGCACTGCATGAGTCTAGGAAGTGGTGGTGAGGATTTAGGCAGTGAGCTGAAAAGAGTCTGGACTGGCTGTAAAGAGACCTGGGTTCTGTTCTGTACTCCTTTCCTTCATAGCCTTTGACTTCAGAGAAGGCTCCCTAGCGACCTCCCTGGCTTCAGTGCCCTCACCTGTAAAATACACGGATTGAAACAAAACCTGAACTCTGAGTGCCCTCTGATATTCTGGATGACTTGATTCTAAATTAGGACAACTAAACATACAGAAAGACTGATGGTTACAAAATGACAAGTCTACTAGATAGCAAGTGCAAATACCCTGCACAACTGTTTACTAGATAACTGGGAGCCCCATTCACCGTGAGGTTATCAACCTGGGTTGTGACCTTAGATATTGATTACTCTGCTTCACATTTATCTCCTCAAATGGATCACAGCTTCCTAGCCAATAATGTCCCACACGGGACAGGGCTTTGACAGGGAAGAAGTGAGAGGAAAATCTCAAGTTACAGTATCACCCAGGAAGGAGTGAGGAAGCAGGGAAGCAAAAGCTGGGAGCTGAAATGTCCCCTTACTCTAATGGGGGGAAGAGCAAAGGCAACTTACATGCATTAATGAGAGTGCTTCATTAAGGGACATCCCTGGAGATTCAAGATGTCCCAAGATTATAGAATAAAATTAGTTGGACACCAGAGTAATATAATATCAACCCCAATTCAACACTTTCAAGTTCCATCATTGCTTTGTCAAAGCTGACTTGGTCTTGGCTTTCTTGGGACAATGCAGACTTATTTTTCCTTTCTTATTTTTTAAATTATGAAAGTATGATAACACATTTACAGGAGACTTGGAAAATACAGAATAAAGTTACATATAGTTCCACTATAGATTACCTTCATTTTTTTAAGTAGACAAGATTTTTAACGAGAGTTTCAATATCAAACTCTCAAAAATTAATAGAATGAATAGACAGAAAAGTAGAAGGATATAGTAGACCTGAAAAGTACTATGAACCAATTTAATATAATTAAGATTTATACAATTTTCACACAATAGCAGGATACAAATACTATTCAAGTTTCCATAGACTATAAACTAGGAGACACTGAAACATACCAAGGGACATAAAGTAAGGTGCAAAAACTTCATGGTTTAAAGGTATTGAAACCATAGAGTCTGTTCTCTTATCACTAGGACAGTGAAGACTTTATGTAATAAATGTCATTAGTGACTGTATAACTGTAGCAATTTTAAAATATGGCTACAAATTCTTTGATACTTCTATCGACAGGTGGGGATCAAACCCTTCCTTTGAACATTGGCAGGCTTGTGACTGCTTTAACCAAGAGTCTAGTAAAAGTGGTGCTAGATGATTTCTGAGGCTAGATCAAAAAAAGTGATGTTGCTTTTACCTTGTTTGGTAGAACATTCTGACTTGGAGCCCTGAGCTGCCATGTGAGATGTCAGACTATTTTGAGACACCAGGCTGTGAGGGAGCCCAACTCACATGGAGGGACCATGAGTAGGTGCTCAAGTCATCATTCCCAGTCTATAAGACATCACAGACCAGACACCAGACATGTGAGTGAAGAAGCCTCTAGATAAGTTGTTCTTGAGCTTTTTGGCACCAGGGACCAGCTTCACGGAAGACAATTTTTCCATGGACAAGGATTGAGGGGATGGTTTCAGGATGACTCAAGCATGTCACATTTATTGTGCACATTATTTCTATTATTATTATACTGTGATATATAATGAAATAATTATATAACTCACCCTAATGCAGAATCAGTGGAAGCCCTGGGCTTCTTTTCCTGCAACTAGGAGGTCCCATCTGAGGGTGATGGGAGAGTAATAGGGAGCCGCTGTAAATAAAGATGAAGCTTCACTTGCTTGCCCGCCACTCACCTCCTGCTGTGTGGCCCTGTTTCTAGGTATGCATCCATGGCCTGAGGGTTGGGAACACCTGCTCTAGGTGATTCCAGTCCTTAGCCATTCAAGCCACTTCCAGTCATCTGATTCTTCGTAGCTGAGGCATCAGAATTTTTGAAAGCGTGATAATCCACACTTGTTGGTTCCCTGCCTGAATTCCTGTCACACAGAATCTGGGAGCATAAAAAGATGATTGTGACTTCCTGCTACTAAGTTTGGGTGCTTTGTTATAGAGAAATACATAATGAAAATAATAACCAACAAATGTGATTTGATCATCCTACCCAATACTTTTTATATTCAAAAATTTAAAAACAAAACTGCTTGGAGAATATCTTCTAATTTTTCATTTGGGAAATAATATCACTGTTATGAATTATCCATCAGGCGATCCAGCTTCCAAAATGAAAACCTACTGGAGATTAAATAAATGTTTTGATATGTGAGTCAGCTGATATTTACCCATCACCCACTAAATACAGAACTCAGGATAAATTTTAAAACAATAATATGGAATACAATATAGTCTGCGCTTTAGGAAGTTGCATCTGAATTGAATGGCTTGGTCAAAATACAGGACAAGGGCAAATTTGCTTATAAAAGGTGCACTAGCCTAACTTGAGGCAGTATGATATAGAGTTTACAAGCTAATGGATCTCAACCACCTGGGATTTGAATCCTTAGGTTCAAATTCAGATTCAGACCCCTTAAACTTCCAGGTGTGTGACCTCAAGCAAGCTACTTAACTCCTTCATGCTTCAGTTTTTTCTTCTGTAACATGGGGTTATCTGGAGTATTTTCTCATAAGGTGTTTAAAAGGACTTAATGAGCTAATGCATGGAAAGCATGAAAATGGTGTCTGGAACATACTAAGTTATCAATAAATGTTAAGCATCAATTTATAAGAGTATAGAGAGGATGCTTAATACATCTCTCACACTGGTAAATGCAGACTAAAGCCAAGTTTCATCAAAATGTCACTTAGGGAATTTCCTGGCAGTCCAGGGGTTAGGATTTGGAGCTTTCACTGCCAGAGCCTAGGTTCAGTCCCCGCTTGGGGAACTAAGATCCTGAAAGCCATGTGGCATGGCCAAAAAAATTTTTTTATAAAATAAAATGGCACTTAAAAGTCCAGATACTGAAGGCTCAGATGTGCCCCAAGGAGCCTAGGGTTGCTGACTAGAATCTCAGTGAATCCTGTGTCATCCTCCCCTCCGTAGTCAATGACTCCCTCTGGCCCACCTTTCTCACCTGGCTATGGGTATGATGAAAGGGCTTAAATTTCAGAGTTAGATCCTAAGTTCTAATTCTACCACTTACCTTTGTGACCTTGAGCAAATTAGCTTGCATTCCTCAATTTCCCCATCTGTGAACTGGAGATAGCAATACCTACATTCATGGAGTGTGGTGAAGACAAAGTGAAGTTTTGCATAACCTCCTTCTTCTTCTGCCTCTGTAACTCAGCTTGCCCCTTGCAAAGTCTAGATCACGTAGGTCACGTCATTTCAGAAAGTGGGGACTTGCAATACTAGAAACTGGAGTTTATCCCACTCACCCTTGTCCTGCTCTTTGCAATCACCCAGCCCCTATAAACCTGTTTAATCATGGCTGTCCAGGTCAGGCATCCCCCTCCCCATCCTGACCACTGTTCCTGCATGCACGAAACCCCTTAGTTTAAACCAGCCTATTAACAGCCAGTGTTACCCACTACAGTCTATCTATAAAAACTGTGTAATCCCTTTGTTTGGGGCTCAGAGCTTGGAGTGTTAACTCCTCTGGGCCCGCTGGTGTAATAAACCTGAGTTCTCCAACTATCTGAATGTGGTGCTTGGTTTCTCGAGTACTGGTTTCTACAACAAAAGTGCTAAAGTACCTAGCACTTAATAGGCACTTGATAATAATTCCTTTCACAATGGGGAAGGAGGAGAGAGGTTAAGAAAGATGCCTCAACTACGTTTTACATTTTATGCTTGTTTATACACAATTCTTGTGTATAATTTTATACATAATTCTTGTGCCTGTCCTTGGAACAGCCTTATGAAGCAGTTGCCTTACCACGGGTGAGGTTTATTATGTCCTAAACACACAGTGCCGTTGTATATGTGTTACCATCCCAGTCCTAACAGAATCTAGACATTCATGCTTTGAGGCATCAAAGCTTCTTACAGGTCAGAAAAAGAAAAACATTTTTTCTGCTTCTTTTTTTTTTTCAAGCTTTAGCATATTTAAAAGTTACTCTTCAGGCAAAGTCAAATACCATATGACATCACTTCTATTTGGAATAAAAAAAAGATAGAAATGAACTTATTTACAGAATGGAAAGAGACTCATAGAGAAAACAAACCTATGGTTATGAGAGGGGAAAGCTGGGGGGAAGGATAATTTAGGAATTTGGGAGTAACATATATATACTACTATATATAAAATAGATAACCAACAAGGACCTGCTGTGTAGTACAGGGAACTCTTGCTCAATATTCTGTAATAATCTAAATGGGAAAAGAATTTGAAAAAGAGTAGATATATATATATATATATAATTGAATCACTTTGTTGTACATCTATAATACAGCATTGTAAATCAACTGTACTTCAATAAAAAGATTCAAGATTTAAAAACAATCATTATTACACAGAAAAATTTTAATAATAATAAAAGCCAGAAGTCAATTTCCTCTGTCTCCATTAATGTTAAACACTTACATTGAAAAAAAAGTTTCTCTGAAGCAACAATGAAAAACAGTGGCATGCAACAACATATATGAGTCTCACAGACAATGTTGAGGAAAAAAAAAGACACAAAAAGAGTACCCACGGTATGATTCCATTTACATAACACTTAGGAAAATGAGGATTTCCCTGGTGGCTCAGATGGAAAGCGTCTGCCTACAATGCGGGAGACCTGGGTTCGATCCCTGGGCCGGAAAGATTCCCTGGAGAAGGAAATGGCAACCCACTCCAATACTCTTGCCTGGAGAATCCCATGGATGGAGGAGCCTGGCGGGCTACAGTCCATGGGGTCGCAAAGAGTCGGACATGACTGAGTGACTTTACTTTCTACTTTATTTACTTTAGGAAAGTGAAAGGGCTTCCCTGGTGGCTCAGATGGTAAAGAATCTGCCTGCAGTGCGGGAGACCTGGTTTTGATCCCTGGGTTGGGAAGATTCCCTGGAGGAGGGCCTGGCAACCCATGCCAGTATTCTTGCCTGGAAAATCCCATGGACAGAGCCTGGCAGGCTACAGTCTATGGGGTTGCAAAGAGTTGGACACGACTGAGCAACTGACACTTTAGGGAAAGGAAAGACAATTCTATGGCATTTGAGGGCAGAATTGTGATTACCTTTGTTGGGATCCTGCCTGAGAGAGAGAATGAGGAAGGCTTTAGTGATTCTGGAAATGGTCTCAGCCTTGATCTGGGTCATAATGCGACTGAGTTCATCTCAAAAAGTTGTATCAAGCTGTATGCTTAAGATTCATGCACTTTCCTGCAGTGTGCTGGACTTCATTAAGAAAATGTCCCAGAAAGGTGCTGTCATTACTACTTCCCTTTAATTTACAGGTGGTGGGGATGAGGAAGAGGAGGGTAGTATGGGGCACTTACATATGGCTTTTGTTGTTGACCAAAGCCTCCATTTTGATAATTACTTTTAATTTAACAGAAAAGGCCTAATGTAGCAGCAACAGTGATTCAGCTTTCAGCTTTCCCACAGCATTTTGTGAAATGAAGGCATGGCAGGGGGGATGTATGTATTTCTTTTCTTCATATATAAAGGGCTTATAAATAGTAATACCAACCTCAGTGCCAGGCATTTCCTGGGAAATTGATTGCTAACTGGAGTTAACAGTTCTCGGTCTGACTTTGGGCCACCAACTCTTCTTGCTGCTCATTAGTTCCCAGAAAGTACCCTGTGCCTTGATGGTTATTGCTTAAATACATTAAAATCAAGTTAAGGGTCTGACAGTGTTTAGCTGTGATAATGGAAAACACAAGGAAGTTCTCCCAGTAGACACATTCATTGTTGCATGTTTTTATTTAACTCATTTTCTTCTATATTTTTGAGTAACACCATGGAATGATGCACATGGACATTTTTTTTTGCAGATGTGGTTGCTTGTGTGTATGTTCATGTTTAAAGGCTCAGAACTAATAACACGTGACCTGCCCAGAAGCCTCACTAAAAAACTTTGCAATGGGTTCATCATTTCAGTGAAAATTTTCTGTTTAGATCCAAGCTTTCTATGAGGAAATAGTTGAAGAAATATCGTTAAGTAAATTATCTGTTCTGCATGAATTTAATGCAAAGACATTCACAAAAGCCAGAAGAGTTTGGAACATAAGGAGCAGCCCTTTATAACAACATTTGCCCCATGCCTCTTTAGAGGGTGAACAGAACTCTTACTAGGGCTTTCTGCTCAGTAGAGGAGAATCATCCCAAGGCAATTCGAAGTGGTTCTTGGAATAGAAAAGCATACACATTTCAAGTTCTTAAAATCCTGTCCATTTAATTCAACCAAATGAGCATTTCTTGCAAACTTCCTCATGTGCAAGGCAGGGGAGTGGAGAGATTGTTGACTGTGAACCCCTTGCCTTTGGTAGCTCACCATCAATTGACAGAGAGGGACAGACTAAGACCAGAATATAGGGCAGAAACCTTTCATCTCTATAATTAAGGCAAACAGTGCATGCTTTAAGAAAACAGAGTTCATTGCAAAAGAGACATATTCATGAAGATCACCCCCACTGTGAGAACTTGAAGCATTTGGACTAATTCTCAAGTTCTTTTTGGAATCAAGTTCCAGAGAAAGAGTATGACTAGACGTGCAAGATCCCCAAGCAAAGGCTACTTGGGTGGAGAACATTTTGAGGGCTACCTGGGTCTCTTGAACTCACTTATTTGAATGCCTTCGTTGGGGGGGGAGGCGGGTGATGGGGGTTTTTAAAATTCAAATTCACTGGCCCTACTTGAGAAAATTAAATTAGGATACTATATCTGGGGGTGGGGCCCAGACATCTCATTTAAATAAGGCTCCCTGGTGATCATTTAGGATGCGGAACTTTCACATCATTGAATTAGGGTCTCTCAAATCTACCAAAAACGTTTTGCCCTACCCACCACCACTACCAAGAACACATCTTGTCTTGGCAAGAGCTAAATTCATAGCATCCAAAGTCTCCCCAAGTACCTCCCAGTTAGTTTGCTGTTTTAAGATTTGTGTTTAGCTTCTTGCAGGCCAGGATCACTTCTGATTCACTCTTAACCTTTAGGGTACACCAATGATCCTCTCAGTACATATTTGGTAAGTGGAGAAATGGATGAATTCATATTTGAATGATGAGCAGCCTTCTTTCAAAGTGTTCCCATGGTCAAAACATTCATCCAAAATAAACATTAACCTGGAAATGATCTGAAATCTATAAGACTGGCAATTACTGGGGGGTGTGTGCATGTGCAAAGTCTCTGTTTTGGATGCCACACCTGGTGAAGGTAGAACCTGGTAGCTTCAGACATAGGATGCAAAATTGAAAACATTTGCCCATCAGGAGGGCTACAACTAGGGTTTGCGTTAAACTGAAATTTAAGTGTCTACATGGACTACTAAAAATAAATTCCTATTATTGTTTCTCTTTCTTTCCATCCATCCATGTATAACCCATGGGTAATAACTATATGCCTTTCTATCTTCCAAGGTTGAGGAACATATATGTGAAATTTATAAATTGTGCTGTGTTATACAAACCCCGATTTTTATTATCACTTCTACTTTCTTTGGGCAAATATTTCTGTGGTAATTATTTCACTTGATGTGTGTCTTCTCCAGTCCAAGGAACCTGAATCCCTCACACTGAGGTGTGCCCCTTGGGCAAAGTAAAATGATTTTAATAGTTGTTTAAGAAAAACACAGTGGAATGCTGTTTGAAACAGATGCTAAATGCTAAGTGAAACAGAACTTTTAAAATATTATCCTGTTTGGGATCCTTTCAGTTCAGTTCAGTTCAGTCGCTCAGTCATGTCCGACTCTTTGTGACCCCATGGACTGCATCATGCCAGGCCTCCCTGTCCATCACCAACTCCCAGAATTTACCCAAACTCACGTCCACCCAGTCGGTGATGCCATTCAACTATCTCATCCTCTGTCATCCCCTTCTCCTCCTGCCCCCAATCCCACCCAGCATCAGGGTCTTTTCAAATGAGTCAACTCTTCGCATGAGGTAGCCAAAGTACTGGAGTTTCAGCTTTAGCATCAGTCCTTCCAATGAATATTCAGGACTGATTTCCTTTAGGATGGACTGGTTGGATCTCCTTGCAGTCCAAGGGACTCTCAAGAGTCTTCTCCAACATCCCAATTCAAAAACATCAATTCTTCAGCGCTCTGCTTTCTTCACAGTCCAACTCTCACATCCATACATGACTACTGGAAAAACCATAGCCTTGACTAGATGGACCTTTGTTGGCAAAGTAATGTCTCTGCTTTTGAATATGCTATCTAGGTTGGTCATAACTTTTCTTCCGAGGAGTAAGCATCTTTTAATGTCATGGCTGCAGTCACCATCTGCAGTGATTTTGAAGCCCCCCAAAATAAAGTCTGACACTGTTTCCACTGTTTCCCCATCTATTTCCCATGAAGTGATGGGACCGGATGCCATGATCTTCGTTTTCTGAATGTTGAGCTTAAAGCTTAAAGCCAATTTTTTCACTCTCCTCTTTCACTTTCATCAAGAGGCTTTTTAGTTCCTCTTCACTTTCTGCCATAAGGGTGGTGTCATCTGCGTATCTGAGGTTATTGATATTTCTCCTGGCAATCTTGATTCCAGTTTGTGTTTCTTCCAGTCCAGCGTTTCTCATGATGTACTCTGCGTATAAGTTAAATAAGCAGGGTGACAATATACAGTCTTGACGTACTCCTTTTCCTATTTGGAACCAGTCTGTTGGTCCATGTCCAGTGGAGCCCTGCAAAATAAAGTCAGCCACTGTTTTCACTGTTTCCCCATCTACTTGCCATGAGGTGATGGGACCGATGCCACGATCTTAGTTTTCTGAATGTTGAGATTTAAGCCAACTTTTTCACTCTCTTTTTGCACTTTCATCAAGAGACTCTTTAGTTCTCCTTCACTTTCTGCCGTAAGGGTGGTGTCATCTGCATATCTGAGGTGTACACTTCATTTTCTAAAGATAATCAAGGGTTAACTGCTAACTCACACTGTGTTGAGTTTATCATGATAACTTGGAGAGATCTTTACCAAAGAGAAAAGAGCCATTTATTTATTATTTTTTAGACGTGCCATTTAGCTGATATACTTGACTCTCCCCTACTTTCCAAGTGGAGCTTTTTCCTCCCAGCTGGCCAAGTTATTTTCATCATATTTCTTTTTAAGTTCCCATAATCCCTAGAACCTGAAACTAGGGCAAAAGAGGAGAGGGCACACTCAGTACTATCGATTCATTGATGTGGCACCGTTGGTTTTGATTTTAGAAGGTCAATGCCCTATGGGCCAAATTTGTCCAAAGGACAAATACATGATAATGATATAGTGCTTCCTCACTGGGATGACCCAGAGGGATGGTATGGGGAGGGAGGAGGGAGGGGGGTACAGGATGGGGAACACATGTATACCTGTGGCGGATTCATGTTGATGTATGACAAAACCAATACAATATTGTAAAATAATTAACCTCCAATTAAAATAAATAAATTTTTATTAAAAAAATCCAATCACCACTGTTTAAATACAGCTAAGTATCAGTGGGAGAATGCAATGTATACTTTTAAATGTAAGTCTCTGTGTGGTTTAGAGTCATTCTATAATTATGTTTTAAGTAAATGATGACCTTTTAATATATACAATAATAATATTGTTGATACTTCAGATAAATAGTTACTGTTTCATTTTTAATATGTTATTAACTTACCATTACTAAAAATTTAAGCATGCTTTAAAAAATTCCCAGATGGAAATGAGATTATATTAATAATTTACAATAGAGCAATACATTTCTGTTATGCTTATTTAATAGTGCATTTATATCATGCAAATTCCTTATAAGATTATCAACTGGTTCTGCTGAGTAGTAGGTAGGAAATGAGAAAAAAAGTCCAAATAAGAGATTTGGGACAAGATGACAAATACACAAAGCAGAGTTTTTTTCTCTATAAACCGGACAGTACCTTGAGGAAGAAGTTTTAAAACATGTTTAGGAAAGAGGAGGGACTAAAGGAAGTTTGTGTGTGTATGTGTATATACATGTGCACATGTGCATGAAAATGTGTTCAAAATAAAAATAGCTCTTAAGAGCCTGAAGTTATTCTTCAATGTTCAGAATATTCATTTATAAAAAGAATCACTCAGAGCTATTACATTTATTGACCAGCTATATTCACATTAATGACACTTCTTACAAGTATATAATGTTTGGGGGTTTTATAGTATACAGAAAATGTCGCCAATAGATACAACCAATGACAGTCATAGATGTAGCTCTAGATGTCACCACGTGGATGATGCCACATCTCTATTTCCAGCATTGGCTAACAAACAGCTTTATGAGTGTGTGGACATCTGAAATCATCCTGGGTCTCATATGCCTTCCAAGCTCCCTGCCCGCTATAACATCTAGTGTAATCTTTTAACATTCATAATAATCACCTACTTGCCAAATTCATTTGAAGCTGTTTTTGTCTCCTTAAGGTGATTCCTTGACTCTATTTTATCATCTGATTTATGACAAGAAGTGGACCACGAGTACACTTATCCCAGGAGTAATTAACCTGGAAAGCTTCAGGCATCAACTCCCAGAAGTTATATGTTCAATTTGCACATGGGGCTGTGTTCTGGGGAGAGGATTCCTAGCTTTTGTTGGAGTCTAAGGTTAGGAAGAGTTGGGAGCAAAGGAAAATGAAAGAAGTCACAGGAAGGGGCAAGTTAGGGTTATGGGATTAACAGACACAAACTACTATGTATAAAACAGTTAAGTGAAAGAGATGTACTATACTGCACAGGGGATTATAACCATTATCTTGTACTAATGTGTAATGGAGTATAATTCTGCAAAAAATACTGAATCATTATGCTGTACACCTAAAACTAACATAATATTGTAAATCAACCATATGTAAAGAAAGAAAGAAAATGAAAGGATAAGCTAGGAAGAAAAAAAACAAGTCACCGAAGGGAAGGGAAGAGGGAGAGAAAGAAAAGATGGCAAAGAAAACTCATTTCACAGCCTTCTTTGGGACTCAGGTACCAGCAAATTCCCCCTTCCCTCAGCCAGTTATCCCCAGCAGATCCAGCTTCTATCCAGCTTTGAAACACAGCCCTTAATTTTTTTCTTATTTTACCCTATGACTGTTGATTCAAGCACAAGTTTTTACTTGGGTAAATGTTCCACAACTATGAAATGAACAATGGTTCCCAAAGTGCATCAGAAGGATGAAGATTGTGCTGGACTTACATTTGGATGCAATCAAATAGGCTAAGCTAAATGAGAAGTCTTGAGCAGCAACTTGGGCTCTAATGGACACTTGACAATCCTACTGACACAGACACACGAAAAAAGAAATCTGCAGTCCAGGGTGATAAATACACGTTCTTCACACAGATCAAAGCCTTCTAATTTTCAAGGAAAAATAAGCTTTTATTTAAAAATAAAATTCGAAGGAAAGATGTCTTGAGTTCACAGAGGCTGTGAACTAAAATTGTTTCTAAGATTGTTTTGAGTTCTAGGAATAAACTTTCAGAGTAAACCTAGACTTTATGAAATATCTAGAGATTAGATAATTCAAGATCAGACACAAAGAAATTCGCAGTAACCCTTGAAGTGGCATAGTGGAGGGCAGCTCCCAAAGGCACTCATTTTCAAATGTTTACCTTGACACCCAGAAACACCTAGGCTGGAATTTGAATCTGGTCTCAGAAAAGTCCAAAATATGGTTTAACATTGACCCACAAGAGTAAATTTAACCTTAATCTGTTCCAAATGACCACTATTTATAGGGTGAACATATTGCAGGAAGAGGGACTCCTTCCAGGGCCCGAAACTGGGCTCTTGTCTAACACTCGGAAATGAATTGTCCGAGGAGACACACGTGCTGACAAAGCAAGAGATTTTATCGGGAAAGGGCACCTGGGTGGAGAGCAGTAGGGTAAGGGAACCCAGGAGAACTGCTCTGCCGCGTGGCTCGCAATGTCAGGTTTTATGGTGATGGGATTAGTTTCCGGGTGGTCTTTGACCAATCATTCTATTTCAGAGTCTTTCCTGGTGGCGCACGCATCGCTCAGCCAAGATGGATGCTAGCGAGAGGGATTCTGGGAAGTGGACGGACACACAGTGTCTCCTTTAGACATTTCGGAACTCTTCCGGTTGGTGGTGGCTTGTTAGTTCCGTATTCCTTATCAGGATCTTCTGTCATAAAACAACTCATGCAAATGGTTACTATGGTACCTGGCCAGGGTGGGCAGTTTCAATCAGTGTGCTTCCCCTAACAAACATATAATTTATCATCCATACTGGGATGTTTGGGGAATGAAAAAAAAAAAAAGGATTATTAACACATTAAGTCAAGGCAATACTCATAAACTGAGACTGTCCCTGGCAAATTGGGATGTAAGATTACCTTATTGCTACAGAACTTCTCACTGATTGGCAATGAGATAAAACAAAACAAACATAAAAACCCAAAGTAACAACCAGGAATGATTACCAAAACTGTAATGAAATCAGGTCCCAAATAGAACACAAAGGAATTCAGGATTTTTAATTACCAAAATTGATCCCATTTGTGGCTATTGACTAGCTTTGTGTCTGCATAAAACAAGACAGAAGGCATCTGGATACTGTCTCTCCCTGTATAAATAGAAGATCCTGACCAAAAGTATTAAGAGGAAGGCACCACCTGGTGACTGATATGGGTTACTTTCTAGGTTGAGGAAGAAAAGTTGGAAGCTAGGACCAAATGGTAGTATATCAAAGAAATAAGTCCCAATTTGAGGGGAAACTTTTTATTAAAAATTTATTAATATAATGTTTCTTAATACACAGGAGTTAACCAAATTATATTAGATGACTCTCATCTTGTTCTAAGTCTGTTTTTCACTCCTCTGATGAGTCTAAAATGTCATGGATCCTGTCCTGAATTCACAAGGCCTTCCAGAAACTAGAAGAGACAGGAGCAGAAATAAAGGCTTTTCATTTCTCTTCTGGACCATTGCAACATTATTGTTAGAAAGACATGTATACATGGACTGTGGACTGTGCATGCATGCTCAGTCATGTCCAACCCTTTGTGACCCCATGGACTGTAGTCCACCAGGCTTCTCTGTCCATGGAATTTTCCAGGCAAGAATACTGGCTTGGGTTGCCATTACCTACTCCAGGGGATCTTCCCAACCCAGGAATTGAACTCATGTCTCTTTCATCTCTTGCATTGGCAGGCAGATTCTTTATCAATGTGCCACCTGGGAATCCATACATACATACATAAAAAAATAACCTTTCATTATTCTGATTGGTTCCTGAACTAAGAAGACGGTGGGATAGACATTTGGTTGGTGAGTAGGGCTAAAAAGCCCTTTCAGAATATTTGCTAGAAAGTAATAATCTTACTGATATTCAGGTTAACTTATGGCAGCTTGACTCCACCACAAGGTGGCCAGACGTTTGTCAAATATTTTTCTGGGTATATCCGTAAGGGTGTTTCTGGATGAGGTTAATATTTGAATCTGTAGACTAAAGCAGATTGCCCTCCCCAGTGAGTGTGGGCCTCATCCAATAAGTTGAAGACTTGAATAGACCAAAAGGCAGGGTATGAGGGAACTTTGCCTGCCTGCCTACTTGAGTTAGGATGTTGGTTTTCTGCTTGCAGAGTAAAACTTACACCATCAACTCTCCTGGTTCTTGGGCATTCAGACTTGGACTGGAACTATACCATCAGACCTCCTGGGTCTCTGGCTTGCCAACTGCAAAACTTGGGACTTTTCAGCCTCTGTAATTATATGAGCCAATTCTTTGATTGATTGTATTTCTCTGGAGAACCCCAATACACCCACTTTCAAACAACCTAAGTTCAGCAGTGCCTTAAGATACAGCAAAGAATAGGTGTGTGACCAACTGGAAGTTAAGAAGATATCTAAGTGTGTAGCCCATGGAGGACAATCATAAGGAAAAGAGCCCTGAACTGGTCTGGCCCCAATCCCAGCTGTAACCATAAACAAGCTGGGCCCAAACCAATGGGCCTCATGGCTATCAAGTCACTATGGAAGTTGGAAGGCCCCTGGTACTTGTGTATCCCCAAACATCTTGTTAGTTATTTGATACTCTTCATGTTTGAAGTCTAACCCTCAGGAACAAATCCAGAACCATGAATAGACTCTGAGGGTTGCCTCCTTGGCAGAGGCAACTAAAATGGTCAAGGGGCCAAGTGGAAAAGTTGACCAGATACACTGTTTAGCTGAATACTTCAGAGGAAAAGCAACAAGCCATGAAACCAAAAAGGAATATGGTTTAGAGCTAGCTTGGTCAAAAAATCAGGGCTCCAAATGGAAAAGAAAAAAGGAAGGAAGACAAAATCCTCAAGAACTAACCCCTCCACCCAGCTTCTATGATCCTTGCGTCCAGTTATTTATGTTTCTGCTGGGACTAGGTAGGTTGCTTCTCAAGATACCTGGTCCTTGCTGGATATCTCAGAGGCATTAGACATAAATTCTCAATTCTACTTTATGGATATTCTGTCCCCATGAATTTGTCTCATTCTCATCCTTAGGTGCATCAGTAAGATTTTATATCAGTTAGATAAATCCTCCCTGTATCCAGATAATCAGGGCCCATAATTACTGGCCATTTAAGGATGAAAGCATTTTTCCATCTCTACCCTTGTTCATTCCTGAGGTTAAAAAGGCATCTGTAAATTTGTCTGATAAATTTTCCATTCATTCTCCTCCTCTCCTTCAATATGCCAATCAAGCTGTCAGCTTGCTTTCTCTGCAGATTCGTAACACTTCACCTTCAGTCTCATTAACTGATTTGCCTTTTGTTTCCCATGAAGAAAACTCATCTCAACACTTAAAACCCTGGGAGTTACAATTCAGAACTTCTTCAGCTGTCTCTTGGATTTTTAGCTCCCACTGTTTGTTCTTTATTTTCTGCCTTGGAGATAGAAAAATTCCCTTTTTCTTTCAACCACCTTTTGTTGACCCCACCTTTAAATAGGGAGTAAGATTTAGGCTCATATTTTAGCTTTTTTATGTACCAACTTTTATAAATTTCAAAATATAGTTCAACTTCACTCATTTGGACTCTATTTGGACTTTGTGAAAATTAGAATAAAATCCGGGCTATGCAATTTGCTTAGGTACACCCTTTACAATTAGCATAATAAACAGTATCTTATACAATACTTTATAGACAAACCATTGAGGATGTAAGCTGTGTGTTGGAGTACTGTGGAATCCAGATTGTCCTAAAGTAAGACTGACCTTAGATGTAAGCAGAGTGAGGGCAAATAATTCTCTTCACTGTTGGTACTTGGTGAACTCAGTTTAAGTTAATGTAGCCATCTGACTGTTAGGGAAAAAAACGTTTCTAAAACTTTAGGTGATGGTTAAGGATGAAATTGTAGCATCAGACTGTCTCTCTTGGAATCCTGGCTTCCCCATTAACTTATTGTATAATCTAGGGCCAGTTAACTTCTCAGGGCCTCAATGTCTTCTCCATAAGACAGGAAAAATAAAACAAATACCTCCTAAAGTTGCCTTGAAGATTCATTGAGATGAGTCATGTAAGGGAGATGGTACTCTCTCATAGACAGCTGACTGAGTCTGTGTTCTCCCTATAGCAGACCCTGGGATAAGGATGTGAGTGAAAGCGTTTTATCTGGAAGGTGATTCCAGGTAACATGAGCAGAAGAATGTGGAAGGAAGACAGGGAAGAGAAAGCATCCAATAAAGGGTACAATACCAAGTAGGTTATCACTGTGGACAACTGGGGCTCATTGCCATGGGGGACCTCTGGGAAACTGTCCAGTGCACATCTCAGAGCTATGCCTGGCCCTCTGCCAAGAGGGAAGGGAACTGGGGTGTTTACAGATGAATTTGTGAGGACTGTGCCAAGCATACTGCTTCGGATGAGGGAGACAGTGGTTCTGCCTTTGAGGAACTTACATTTTAGTGGGACTAGGGTAGAACATTTTGGAGTTCTTATTGTATGCATTTAACAAAACGTTCAGGTGCTGTGAGAAAGGCTGTGGTCAGTTAAGGGGCACCTATGCCTGTGGACACAGGGTCAGCGTCAGAGGTTTGGACACTGGTGTAGACAATCAGAGTTGTTCAGAAGAGCCCAGTTTATAGCCAGGTTGTCAACCGTATATGTCAGATTCATGGGCAAGGCCAGGCCAGAGTAAGGAAAATGGGGAGGACAGGGTGACAGTCAGAGAATGGGCCATGGCAGGTAGATCAGGGCAGGTCCTTGCACAAAGAGAAGGGCCATAACCCGTAAGTGAGTTCCAGAGCAAGCCAAGTTGGCTTAGAAGCTTGTGCTTTGGAAAAATAAAGTAAATCTATCAAATTTAGAGGAGTTTTCTTTTAGCCTAAAAAAGGAATAGGGAAAAGAATCATTTTCTATGTAAATTCCATAAGTCTTCCAACAGTGGGGGAACAACATGTCAGGCCTTTGGGAAGTCCAAACTGCATGTCATTCAAAGTTCAGCTTGAATATCACTACCTCAAAAAGACTTTCCCCAAATAACCCTCCCCCTTTACACTTTGTCATACCACCTTGGGAATCTAGCTTGGGAAGTCAGTCACCTTTACCATCTCATCCCAGGACCTTGCATGGAATAAGCTAGAGTGAGTACTCAGTAATTATTATTTGCTGAATGAAAGAGTAAGTTTTTATACATTTATACATTTTATAAAATGTCACATAGGTTAGTAAATAGTAGCCAAAGAAACCCCGAAACAGCTCCTCTTGGATTATTTTTCTCAGCAGTCTCTCTGTAACTTGGAATAGTCCCAGATCAGTTTGCTGCCTATCAGTGTTTAGTTCCTTTCTCAGCAACATCTTTAGTAGGCAGCTGTTCAGAAAGACCCCTTGGTTAGTGAATGTGATGCTATGAAGCTGTTTCAAGAAAAGATTCAAATTTGAGACAGTAGATGAGTGCCACCTGTCTTCTCAGGGACCTTTTACAGTCACAGGTACCATCAGATACTTGCCTCTTGTGAACCTTCATACTTCATCCTTGCACTTTCAAGAGCAGAATTTGAGCCTGGAATTTTCTTCTTTATAACTCTTCAATCCCACATAGGTAAAGGCCTTGGTCATAACCCCAAGCCATCTTACCTCCCCTGTGGAGTAGAGGGGCACTTGTATGAGTTCTAGAGACACTGTTGGTCACCCCATGATTACAAAGTTACTTGTGCAAATTCAACTAATTCTGGAGAAGCACTCATTTACTCAAGAGTTGTGAGACAGTGGCTATGGAAACTCTTGGTTTTGCTTTATACACAGTCCTTGCTTTGCGTTGTTCTGATATGCAAAACTTTCAGATACCACAGTTCAGGTAAAAATACCAGTTCCCCAACAATGTGACTCAAATTTCAGTTACTATGGTATATTAAAGCTCAGTAATTGCATGAAGTATAAACTTTGCAGATAGTTTTTCAGTCCACGATTTGCTATGTAAATAACAGATGCATATTACAATCAGTGACCAGTTGCATCATGCCTTTCAAAGTCTGTTTGTAATTGGTGTATGTAAATCTGTTATTCAGTTCACACTGTGACAGCAAAGCCTGTACTTGTGTTGTCTGCTTGTTATCCAGTGATAAAACCATATGACATTTTACAAGAATGAATAATTGAAAGAAATTGGTGAACCAAGAAATGAAAAATGGCAATCCTGGAAGTTAAATTTGAATCAAGCATAAACGAAGTTGTCGGAAAAAATAGCTTACTGTGAGAATGTCTACCTTGCCCTCAAGAGATTCTAGTTATGCAGTCAGAAGAACTTCATGAAGAAGAACTCAACAGATTTATAAATGAAGAAAATGGTTGTGATGAAAAGAATGTAGATGTTCCAGAGGAAGTGACACTGGCAAAAACTTCACATTAAAGGAATTCTCAGAGATATTTTACAAAATTGAAAGTACAAAGGACAAAATATTGGAAGTTTAGAAAGGAGACCGGGAGCTGACTGTGGCTCAGATCATGAACACCTTATTGCCAAATTCAGACTTAAATTGAAGAAAGTGGGGAAAACAACTAGACCATTCAGATATGACCTAAATCAAATCCCTTATGATTATACAGTGGAAGTGAGAAATAGATTTAAGGGACTAGATCTGATAGATAGAGTGCCTGATGAACTATGAATGGAGGTTCATGACATTGTACAGGAGACAGAGATCAAGACCATCCCCAAGGGAAAATAAATGCAAAAAAACAAAATAGCTGTCTGAGGAGGCCTTACAAATAGCTGTGAAAAGACGAGAAATGAAAAGCAAAGGAGAAAAGGAAAGATATACCCATTTGAATGCAGAGTTCCAAAGAATAGCAAGGAGAGATAAGAAAGCCTTCCTCAGCGATCAGTGCAAAGAAATAGAGGAAAACAATAGAATGGGAAAGACTAGAGATCTCTTCAAGAAAATTAGAGATACCAAGGGAACATTTCATGCAAATATGGGCTCAATAAAGGACAGAAATGGTATGGATCTAACAGAAGCAGAAGATATTAAGAAGAGGTGGCAAGAATACATGGAAGAACTGTACAAAAAAGATCTTCACCACCCGGATAACCACGATGGTGTGATCACTCACCTAGAGCCAGATATCTTGGAATGTGAAGTCAAGTGGGCCTTAGGAAGCATCACTATGAACAAAGCTAGTGGAGGTGATGGAATTCCAGTTGCTGCTGCTGCTGCTAAGTCACTTCAGTCGTGTCCAGCTCTGTGCGACCCCATAGATGTCAGCCCATCAGGCTCCACTGTCTCTGGGATTCTCCAGGCAAGAACACTGGAGCGGGTTGCCATTTCCTTCTCCAATGCATGAAAGTGAAAAGTGAAAGTGAAGTCACTCAGTCATGTCTGACTCTTCGTGACCCCACGGACTGCAGCCTACCAGGCTCCTCCGTCCATGGGATTTCCCAGGCAAGTGTACTGGAGTTGGGTGCCATTGCCTTCTCCAGAATTCTAGTTGAATACAGATTTCTCAGGAGGCAGGTCAGGTGTTCTGGGATTCCCATCTCTTTCAGAATTTTCCACAGTTTATTGTGATCCACACAGTCTATTGTGATCCACACAGTCAAAGGCTTTGGCATAGTCAATAAAGCAGAAAGAGATGTTTTTCTGGAATTCTCTTGCTTTTTTGATGATCCAGCAGATGTTGGCACTTTGATCTCTGGTTCCTCTGTCTTTCCTAAAACCAGCTTGAACATCTGAAAGTTCTGGCTTGGAGAATTTTGAGCATTACTTTACTAGCGTGTGAGATGAGTGCAATTGTGTGGTAGTTTGAGCTTTCTTTGGCATTGTCTTTCTTTGGGATTGTAATGAAAACTGACCTTTTCCAGTCCTGTGGCCACTGCTGAGTTTTCCAAATTGCTGGCATATTGAGTGCAGCACTTTCACAGCATCATCTTTTAGGATCTGAAGTAGCTTCCAGCTTCCTCACAATTGCACTTATGACAAATAGATGGGGAAACAGGGGAAACAGTGGCTGACTTTATTTTTGGGGGCTCCAAAATCACTGCAGATGGTGACTGCAGCCATGAAATTAAAAGATGCTTACTCCTTGGAAGAAAAGTTATGACCAACTTAGATAGCATATTCAAAATCAGAGATATTACTTTGTCAACAAAGGTCTGTCTAGCCAAGGCTCTGGTTTTTCCAGTAGTCACGTATGGATGTGAGAGTTGGACTATAAAAAAAGCTGAGCACCGAAGAACTGATGCTTTTGAACTGTGGTGTTGGAGAAGACTCTTGAGTGTCCCTTGGACTGCAAGGAGACCCAATCAGTCTATCCTAAAGGAGATCAGTCCTGGGTGTTTATTGGAAGGACTGATGCTGAAGCTGAAACTCCAATACTTTGGCCACCTGATGTGAAGAGCTGACTCATTTGAAAAGACCCTGATGCTGGGAAAGATTGAGGGCAGGAGGAGAGGCTGGCATCACCGACTCAATGGAGATGAGTTTGGGTAAACTCAGGGAGTTGGTGATGGACAGGGAGGCCTGGTGTGCTGTGGTTCATGGGTAGCAAAGAGTCAGACATGACTGAGCGACTGAAGTGAACTGAACACCTAGAAAAGAGTATGACCATTTGCCATGGCATAGAAAAACGTGCTAGCTTTGTATCCAAGGTTATACAACAAGAAGAAGGCAGCAAACACTGCTCAAACTACCTTGATGAAATTTATGCAAGGAAAACCACTTTAATTTTCAATGTGTCTAATGGTTTAAATTGCAGTGTACTAAATATTACTTTTGCCATTTTTGTTTTCCTATACATTTATAACCAACAGTTACAGAAATTTTAAAGAAATTGTGTCTTTGACAACAATTTTTAAAAGTCACAGAACACCTGTAATTTTTCCTGTTGTTTAAGATCACTTTGCCCAGTTTGCAAAATGAAAACTAACTATAATTTGTGCAGTAGAATATGTCCAGATATTTTGACAAGCTCATTCGTAATATGACAGTATTAACAAAATAAAACTTATATGAAGGCAAGTATTCACATTCTGATAGTGGTGGTGGTGGTGGTTTAGTTGCTAAATCGTGTCTGACTCTTGCGACCCCGTGGACTGTAGTCCATCAGGCTCCTCTGTGCACAGGAGTTTCCAGGCAAGAATACTGCAGTGGATTGCCATTTCCTTCTCCAGGGTATCTTCCTGACCCAGGAATTGAACCTGGATCTCCTGCCTTGCAGGCAGATTTTTTACTGACTGAGCTATGAGGGAAGCCCATACTGATAGTGGGACAGAATAATTAAATTTGAGGCTCTCTGGAAAAATAAAGTTCTTAAAAAATGATAATAGCGTATGAAGTATCTGGAGACTGTAGCTACATCATCTTAACTTTAAAAATTTTTATTTTATTTATATTTATTTATTTTTAATTGATATATAGTTGCTGTGCAATAATATATGTTACAGCTGTATAATATAGTGATTCACAATATATAAAGTTTATACTCCAATTATAGTTATTATAAAATATTGACCATATTCCCCATATTGTACAATATATCCTTGTAGCTTATTTTATACCTAATAATTTGTACCTCTTTCTCCCCTACCCATATTTTGCCCCTCCCCACTTCCCTTTTCCCAACAGTGATCACTAGCTTGTTCTCTATATCTGTGAGTCTGATTCCTTTTTGTTGATCACTAGCTTGTTCTCTATATCTGTGAGTCTGATTCTTTTTCATTGATCACTAGCTTGTTCTCTATATCTGTGAGTCTGATTCTTTTTCGTAATCTTTACTAGTTTGCTGTATTTTTTAGATTCCACATATAAGTGATATCATATAGTATTTGTCTTTCTCTGAATTTTTACTCTCCAGGTCTATTCAAGTTGCTACAAATGGTAAAATTCAATTCTTTTCATGGTTGAGTAGTATTTCATTGTGTGTGTGTGTGTATACCTTCCTTGTTTATCCATTCATCTGTTGATGGACACTTAGGTTGCTTCCATATCTTGGCGATTGCAAATAATGCTGCTATGAACATTGGAGTGCATGTATCTTTTAGAACTAATGGCTTTGTTTTCTTTGGATATATACCCAGAAGTGGAATTGCATTGTCTCGATTTTTAATGCCACTAAATCAGGCTATCCCCAGAATCTCTGTTTTTCGATTCAGTGTAGGGAAGCTTAAATTCCATCTCTTGATCCACTACTGTATAAAAGGGTCTCTTGAACACATTTCATTACCTTCGTATATGTCAAACCTTCCTATTGTGTGACTAAACATACTTGTAGGTATGCTGCAGGGCTTCCCTGGTGGCTCAGTGATAAAGAATCTGCTTGCTAATGCAGGAGATGCTGGTTACCTGGGTTTGATCCTTGGGTTGGGAAGATCCCCTAAGAAGGATGTGGCCCACCCACTCCAGGATTCTTGCCTGGCAAACTCCATGGACAGAGGAGCCTGGTGGGCTACAGTCAATGGGGTTGCAAAGAGTCAGACACTACTGAGCGACTGAACAAAAGCAACATAGGGTATTTCATACAGTATTCACACACATGCTGCAAGGACTGACAATATTTTTAGATAGCTTTGAATGGCATATGATGCTAATAAATTGAGTATTAAAATATATTTTATGAGTAATGCTTGAAGATCTTATGGTCAGAAGCATTCTCCCTATTGCAATAGTTCCCTCTACCTTGCAACAATCTTCTCTAATAAAATCTCTCTTTGCCAAATCTGTAAAAAAAAAATATGTGTTCTATGCAATATCACCATCTTCAGTCACTCAGTCATGTCCAACTCTTCTGTGAACCTGCGGACTGTAGTTTGCCAGGCTTCTCTGTCCATGGGATTCTCCAGGCAAGAATACTGGAGTAGGTTGCCATTTCCTTCTCCAGTTTTATGCATATTTATCACCTAATGCAATATTTCCAGCATCCCACAGGGCAACCTGCAGTCTTCTCACAGGATGGCATGAGGTCTTCCCCTTTGGCTCAATTGAGAGCCCAAGAAAGCAGAAACAATTCCCACTCTTCCCCAACCCCATCCCCTGCCAAGATTTGAGTTACCTCAGAGAACACTTTAGTTTCCTGTTTTATGTGTAATCACTCACTGTTCAATATATATTCATGGTTTGACCAAAGAGTATGATTTGATACTTTTAGGGATGGAGTTGTAGGGCTCTGAGGAGAGAGAAGACAGAGGGGCCCATAACAATGGCCCTTAGCCCTTGGTTATGATGAGACTACATAAGCTGGGTTGTTAAAATGGTTTATATATTGCTTAAAATAATCACAGTAACTTTATTCTGGGATACTGTGGACTTAGTGGTCATAGGGGAGCCAATGAGCCTACCCAGATGGCTCGTTGTGAACAAAGTGATGTGAAAGGGACTGCAGAGGATGGGAAACAGAGAGATGGTTCCAGAAATGAACACATTGGGGTACCCCTTGGGCAGTAAGAAGATTAGACCAATCAATCCTAAAGGAAATCAATCTTGAATACTCATTGAAAGGACTGATGCTGAAACTGAAGCTCCAATACTTTGGCCACTTGATGCAAAGAGCTGACTCATTGGAAAAGACCCTGATGCTGGGAAAGATTGAGGGCAGGAGGAGAAGGGGACCACAGAGGATGAGATGACTGGATGGTATCACTGACTCAATAGACATGAGTTTGATCAAACTCTGGGAGATAGTGAAAGACAAGGAAGCATGGCATACTGCAGTCCATGGGGTCACAAAGGGTCGGACATGACTGAGTGACTGAGCAACAACAACATAGGGTATTTCATACAGTACTCACCTTTCAATGGTGCTCCAAATTATGTTTCTTGTATATTGCTGGAAATTTGTAAACAGATAAAAGTGTACCAGATAAAATGTATCATTTGAATAGAACTACTATTTCAGTGGTACTCCTGCAACACAACTACTGTTTTCATTTTGTATCCTTCCACTATATTCTTTGAGTCTTCTTTAATTTTCATGTTGATTTATTTATTTGTAGAAAATGTGCTAAAATACATGAAACATAAAATTTACCTTCTTAACAAGGTTTAGTGCACAGATCAGTAGTGCTTAGTACATTCACATTGTTGGGCAGCCAATCTCCAGAACTCTTTACATCTTTCAAAACTGAAAGTCTGTATCTAGTAAACAACTTCCTATTCCCCACTGCTCACATCCCCTGGCAACCACCCTCCCAAGTATTTTTTTCCTCAGATGTAAAATAGGGACAATATTCCAAAAGGATTGTTATGAGAATTTAATGAGATAATGTATGCAAATTACTTGCTATGGTGCTTGATATACAGTTAAGTGTTCAACAAATATTGGATATTATTATTCTTTATGATTTTGTCTTATGATTTGTTTTGAAAACATCATGAATCAACTTGGGTGAAATTGGGTTTACATAAACACAAATACAGCCTATAAATAGAGAAAGATGAACAAAAAGGATGCAGGCAACAAGAGACCTTATGTGGAAGAGGAAAGAGATGGATACCCTTATCTTGGAGATAGGGGTTGGGGTGGGGGCTCTGATCTACCTTGGCTTAATTGGCAGCTATGTATGAGCCTCAGTTTCCTTTTGGCATCTGTTGGCTAACAGCTCATAACACCTGGGCTATTTTCTATTTGTTCTAATGCAGAAGTGACACATAGCAGCAGGCTTTTGTTTTGCTGTTTGTGTGAGGTATATTGGATTTCATTTGTTCATTAAGCAAATATTTATTGCACCCTTAGGATGAGATGTGCTGGGCCCTGGAAATACAGACTTGAGAAAGACCCACTCTTTCTCTTCAAGGCACTGTGAGTCAGGCAAGTAAATCACCTGTTACAGTACAGTGTATCAAGTGTCAACATGGGCAAAGGAGGGGTAATCGGTCTGAGATGGTGGAGGGAGGGCTTCCAGGAGGACTTACTTCAGCAGGACCCTGAAAGAGGAGTAAGAGGGAATGAGAAATGAAGAGGACCAGCCCAAAATATCAGGCAGAAAAGGGGGAGGGTGAGAAAAATGAATGAAAAGCATAAGGGGGGAGATCATGAATTTATGGATCATGATGAGAAATTTGGACATACTTCATGGGAAATAGATGGGGAAACAGTAGAAACAGTGTCAGACTTTATTTTGGGGGGCTCCAAAATCACTGCAGATGGCGATTGCAACCATGAAATTAAAAGACGCTTACTCCTTGGAAGGAAAGTTATGACCAGCCTAGATAGCCTATTCAAAAGCAGAGACATTACTTTGCCAACAAAGGTCAGTCTAGTCAAGGCTCTGGTTTTTCCATTGGTCATGTATGGATGTGAAAGTTGGACTGTGAAGAAAGCTGAGCACCGAAGAATTGATGCTTTTCAACTGTGGTGTTGGAGAGGACTCTTGAGAGTCCCTTGGACTGCAAGGAGATCCAATCAGTCCATTCTAAAGGAGATTGGTCCTGGGTGTTCTTTGGAAGGAATTATACTAAAGCTGAAACTCCAGTACTTTGGCCACCTCATGCGAAGAGTTGACTCACTGGAAAAGACCCTGATGCTGGGACAGATTTGGGTCAGGAGGAGAAGGGGACGACAGAAGATGGGATGGCTGGATGGCATGACCAACTCGATGGATGTGAGTTTCAGTGAACTCCAGGAGTTGGTGATGGACAGGGAGGCCTGGCGTGCTGCAATTCATGGGGTCGCAAAGAGTTGGTCACAACTGAGAGACTGAATTGAACTGAACTGAGGGGCCATGTGGGAATAACCTCAGAGCTACAGAGACCATTTAAGAGGCTTTTTCAAGAATTTGTGCACAAGATGGTACAGGCATGCGTGTTCAGTCGCTTTAGTCCTGTCTGACTCTTTCGGCCCTATGGACTGTAGCCCGCCAGGCTCGCTGTCCATGGGATTCTCCAGGCGAGAATACTGAAGTGGGTTGCCATGCCCTCCTCCAGGGGATCTTCCCAGGCACAAGATGGTGCTGGCTTGAAATAGAGTGTTGAGATGGAGGAAAAAAGACACAGCTGGTTGATTCTAAGGTAATAGAAATCAACAGACTTGGTGATGAACTTTGATGAGGCGGTGAAGGGACAGAGAGGAATCTAAGATTGCGCCCAGTTTTTGGCTTGGGCAACTTGGTGATTGGTGGTGGCATTAACTGAGAGAAGAGAGGAGAAGCAAGCTCTGGGTGAATGTAAAGAGTTCTCAGTTGGACATAATGAGTTCAAGGTACCCATGATCTGAGTGGAGATACTCAGTTGGTAGATAGAAAGATATACCATATAAATGCAAAACATTGTTTTTATTGCAAGTATTATATTAGTGCTGTTCATAATTTACAGTTAATGATTTCAACATATTAATTCATTTGCAAATCAATAATATCATACAAATATATAATAGGAAGCATATAATAGCTCATAAATAATAGAGAAAAGCACAGCTAAAAATACTATGGGAATATACATATTAGGCAGGCAACTCACAGGCCTGAATATAAATCCAAGGTACTTAATAGTGAGGTCTCTATGTATTGAAATAAATCTTTTAAGGAAAGGAGATAGCATCTCATTTTAAGTCAAGGTGTCATTTTCATTGTAATTCCAATTGAAATATTGCTAATGCATCATTTGACAATTTTTGATTAAAAAAAAAATAGTTCACTATATCACAGTTCATGATTACTAGAGCTTTCTTTGTGTACATACACTTTTTAAAAGCTTACAGCTACCATCCAAAAGCCGTGATGAAATAGCTAATTTTTCCTATGATGTTGTCATTGTATTATCACCAGAATAAACTTCAAATTGTTGATGAACTGACTGCACTTTAATTTCTACAGGGAACTGGTAAAAATGAAACATTCCTCTTTAAATATTGCATATTTATTTAATGATTTAAACAAAAGACATGTTTTCAAGCAAATCCTACAGTATGTATTTGTCACAATCAGTGAAAACAGAAATGAATAGGACCAAGCGTAATCGAATATCAATTGTCCTTTTATCCATTACTAATGTTTCCAGTCTGTTAAAGTCATATTTGCCTTTTTCTGGGCCATACTGGTTCATATTTCCCACAGACTCATCATGGAAGCATTAACCAATAGTGAACTACTTGCCACATCTTTGTCCTTCTTTAGTTACAGGGGAAAGGAACACTGTGTTATCTTGCTGAAATAGCAAGACAAATAATTCAAATTTGGCAAATGCAAGTTGTAGTTAAGTCAGACAGCCACTTCTCAGGCTTTTACTTCTTATTTATAGGGCTTTTCTTTCACTCATATTTCAGCTTAGTAGGAAGTGAAAGTCACTCAGTTGTGTCTGACTGTTCGCAATCCCATGGACTATACAGTCCACAGAATTCTCCAGGCCAGCATACTGGAGTGCGTAGCCAGCTGTAGTAGGACATGTCTGCATTATTTCCATTATGGTTTCTTTAAAGCCAAAAGCCACCACTAGAGGAAAATTTGGGGATGTTAAATGTTTGTTGAAATCATAGATGGCAGATTTTCTCCTCCTGAATACCTGTTAGCTATATTTCTTTAAATTTTTTCTCTTCATTTTCCCAGAAAACATAAAAAAACAAGTTGAACAAGTAAATTAGAACAAGCTCCTTGAAATGCACTATGATTGAAGGAAAGGGGTGGGAAATGGACAATTTTCTTGCACATGTTACTGGATAACACAGGATCATTGGTTGAAACTGATTTTCATTTCAGAACCAACCGACCATTGCATTCTTTGATTTTTCTACATCTCCTCACTGAAGTTGAACGATTCTATGAAGGTGAGCATTTGGATACCTGATTTGTTGTTTCAATAAGAGCCAGCAATAATTCTGGGGTTCATTCCATACAGAGCCTGGCAGGGTCAGAGTAAAGCTTCCACATCAAAACCATTGTTGTCCCTTTTATGTTTGGAGAAATTGACTCCTGTTAGGCCCCCAGATTCCAGAGGCTTAGTTGTGATTATTGTTCTGGTTTCATTTGAGAGCTGCTTAAGTCTGAGGTGCCCCAGGATCTTCATGTCTTGGGTTTAATAGGTATTGGTTATTAGAACAGATTCCAGCAACACAGTGCAAAAACAGAAGAAAATTGGGAACAGCAGAGCAGAATTTAAAGGTAACATCATCATGCCAGATCTTGAGGTTCAATGCAGAATGCTAAAGTGTATTTCCAAGAGACAGTAAGTCAGTGTAGTATAAAATATTTTCTTCTTCTTCAGGTGGCATGATAGATGTGTGGGGGGTGGGGGAGGGGATTGGCAATTTCAGGTATTTCTCCTTTCTTTACCTAGCCATTGCTGCGGATTCCATGCCCCTCTGGTACCTCCATCTCCATGAGTGGTGCTGCTCCCTCGCTTTTGTTTGTTTCCTGGCACCAACAGGATTAGCAGAGAGCTTCTGCTCCATGTTGGGTGACCCATAAAGAAGGTCAATGATGTGGAAATTCAGAGGGTGATGATTGCAGGGTAGAGCAAGGTTGATCTAGAAGAGCCAGGTGCTTGGAAGTCAATATGTAGGCAGTCTGAAGACAGACCCTCTGGCCTTGAATCTGGATTGCCACTTCCTGACTAGGACTCATAGAGCAAATTGTTGACCTCTTTACAACTCAGTTTCCTCATCTGTGAAATGGAGATGATAAGAATACCTATCTAATAGAATTGTCATGAAAATTTAAATGGGTTCATAATGATCAAGCATTTGCGCCAGGCACGTAGTAAGTTCTATCATGTGTGTGTTTATTAGCTGCTCAGTGGTGGCTGACTCTTTGCAGTCCCTTGATGGACTGTAGCCCACCAGACTCCTAGGCCCATGGGATTCTGTGGAAAGAATACTGGAGTGGGTTGCCATCCTCTTCTCCAGGGGATCTTCCCGATCCAGGGATTAAACCCAGGTATCTCACACTGAGGGCAAATACGTTACCATCTGAGCCACCAGGGAAACCCAAGTGCTATCCTAGTGTTAAATAAGAAAACTCTTTAAATACAACCGTGTTGAGTTCTCAGGATGAAATTCTTGACATATGATGTAGTTGGGCATAGAATGGATGCATTTTTATGCTGGTTTCAGTTCTCGTATAGGAAGGTATAATCATCTTAGGATGTTAGGGGAATGTGAGGGAGCCTATAGATACAGTAGCACAAAGGTGTAATCAGAAAAAAAGTCATAAAGAGGTAAACAAGTGAGGCTACCGTATGTTCCAGAATCCACATTGATCCTCACGGTAGCCACTAGCCCCATGTGGCTATAGCAATTTAAGAAAAATAAACTAAAATTTGGTCACATTTCAAGTGCTTGACAACCATATTGAATGGCACAGATCTAGAAATTTCAATCATAACAGAAAGTTCTACAGGACAGTACTGATTTAGATTTTTTATGATAGACTCATTTCATGTATTTCAATTTTTATTTCAACCAAGGCAACTTCTAAATGCATGATCTGTCAGACTTCCTATATAAAGAGGCTCACAAATTGAAAAACATTCTTATATAAGGCTTCGTGCCCTGGCTTGGGTTTCCATAACCGGCAGACCCATGAGACTCAAAGCTGAGGAGAAAACTGAGTCCTGCCAGCAGAGGAGGCACCCAATGTCAGCCCCTCATTCTGCACCGGCAGGGGGCATGCAGTGATTGCGCCTTTGGAAGGGTGAGTATTTCGGGGATGGTTAGAGGTGTCCCTGGGAAAGTAAATTTGGCCTGATCCCTCTGGGCCAGTGAACAAAGACCTTTTCTGTTGGGAGAAGAAGGCAGAAGTAGGGGTATGACTCAAGTTTCCTTTGATATTTGTATAGCTCTTGATTATTACAATGGAAGTAGATATAATAGAGAACTATAAATAGGAACCAAATATCAACTGGACAGTTTGTGAACTGAGTTGGTTTTGTTCTGTCAGCAGACACCATATTTACTAGCCTCTTTAGTGGATTTTCTTATAGACTCAGCTATGTCTTTCTGAACTAATTCTTTTATTGACTTCAGAAAGTTCAGACCTGGGAATTACCTGGATGTCCAGTGGCAAGGACTTGGCGCTTCCATTGCTGAGAGTCTAGGTTCAATCCCTGGTCGGGGAACTAAGATCCCACAAGTTACATGGTGTAGCCTGAAAAAGAAAAAGAAAAAGAAAGTTGAGAGCTAAAGAAACCCTCCAGGAAAAGTTATATATACTTACCTGGACTGGACTGATGCCATTCGACTCTTATAGTCATGATTTTGGTGCTCACACCTGGAAAAATCCAATCACCAGCTCCCTCTACCCTCTAATAAGCTGCATATTACATTAGTAAGACTGACGTCTGCCTAGAACTTGTATTAGTATGAAGGAAGTAGCACTAGGAAGGCCAAAACCAATCATCATTGAATGTGTTTGAGTTATACAATCTCTTTTATTTGCATAGAGTCTATGTATTGCCCAGTATTTTTACCTACATCATTTTACTTAATCCTTATCAGAGTCTTATGATTAAGATAATTATCTACATTTTTATAAATGAGGAAACTGAGGTTTTGCAAGAGAGAGAGTATGAGTATAATTCACTTGCTTAAGGTCACTGATGACGGCAGTAAACCTGAGACCAGTACTTTATCACTGCAATTGACACTCGGTCACCTGAGGACATCTGGCTTCATTTTTATTTTAATTAATCAGCTAAATTTTAAACATTGAAGAATAGTTGATTTGAAATGTGTTAGTTTCAGGTATACAGAAAAGTGATTCAGATTATATCTCTATCTATCTATCTATATTATTTTTCAGATTTTTTCCCTTATAGATTATTACACAATATTGAGTATAGTTTCCTGTGCTGAGTGCTAACCAAGAGTAGGTCCTTGTTGGTTACCTATTTTATATATAGTAGTGTGTATATGTGAATCCAGTGTCCACTTATATCCTTAGGAGGGTTAGCACAACTAACTTTCATAAGCCATTTACACCATAGTATAAATTGGAGAATCACCTTGATTTTCTCAGTGACTCAAAGTTTAGAAACAAAAAAATCTCAGTGTGGGATTTTAGAGGCCATTTCTGCCAATGCAGGCCCTCAAGGAATGGATGTGTTGCTGATGAGTTGAAGGGTGAGTCTGAAACTCAAGGGAAGGGTCCAAGTTCAATGCTGCTTGTGACTGGGGGCTTCGGGGAGTCAGGGCAGAAGAATGTTGCAGAGACACCCACAAAGAGAGAGGGAGAAGACAAGAAGGAAAGGAAAAAAGAGCATATCAAACATGTTTGCCTGCTTGGCAGTATTTGTCTGCTTCAGCTGATAGCTGCTGGAACATTTTGTGGTGCTTCATGGTTTTAAATATTGAGTGACCCGAGTTTTGGGTTGTGAGCAGAGTTTTACCAGGCAATGGGGCATGTTTATTTTTTCTCAAGATGTCCCTACATTTCTCTCATGTTTCATTTTTCTGCAGTTGCTCCAAAGTTACTCTGGGCTCTGTACCCAAGTTTTCTGTCACTTAAGAAAAGCTAAACTATGCTACACTGCTATGCCACTTAAAGGCAGAATGAAATTGCAGCCCCACACAGATGCTAAGTACTCAAATGGGCCTGAGTGAAATAATAAGGAACACTCTCTGGCATTTCCTCAGACATTACCAGATTCACTCCAGTCTAGAACATTAAGCAATCCATTTCAGCCGTGCCTTCCTCCTGAGACAAAGCATGTGTCTATAAAAGGCCCTGCTGCTGAGTGGGGGGAGGGCGACCTCACAGTGTGCAGAAACCAATAAAGCACTTTGAGTCTGGCAAAAACCCCAGCCCATCATGGCTCCACAGATGTTAGTTTTAGTAAAAACAAATTCAGATGCATTTGCCCAGGAAACTGCAATGGAGGGTCATGGTATTTCATGTTTATTTTGATGTACGTTGGTTGCTTAGTCCTTGTACCCCTCTGGGCCTGCCAGGTCTTCTCACAGTTGTGCCCCCCTCTTTCTCCATGTTGTCACCCCCTGCCTGGGCTTCCTCTCCTGGCCAGCTTCAGCTCACCCTTCTACCCCTCTCTTGCTCTCTCTCTGCTTCTTCTACCTGAAGAGCTTAGGCTCACAGAAGCTTTCCCAGGAAAAGGCAGTGAATATTTTTCTTACAGAGGCAAAACCAGTCTACAGTAGGAGCAGGATGGTGGTGCTAAAGGGATACAGGGAATCTGGGTCTAGTCCCAGATTGGCAGGGAGACTTGGGACAAGCCACTTCCCTTAGGGGCTCAGATTGCCTTGTCTGTAAAACAAAGAAGTTTTTAATTTGTGAAAACTCAGGAATATTGTTTAGAATCAAGAAATGAGGCTGGGGGTTGGAGGCATAAATCATCTCTGAAAATTAAATACTGCAATTAAAAAAATTATATAACTATTTGCTATTGTCCAGAAAATCTTTTTGTGAACCTTGAAATAAAATAGTGCAATTCAAAAAAGTATAAAACTATTTGCTCATTGAAAAAAAAATGAAATCAGCACACACACATACACACAGGAAAAGCTCAGAATTAGTGAAAATCTCCTCGATCAGAATGAGATTATTCTTAAGAGATCTATCAGATAAACCATCCTTCTGAAGACCATTACAACCGAGAGGGTTTCAGGATCCCATAGTCACAGGTAAAACTTGACTTCCCTAAATATTGATCCCACTCTATGCAATAATCAGAAGCAAAGATAGAAGTGTCATATTATCTCATGTCTAATCTACCTGGTGAAGCAGAAAAAGACTTGAGATCTGAAATTAGAACATCAGGGTGCTAGTCCTGATTTTATTGGCCATATGAGTCGAACTGGTTGCTCTCCGTTTATTTTCTCCTTCTCCAACACACACACACACACACACACACACACACACACACACACACACACCCCTCCCTTTTTTCCTTTGCACTGGCTGTGCCCCTGGAGACTGACCCCTATGGATCACATCACGCATTGTCCATCATCCCTGGCTTTCAGTTAGGTTTGATTACTGAGAGGCACGAGCAGGAGATAGAAGATGAAAGGAGATAAAGGTATATTTATTCTCTTCCCTCCCTCACCATCAAGGTGTGATTTGAGCAGTTCCTATACCTATAAAGTGAAGTGAAAGTCACTCAGTTATGTCTGACTATTTGCCACTCCATGGACTATACAGTCCATGGAATTCTCCAGGTCAAAATATTGGAGTGGGTAGCCTTTCCCTTCTCCAGAGGATCTTCCCAACCCAGGGATCAAACCCAGGCCTCCCACATTGCAGGCAGATTCTTCACCAGCTGAACCATAAGGGAAGCCCCCTATACCTATGGCCACAGCTCATATCAGGAGGAGCAGGCGTCTTCTGAGTCAGTAGCCCTTATCTGATTCTGGCAATACAACCGCCTCCGCTTGCCCTAGCTGGTCCAGGGTAAGTGAGTTCCTAGCAATTCCCCACCATGCCCTGTCAGTTCCCATCAACCTGCCTACATCAGTGTAAACAGCCTCTTCATTCAACTCTGTTCGGTTCCCCTGTTGAGTGCACCATCTGGTTCCTGCCAGGACCTGCCTGATAGAGAGTCTCACTGGTAAACAGAACTCTTGAGTGTTTAATGCAGAGCACTTTAATGCAGGGAGCTGGTTACTCAGGTAAAGGAATCACTGAGAAGACAAACAAGCCACCTGGCAACTCCAAGATGAACAACAGCAGGAACACACAAAAGCAGAGGGGAAGGGACCAAGCTATGACACAGGCAGGCACTGAGGGATGGGAGGCAGCCAGCCAAAGCTGGCATCAGGACAAATCTGACCAACAAGGAAAAAGACACTGTCTGTGCAGGAGAAACCACCAGAGGCAGTGTAGGGGACTAGGTTCTTCCTCCCTCTGCCATGTCTCCCACCCTTCCTTCCATCAGCTGCACCTGATGCAAGGAGCCTCCTCCACAGTGTGCCCTGAGGTGGTCGAGCTCCCTGCCCTGCAAGGCAGAATAAGAAAGGCAAGGAAAATAGACCAAGAACAGATAGGTCCAGAATGTGCACAATGGCTGTGACATCTTGGATCAGTTACTAAGCCACTTTGAGCTTTTGCATCCTTATATATAAAGGGTTGAAAGTGTTAGTTGCTCAGTCATGTCCGACTCTTTGAGTCCCCATGGACTGTAGCCTGCCAGGCTCCTCTGTCCATGGAATTCTCCAGGCAAAAATACTGGAGTGAGTAACCATTTCCTTCTCCAGGTGAGCTTCCCAACCCAGGGATTGAACCCAGGTCTCCCACATTGCAGGCAGATTCTTTACCATCTGAGCCACCAAGGAGATGGTTAATGCTTTACCTGCCTCCTGGGGATGCTCTGAACTGAACCTAAAAGTGTCTGTTGGAGTGTTTGGGAAGCTGTAAGGTGTTATATAAACTAAGGGATCTGTCTGAGTGCTCTGGGGTTTATAGGCCTGTCAGTTTTTAATGCTGTCGCTTTTGTTCTCAGGCGACTGTTTTTAGTATAATACCTCACTCAACCAAAGAAATAACTTTGCCAGATTGATTCTCTTCAGCTACCTAGGAGCCTGTTTTGCAAAGAAAGGCAGTTAAAGCCCAGACTCGGAAGTGCAGTCATTTGTGTGTGATATAGGTCTATATTGGTTTCCCAAACAAGGGGTCTGAAGGGGGACCCGGCTCCTGTCTTTCGCAGTCTGGCTGCGTCCTTGAGCACATGCGCCAAGCCCAGTGTGGCACACGGAGAAAGTGTGCCCACTTAGCAGTCCCCACACAAGGCAGTGTTTAGGGAGGCAGAGCAGAGAGCCAGATGGAAAACAGACACATCTCTGCATGGGATTAACTTTCATGTCCCCTGGGCTCTCATGAAGCCAAAACCAAGCTGGGGAGTCAGCTGCCTGCAAAGAACCGCTGCCCCACCAGCACGATGTGTTTGTTCAGCCCCTAATTTCTGAGGATGGTGGAGACTGTCTTCAGTACTTGCCTAATCCTTCCTCCTTCAGCCATTCATTTCTCCTCTGGTCCTCTTCCATGGCCATTTCTTTTCTTCCTCATTTCTTTTACTGTCCAACTTCAAGAGGGACCTGAGGCCAGCCTTTTAAATCACGATACAGCATCGCCTCCACAGTGGTCCTGGAATCTAGCTGCATTTGGGACCATCTGGGAATCTTTTGAAAATCCCAGTGACTTGGCCATACCCAGGCCAATATCAGAAGCCCTGAGGGTAGGACCTAGATATTGTTACTTTTAAGAGTTCCTCAGGTGATGTGAAAGTGCAGTCAAGGTTGAGAACCACTGTGTTAGAAGAATTTAACCTCATCACGTTGGGAAATTAAAACCATGCTCCTCCTGCCTGGAGGAAAGTCAATAGGAAAGCCATACCCTAGGGCAAGAGTCTTCCTAAATCATAGGTGGGCTGCCTGAGAGGGGGGTTATATGGCAATGAATGGTGAGGTTCTTCCAGGGCAGGAGGCAATCCTAGGCCACTGTGCTCCTGGAGCAATGACACCATCCATTCCAGTGCCAAAGCTGTGTTCACCTTACAGTTGACCAAGTCTTGGAATGGGGCAAGGAGAAGGGATCCAACTCTCTCTGTGTAGAGGCTTTGAGTCATGGGGGTTCACTGGACTTTAGACATTATCTAAAATGAGAAGAAGAGGATATATGGGCCTAAGAGGCTAAGTGACTTTTACAAGGTGCCACAATGGATTTCAGCCAGAGCTCCATTCCATTCTTCTCCCATCCTCACACTTCCCCTGGAATTCTGAGCTTCTTTAGTGAAATTTTGGAAGGCTTTTAAAAATGATGTTTTTTTGTACTAGGAGCCAGACAAATATGGGGAGACAGTTATAATGATTAGGAAATATTTGTATCTTTTGCCCATGGGGCCTCACATGCTGATTTGTTTACTTGGCAAATAAACTAGTGATGTCACTACACACGGATGAGGAAAAGTTTAAACATTCATCTATGCAAACAAGGGAAAGAAAACTTGTATTTGTGAGAAACAAGTAGGAGTACATTCATTTTAATAAGGCTCCCCATTAAACTGTAGCATGTTCCTTTGGATTCTTTTTTACCACTTGGGGAAGAAAGAGAACTTTCACTCACTTGGTTGAAAATGATTATGGAAATGTTTTCATCAAGATTATATATTTAAGAGTAAAGTAAGTCTAAAAGAGAAAAAACAAATATGTATATTCATATATATATGTGGAATCTAGAAAAATGGAATAGATGATTTTATTTGCAAAACAGAAGTAGAGACACGGACATAGAGAACAAATGGATGGGTAAGGAGGTTGAAAAGGAGGGGTGGAATGAATTGGAAGATTGGGATTGATACATATAAACTATTGATACTATGTATAAAATAGACAACTAATGACAACATACAGTATAGCACAGGGAACTCTACTCAGTCCTCTGTGATGACCTAAACTGGAAGAAAATCAAACAAAGAAGCAATATATGTATATATGTAGCTGATTCACTTTGCTGTACAGTAGAAACTAACATGGGCTTCCCTGGTGGCTCAGACAGTAAAGAATCCACCTGCAATGCAGAAGACCTGGGTTCAGTCCCTGGGTTGGGAAGATTCTCTAGAGGAAGGAATGGCAACCCACTCCAGTATTCTTGCCTGGAGAATTCCATGGATGGAGGAGCCTACAGACGACAGTCTATGGAGTTGCAGAGTTGGACACAACTAAGAGACTAAGCACAGCACACAGAAACTAACACAGCATTGCAAAACAACTATACTTCAATAAAAATTGAATTAAAACAAATAAAATGAGAAAAAGATTATATATATATATTTATATTTATAGTGTTTTAGTCTGTTTCTGACAAGTAACAAGAGATGATATCATAAAGATGTCTTAAAACTTCCACATTTTAAGAAGGTTTCAGGAAATTCCCTGGCAGTCCAGTGGTTAAGACTCCATTGAACCCAGGGCCTGGGTTCAATCTTTTGTCAGGGAACTAAGATCCTGCAAGCCAGCCAGCATTGCCAAAAAAGTTTCAGTTTGAGGAAAAGACTCATTTTATTTGTGAGAGAGAAACGAGCAGATAAAGGCATACAGATATTGGCAATTTGGACACTGATCTAGAATTTTCAAACTTGATTTCTCCACAGCACTGTGCCCTTTAGCCCCAGTGACTAGTGGCTCCTGTGGACCTGGGGCTAGGATTTGGGTGCAGCAAGGGGGAGCTAGGACACAAATGTTAGGAGATGTCACTCTTAAGGCTGTGCCTGCACTTGTGCAATCCTGAGATGATGATGATGAGTTTTGCTTTCAAAGAGTGAAATTGATACCTTAGGAGGGTGACTTTAGTAACCAGGAAATAATGCCAGTGTTACATAGATAGCTTCTTGAAGGAAAGTGTTGGTGCCCCCAAAAGGTGCAGGAGTAAAAAGGGACAGGAGAATGAAAAGAGAACCTAGGAATTCAAGTAAGAAAAAGATGTCATCTATATGCCACAAAAAAGAAAACTAGAGGCCAATATCACTGATGAATATAGATGCAAAAATCTTTAACAAAAACAGAATCCAACAACATATTAAAAAGATCATACATCATGACCAAGTGAGCTTTATCCCAGGGATGCAACGATTCTTTAATATCTGCAAATCAATCAATGTGATACACCACATTTACAAATTGATAGATAAAAACCATATGATTATCTCAATAGATGCAGAGAAAGCCTTTGACAAAATTCAGCATCCATTTATGATAATAACCCTCCAGAAAGCAGGAATAGAAGGAACATACCTCAATATAATAAAAGCTATATATGACAAACCCACAGCAAACATTATCCTCAGTGGTGAAAAATTGAAAGCATTTACCATAAAATCAGGAACAAGGCAAGGGTGCTCACTCTCACCACTACCATTCAACATAGTTTTGGAAGTTTTAGCCACAGCAGTTAGAGAAGTAAAAGAAATAAAAGGAATCCAGATTGGAAAAGAAGAAGTAAAACTCTCAGATGACGTGATCCTCTACATAGAAAACCCTAAAGACTCCACCAGAAAATTACTAGAGCTAATCATTGCAAGGAGATCCAACCGGTCCATTCTGAAGGAGATCAGCCCTGGGATTTCTTTGGAAGAAATGATGCTAAAGCTGAAACTCCAGTACTTTGGCTACCTCATGCGAAGAGTTGTCTCATTGGAAAAGACTTCGATGCTGGGAGGGATTGGGGGCAGGAGGAGAAGGGGACGACAGAGGATGAGATGGCTGGATGGCATCACTGACTCGATGGACGTGAGTCTGAGTGAACTCTGGGAGTTGGTGATGGACAGGGAGGCCTGGCGTGCTGCAGTTCATGGGGTCACAAAGAGTCAGACACGACTGAGTGACTGAACTGAACTGAACTGAATCATTGAATATAGTAAAGTTGCAGGATACAAAATTAACACACAGAAATCCCTTGCATTCCTATACACTAACAATGAGAAACAGAAAGAGAAATTAAGGAAACAATTCCATTCACCATTGCAATGAAAAGAATAGAATACTTAGAAATAAATCTACCTAAAGAAACAATCATGGCATCTAGTCCCACCACTCCACGGGAAATAGATGGAGAAACAGTGGAAACAGTGTCAGACTTTATTTTCTGGGGCTCCAAAATCACTGCAGATGGTGACTGCAGCCATGAAATTAAAAGACGCTTACTCCTTGGAAGAAAAGTTATGACCAACTTAGACAGCATATTCAAAAGCAGAGACATTACTTTCCCGACTAAGGTCCATCTAGTCAAGGCTATGGTTTTTCCAGTGGTCATGTATGGATGTGAGAGTTGCACTGTGAAGAAGGCTGAGGGCCGAAGAACTGATGCTTTTGAACTGTGGTGTTGGAGAAGACTTTTTTTTTTCCCCTCAGAAAAACTTCTTTTTTTTTTAATTATTTATTTATTTATTTATTTATTTTTTTAAATCTTAAAATCTTTAATTCTTACAGAGTCCCTTGGACTGCAAGGAGATCCAACCAGTCCATTCTGAAGGAGATCAGTCCTGGGATTTCTTTGGAGGGAATGATGCTAAAGCTGAAACTCCAGTACTTTGGCCACCTCATGCGAAGAGTTGACTCATTGGAAAAGACTTTGATGCTGGGAGGGCTTGGGGGCAGGAGGAGAAGGGGACGACAGAGGATGAGATGGCTGGATGGCATCACTGACTCGATGGACGCGAGTCTGAGTGAACTCTGGGAGTTGGTGATGGACAGGGAGGCCTGGCGTGCTGCAATTCATGGGGTCGCAAAGAGTCAGACACAACTGAGCGACTGAACTGAACTGAACTGAACTGAACTGAAAGAAACAAAAAACCTAGATATAGGAAACTATAAAACACTGATAAAAAAATAAAAAATGACACAAATAGATGGAGAAATATACCATGTTCATGGATCAGAAGAATCAATATTATACTACCCAAAGCAATCTGTAGATTCTGTGCAATTCCTCTCAAGCTACCAAAGATATTTTTCAGAGAATTAGAACAAATAATTTCACAACTTGTATGGAAATACAAAAAACCTCGAATAGCCAAAGTAATCTTGAGAAGGAAGAATGGAACTGGAAGAATCAACCTGCCTGACTTTAGGCTATACTACAAAGCTACAGTCATCAAGAGAGTATGGTACTGGCACAAAGACAGAAATATAGATCAATGGAACAAAATTGAAAGTCCAGAGATAAATTCACCTATGGACACCTTATCTTTGACAAAGGAGGCAAGAATATACAATGGAGAAAAGACAATCTCTTTAACAAATGGTGCTGGGAAAACTGGTCAACCACTTGTAAAAGAATAAAACAAACACTTTCCAACACCATACACAAAAATAAACTCAAAATGGATTAAAGATCTAAATGTAAGACCAGAAATTATAAAATTCCTAGAGGAAAACATAGGCAAATCACTCTCTGACATAAATCACAGCAGGATCCTCTATGATCCATCTCCCAGAGTAATGGAAATAAAAGCAAAAATAACCAAATGGGACCTAATTAAACTTAAAAGCTTTTGCACAATGAAGGAAACTATAAGCAAGGTGAAAAGACAGCCTTCAGAATGGGAGAAAATAGTAGCAAATGAAGCACCCGACAAAGAATTAATCTCAAAAATATACAAACAGCTCATGCAGGTCAATTCCAGAAAAATAAATTACCCAATCAAAAAATGGGCCAAAGAACTAAGCAAACATCTCTCCAAAGAAGACATACAGATGGCTAACAAACACATGAAAAGACGCTCAACATCACTCATTACCAGAGAAATGCAAATCAAAACCACGATGAGGTACCATCTCACACTAGTCAGAATGGCTGCGATCCAAAAGTCTACAAAACAATAAATGCTGGAAAGGGTGTGGAGAAAAGGGAATCCTCTTACACTGTTGGTGGAAATGCACACTAGTACAGCCACTATGGAGAACAGTGTGGAGATTCCTTAAAAAAGTGGAAGTAGAACTGCCATATGACCCAGCAATCCCACTGCTGGGCATACACACCGAGGAAACCAGAATTGAAAGAGACAACGTGTACCCCAATGTTCGTTGCAGCACTGTTTATAATAGCCAGGACACAGAAGCAACCTAGATGTCCATCGGCAGATGAATGGATAAGAAAGCTGTGGTATATATACATAGTGGAATATTACGCAGCCATTAAAAAGAATGCATTTGAATCAGTTCTAATGAGGTGGATGAAACTGGAGCCCATTATACAGAGTGAAGTAAGTCAGAAATAAAAACACCATTACAGTATACTAACACATATAAATGGAATTTAGAAAGATGGTAACAATGACCCTATATGTGAGACAGCAAAAGAGACACAGATGTAAAGAACAGTCTTTTGGACTCTGTGGGAGAAGGCAAGGGTAGGATGATTTGTGAGAATAGATCTGAAACATATATATTATCATATGTGAAACAGATATCCAGTCCAGGTTTGATGCATGAGACAGGGTGCTCAGGGCTGGTGCACTGGGAGGACCCTGAGGGATGGGATGGGGAGGGAGGGGGGAGGGGGGTTCAGGATGGGGAACACATGTACACCCATGGCTGATTCATGTGAATGTATGGCAAAAACCACTACAATATTGTAAAGTAATTAGCAAAAACCACTACAATATTGTAAAGTAATTTGTAATTACTAATTAATTATGAATTAATTAAAATAAATTAATTGATTAAAAAAAGAAAAAGGTGTCATCTATAGAGAATAGTGGAGAAGGAAATGGCAATTCACTCCAGTATTCTTGCCAGGAAAACCCCATGGACAGAGGAGCTTGGCAGGTTACAGTCCATTGTGTTGCAAAGAGTAGGACAGAACTGAAGTGACTTAGCATGCATGCCTGCATAGAGAACAGACTGGTGGTTGCCCAAGGGGAAGGGGTTGGGGGATGGATGGAGTGGGAGGTGGGGGTTAGCAGATGTAGCCTATTACCTATAGAATGGAGAAAAAACAAGGTTCTACTGTATAGCACAAGGGACTATATTTAATAGCTTATGATAAACCATAATGGAAAAGAATATTTAAAAAATAATGCATATATCACTTTACTGTACAACAGAAATTAACACAACATTGTAAATCAACTATACTGCAATTAAAAATATTAAAACTGGAAAAAAAGAGGAGAAAAGGGTGTTATCTATTAACAACTATGCTCTCACACAGTATTGCCATGAGCCTCTAGAGAGTAGGGTTTCTCTAGCTGGAGGGTATGTCAGAACAGTCTAGATCCCCTTCCCAGAGTTTCTGAGGCAGGAAGTCTGAAGGGACTCTGAGAATTTGCATCTCTAACAAGCTGATGCATCTCTAACAAGGTGATGCTGCTGATTCAGACCGCACACTTTGAGAACTGCTGCTCTTTAGCCATGTCTCTCAAACTGAGAGTCCTGACTGTCTGAGAATCTAAGAGTGTCTTGAAAAGGGACCCTGGAGTTGTTTTAATCAATATGGTAAGGTGACAGACTCAGAGACAACTGCCTATGAAAGAAGAGATTTTTACTCACGGTTTCCAAGTGGAAAGAACATGGTACATCATGTCTGGCCAAACAGGAAATACTAGGACACAGAAGGAGTGAAGGGAGACCATGTGGCAAAGCCTTTTTATGGTTTTCACAAGAAAGGACGGATGAGCTTTGGGATTGGCTATTTTAAATAATTTTAGTGGGCTCTGGGTTATAGGGGTGGTCCTCACTTTTCTGGTACCTGTCCTTGGGGAGATTTAGGGCAGGGAGAATATTGACATGGTGTGTGAGAGTTTGAGAAAGCAGTTGGTTGGGGGTAGGCATTTGCATATGAAGGGTGTACTTGAAGGTAAATTGTTTATTATCTTCAGGAATTAGTCAGCCCCAGAAGTGGCAGTCTGTCAAGGATTAGCAAGGCCCCAAGATGTCAAAGGACTTCCCAGGTGGCACAGTGGTAGAGAATCTGCATGCCAATGCAGGAGACACAGGAGATGCAGTTTTGATTCCAAGGGCAGGAAGATCACTTGTAGAAGGAAATGGCAACCCACATCAGTATTCTTGCTTGGAAAATTTCATGGACAAAGGAGTCTGGTGTGCTACAGTTCGTGAAGTCACAAAAAGTTACATATGACTGAGCACACAAGATGTCCAAGCATCATAAAATACAGACAATAAAAATATAATTTATACAAAGAAGAATTTTTTATTTTGTCTTTATTGTAATAATGCTCTTCTTTGAGGGGGTAGTGGGAACTTGTTGTAAAACCAAATCTTTTTCAGGTGATAATTCCCTTTCTAAAGATAGTTTCATAAAATGAGACTTGAGCTTATGAAATCATTGTCTCTGAAACAGGGGACAAAGGACCCTTGGAAATCCAAAAATATATTCTTAAGGGTTAAAGATAACTTTTTCTTAACCATTTGAAGGGCTCCTTACTTAACTGTGAGCAACATGGTGAAATGGCATCTCGCTTTCCTCTACCCCAATACCCTCTTCAGCTGATGAACAGCAATTGTTACTTTTAAAAACTGCTTTCTATTTCATTTTTTCTGGAAAAATAGAAAAATACGTATCTTTTTATAAAACCATGCCATACTTTAAAATGGATTAAAATAGAAACTGGCATGGAATGAAGAAAACCAAGCTCTAAGTATAAAATTAAATATTTCAAACCAATTTGGTGTGCTTTCTTAAGAAAAGTTATAATAGGCTGAATATATCATCAAGGCACTTGAAATTACACTTATTGATACTATCCAAATCATAAGAACTTAACCCACCAAAAGTAGCAAGCAGCATGTGTCATTTCAAACATTTAAATAGTTTTGTAAAAGCTAATCTCTTAAAGACAACAGATAGGGGATCAACAACATAAAACAGTCATCAACTTATTCTCCCTACCAAGTCATTCCTCTCTCTTTTTATTTACTCACAAAACTTTTTATATACACGCAAGTGTGTGTGTGCATGTGTGTGCGCATGCGTGAGTGCATGCACACGGTCATACTTGCACAATGATTTGACTAAGGTACTCTGAAATATTACTTTCAGGAATGCTTACGTAGGTGACTCAACTGATTTAAGTATCAAGTAATTTCTTCTGTGTGACCAGGGTAGAGATATCTTTCATTGTGTCTCTGTACCAAGACAAATAGGAGAGAAATTCACTTTTCTCAGGGCAGAATCCAGTGTACTATGTGGTTAAAAGCAGCGTCATTTTTGTCAGTCTGCTACACACTGTTACTGCTCAATGAGCAGGCAGCTATTTATAAAGTGCCATTCTGCCCTAGCTGCATAGCACTGGAAGAGTTTTCTGGGAAAAAAAAAAAAAAAATTACAGTTCCTTCCCAACTTTTTTCGGGTCATTGAAGCTGAGGTTTCAGTGATACTTGAAATCATTTCTGGGATGAAAAGTATAGAGAATTCCCCCAACAGAACTATCATAAAGTCTGGAAATGACTTCTGGCTGGGCTAGAGTTTTCACGAGGGATATAAAAAGCCTTTAGGGTGTGCTTAGTCGGCTGTAAGGGAAGCCATGCGCACCCCAGCAAAACAGAGCAGTACACAATGAAACATTTCATGGCCCACAAACTATCCAGTACTAATTTGGATAACTGGGGCACTGAGTTTATTTTTCCTTATTTTATTTATTTTTCTTTTGCTAAAACTCAACGACCTGCTGAGGCACTTCTACCCTACCTTTAGCATTCTTTCTCAAGGTTTTCTCACATATCTTTCTCCTGAAACCCTTTTTTTCTCTGACCCTTTGCCCACATGACTGCCATTTCTTTCTTCTTCTCTTCTCCTATTATCAATCAGTAATTAGACAGATATTTAACTCTGTTGACTAAGTATTTCTTAATACTTGCTAGTTTACATGAGTAAGAAATAAAGAAACAGGACATACAGTTCCTGGCCTAAAGGAATCTATAAATTAAAATCTTCTACTACTAGGAATAGACTCTCCTCTTTCAATACCCATGAAGCCTGCCTTTCTGAAGACTAGAGTTATTAGCAAAAGCATCAGCCAGTAGCTTGCCTGGGGCAACCCTGCAAGGTAGAAAAGCTGCAAAGGTTGCCTCTGGTGACAGAAAGTTGAGAAGGATACAGAGGGTCACAAAAGCCAGAGGGCTGCATTCCCAGGAGGTAGTTGTGCCATCAGGAGCAGAAACACAGAAAGTCATTTGGAAATGAAGGAAATATTTTCCCTTGCTCAAACGAAGGTGGAATAGAAAACCAGAGAGAATTTTCAGATTAGAGTCAGCTACTGTCTAAGTAGGATCAGGGTAAAGTAGAGGAAAGGAACTTAAATTTATTGAAATCATACAATGAATCAGGCATTTATTAGGTGCTTTACAAACATAAAGGACTTTCCTGGTGGCTCAGATGGTAAAGAATCTGCCTGCAATGCGGGAGACCTGGGTTCAGTCCCTGAGTGGGGAAGATCCCTTGGAGAAGGGAATGGCTACCCGCTCTAGTATTCTTGCCTGGAGAATCCCATGGACAAAGGAGCCTGTTGGGACTACAATCCATGAGGTCACAAAGAGTTGGACAAGACTGAGCGAGTAACACTTTCACTTTACATGCATGATCTCATTTACTCCTTTTAACAATCCTGTGGGCTAGCTATTACTAGTGCTATTCTGATTTGAAGAAATCGCCCAAGGTCATATCGTTAGAAAATGGTGGATTCAGGATTTGCATCAAGGTATTTCTGAGCACGGAGTCTGAGTGCTTTCCATCATGTCTTGCTGATGACCTAGTTTGAGACTGATCGGGATGTGCTGCAGGTATTTATGTCTGTCTTTCAAGCCAGACACTGTACACTTACATCAACTTGCATATCATCTTTCAGGGAAGTTTTGTGTGCACATGAATGTTTTATTGCTATTATTGTTATGATTCTAGAGGGCTCTGTAATTAGATGTGAAGCTGTACAAGTCTTCTTGTGCATATGAGGAGAATCTTGAATTTTGTATTTCAGGATCATGCATGGATAACATGGGCATGATTTCACTGAGTAGGCAGAGCTATCTTTGGAATCAGATGTAGTGATTTACAAAAAAATGGCATACACATGTTACCACCCAATCAAGCTGGGCCTATGGCAGATACCCCAGAAGGAGACCAACACTTTCTTTCAAGCTCAGAAGAAGTCTTAGTCCTTCTTCAGGCTGAGCACTTGTTGATTGGAGTGGTCTTTAGGTGAATGAATGAAACTGAAATCCATTTGCTGTCTGTGATCTAAAAATAACTTTTCTGGAAAAAAAAAATCACGTGGACATGATTCAAATGTACGCTCCTACTGTCTTTTAGAATGGGCTTCCCAGATGGCTCAGAGGTAAAGAATCCTCCTGCCAACACAGCAGATACTCGTTACGTGGGTTGGATCCTTGGGTCAGGAAGCTCCCCTGGGGGAAGGAAATGGCAATCCACTCCAGTATTCTTGCCTGGAAAATCCCATGGACAGAGGAGCCTGGCAGGCTACAGTCCATGGGGTTGCAAAGAGTTGGACATGACTGAGCACATACAGCATACACACTGTTTTTTAGAACTATGTCAAGCCTGTCTGGTTGATGAAACCTTCCTTTACAACCTCAACTATTCTAGACCTCCTACAGTGTATACGGTTTGAAACTTAGATTGGCATTTTACCAGAAATTGTTTTCTTATAGATATATGATTGATTGTAAACCCTTCACCACATCACCTCATAGCTCTCTGTTATGCTCTCATGTAGTGATGTGCTTTGTTTTTTTTAATTTAATTTTATTTATTTATTTATTTTAAAAACATTTTTTATTTTTACTTTATTTTACTTTACAATACTGTATTGGCTTTGCCATACATTGACATGAATCCACCACGGGTGTACATGCGTTCCCAAACATGAACCCCCCTCCCACCTCTCTCCCCATAACATCCCTCTGGGTCATCCCCGTGCACCAGCCCCAAGCATGCTGTATCCTGCATCGGAGATAGACTGGTGATTCGATTCTTACATGATAGTATACATGTTTCAATGCCATTCTCCCAAATCATCCCACCCTCTCCCTCCCCCTCTGAGTCCAAAAGTCCGCTATACACATCTGTGTCTTTTTTGCTGTCTTGCATACAGGGTCATCATTGCCATCTTTCTAAATTCCATATATATGTGTTAGTATACTGTATTGGTGTTTTTCTTTCTGGCTTACTTCACTCTGTATAATCGGCTCCAGTTTTGGAAGATGCTCAAAACCATGCATGATGATGTTAAGATAATGCTGGTAGTGAGAATTTGGAAGTAGAAGTCATGGAACGACTAAGATGATGTCAATGGCCCAGCATCAGTTTAGTTCACCATTTACTGGAGAACAACTCAGTGTCTACTCTTATTGCTCATGGGTGAGATCATTGCTTTGCACAGGAAAGGCAAAGTGTTTTTACAGAATGTATAGCTTTATTCTAAGCAAACAACAGTTTTATCCAGAGGAAGAAAGAGGGAGATGGGCATAGACTCTTTCTATTGGTTGCTCTGTGTTGGAGAATAATGTCAACCATGTGTGACAGGACCTCTCCCAGACAGCTAGGCTCATAGGGATCATCCACTGATTTCTCGGGTGGAAAGAGATTTGTGAAGCTCCTCCTTCTTGATGGCTTGTTTCAAGCTGTCCTTTGTTCTATCGAGTGTAACCAGAAGCCTGAACTAGAGGTCTTAACTGTTGAACCCTCTGTCCAGGGGGTGGTATCTTATTCTGTTGATCTTCCACGAGTCCTCCTAATTATGCTGTATTGTCTGGGCTCTCTGTCTTGACATATGGATCCTACATAGTAGTATAGAGAGTTTTCCTTTGGTTACTTCCTTAGTTCTTAGCCTGTAATTAGCAGTTTTAGTTCTGCCAGTATCTTGGGCAATAAAATGAGGCATAATTATCACATACACAGCATATATATCACATATCATATATGTGTATCTGTGTGTATTTATTCAAAGAACATTCTACTGTATAGTCTTTATACACAGCAATCTTTACTCAAACAATATCCCCACAGCAATTCTATACCAGCTGTATGGTCATTTCAAAGTTCTATGAGGGAGAAGTGCCTCTAATAAGTATGAATAATTGTGGTTCTCTGAAACCTTGTGCACCTCATGTAACATCTTTATTGCATTATTGAAATAAATATCTAAGCACAGGCAAAGTACAGAGAACAATATAACCAACAAACAAGTATGTAGAACACATAATTGAATTTTGCCATTTGCTTCAGATTTTTTTTAAATAAAAGAACAAAATTATAGCAGAGTTGAAAGCATCTATGTATTCTTTCTCCAGTGCCGTTTACTTTTTTCAGTCAGTTCACTTCAGTTCAATTGCTCAGTCATGTCCTACTCTTTGCAACCCCATGAACTGCAGCACGCCAGGCTTCCATGTCCATGACTAACTCCCAGAGCTTACCCAAACTCATGTCCATTGAGTCAGTGATGCCATCTAACCATCTCGTCCTCTGTCGTCCCTTTCTCCTCTCACCCTCAATCTTTCCCAGCATCAGGGTCTTTTCAAATGAGTCAGCTCCTCACATCAGGTCGCCAAAGTATTGGAGTTTCAGCTTCAACATCAGTCCTTCCAGTGAACACCCAGGACTGATCTCCTTTAGGATGGACTGGTTGGATCTCCTTGCAGTCCAAGGGACTCTCAAGAGTCTTCTCCAACACCACAGTTCAAAAGCATCAGTTCTTTGGCACTCAGCTTTCTTTACAGTCCAACTCTCACATCTATACATGACTACTAGAAAAGCCATAGCTTTGACGAGACAGACCTTTGTTGACAAAGTAATGTCTCTGCTTTTTAATATGCTGTCTAGGTTGGTCATAACTTTCCTTCCAAGGAGTAAGCGTCTTTTAATTTCATGGCTGCAGTCACCATCTGCAGTGATTTTGGAGCCTAGAAAAATAAAGTCAGCCACTGTTTCCACATCTATTTGCCATGAAGTGATGGGACCAGATGCCGTGATGTTAGTTTTCTGAATGTTGAGCTTTAAGCCAACTTTTTCACTGTCCTCTTTCACTTTCATCAAGAGGCTCTTTAGTTCTTCTTCACTTTCTGCCATAAGGGTGGTGTCATCTGCATATCTGAGGTTATTGATATTTCTCCCAGCAATCTTGATTCCAGCTTGTGCTTCATCTAGCCCAGGGTTTCTCGTGATGTACTCTGCATAGAAGTTAAATAAGCAGGATGACAATATACAGCCTTGACATACTCCTTTCCCTATTTGGAATCAGTCTGTTATTTTATGTCCAGTTCTAAATGTTGCTTCCTGATCTGCATACAGATTTCTCAGGAGGCAGGTCAGGTTACTTTTTTAATGGCATTCAATTAAATGCCATCTTAGCTGGATTCAATTTTGTATCCTACTATCTTTCCAGTCTGTGTTCTTATAACTCCATCACATATATATTCATGGTATATTTCATGTATATTCATATGTGAAAAGTGAAAGTTTTAGTTGCTCAGTTGTGTCCAACTCTTTGCTACCCCATGGACTGTAGCCTGCCAGGCTCCTCTGTCCATTGGATTTCCCAGGCAAGAATACTGGAGTGAGTAGCCAGTCCTTCTCCAGGGGATCTTCCCGACCCAGTGATTGAACCCAGGTTTCCTGCATTGCAGACAGATTCTTTACCGTCTGAGCCACCAGGGAAGCCCATATTCATATGTATGTTTAGATAAATGATATCATACTATTCACATAATTGTGCAATTTACTCTTTTATTTCAACATATCTCAGTATATTTTTGGTGAAGAATCAGTTCTTTTATGGGGCTTCCAAGGTGGTGCTAGTAGTAAAGAACCTGTCTGACAATTCAGGAGACATGAGAGACGTGGATTCGATCCCTGGGTTGAGAATATCCCCTGGATGAGGGCATGGCAATTCATTCCAGCATTCTTACCTGGAGAATCCCATGGACAGAGGAGCCTGGCAGGCTACTGTCCATAGGGTTGCAGAATTGGACACTACTGAAGCGACTTAGCATGCATGCTTGCATAGTTCATTTATAATGGCTATGTAGTACTTCATTATATGACTATATCCAAACTTGATAAACATTGACTTGTTACTAGCTTTTCCTATTATAACAATCCTACTACACACAACACATGTCTACTGGAACATAAGTGAAAGATGTTCTGGGATATATACTTAAAGTGGAATGCTAGGTATGTATATTTTCAACTTTGATATTAGTGCCAAATGCACTTGCTCCAATTTGTACTCTCATTAACAGTGTTTGAGTGTTCTCAGCTCACTGGAGATCCATCAACACTTGATATTTTCTGACTATTTATTTTTATTGCTCTGATGGTGTGAAATAGAAGCTAATATTTGTTTTCAGCTGCATGTTCCTCATTACTTAAAAGATTGAATCTCTTTTTATGTGTTTATTAAACATATAGTAAACTTTGTGTTCTCTTCCATGAACTGCCTTTTTAATATCACTTCCTCCCATTTGTCTATTTCTAATTGATGTATTGATCTTCATGTATTCTGGATACCCATCATTTGATAGTTACACACATTGCAAATATAATCTCTCAAGCAGTTGTTTAAGTTTTAGTGTCATTTATAGCATGATTTTTATATAGAAGCTTTACATTTTAATATAGTCTTGTTCATCAATATTTCCCTTTGTGATTTGTGCTTTTTGTAATCTATGCTAAGGACATGAAACTATTCTTTTACATTTTTCTTCCATAGTTTTAAAGTTTTGATTTCTGCATTCAGGCACATGGCAAATAAATGGGGAAACAGTGCAGACTTTATTTTGCGGGGCTCTAAAATCACTGCAGATGGTGACTGCAGCCATGAAATTAAAAGACGCTTACTCCTTGGAAGGAAAGTTATGACCAACCTAGACAGCATATTAAAAAGCAGAGACATTACTTTGTCAACAAAGGTCCATCTCATCAAAGTTATGGCTTTTCTAGTAGTCATGTGTGGATGTGAGATTTGGACTATAAAGAAGGCTGAGTGCCAAAGAATTGATGATTTTGAACTGTGATGTTAGAAAAGACTCTTGAGAGTCCCTTGGACTGCAAGGAGACCCAACCAGTCCATCCTAAAGGAGATCAGTCCTGGGTGTTCATTGGAAGAACTGATGTTGAAGCTGAAACTCCAATACTTTGGCGACCTGATGTGAGGAGCTGACTCATTTGAAAAGACCCTGATGCTGGGAAAGATTGAGGGCGAGAGGAGAAAGGGATGACAGAGGATGAGATGGTTAGATGGCATCACTGATTCAATGGACATGAGTTTGGGTAAACTCTGGGAGTGAGTGATGGACGAGGAGACCTGGTGTGCTTCAGTACATGGTGCTGCAAAGAGTTGGACGCAACTGAGTGACTGAACTGAACTGACCTAAACTGAACGGACATAAAAGGAGAAATTGACAGTAACACAATAATAGTAGGGGACCTTAACACCCTAGTGACACCAATGGACAGATCATCAAAATAGAAAATTAATTTTGAAACACGTCTTAAATGATACATTATATGAGAGGGATCTTATTGATATATCCTTATACATTATATGGATCTTATTGATATCTTTAGGACGTTCCATCCAAATGCAGAAAAATACACCTTCTTCTCAAGTGCACATGGAACATTCTCCAGGATAGACCACATTTTGGGTCACAAATCAAATCTCAATAAATTTAAGAAAATTGAAATTGTATCAAGCATCTTCTCCGACCACAACGCTATGAAACTAAGATATCAATTACAAGGAAAAAACTGTAAGAAGCACAAACACATGGAGATTAAACAATACATTTCTAAATAACCAACAGGTTACTGAAGACATCAAAAGGGAAATCAAAAAATTTCTAAAAACAAATGGCAATGAAAACATGACAATTCAAAACCTATGGGATGCATCAAAAGCAGTTCTAAGAGGGAAGTTTATAGCAATACAATCCTACCTTAAGAAATAAGAAAATCATCAAATAGGGAACCTAAGTTTACACCTAAAACAACTGGAAAAAGATGAACAAAAAAACTCCAAAATTAGTAGAAGGAAATCAATCATAAAGATCCTAGCAGAAATTAATGCAAAAGAAATGAAAGAAACAATAGTAAAGATTAATAAAACTAAAAGCTGGTTCTTTGAGAAGATAAACAAAATTGACAAACCTTTGGCCAGACTCTTCAAGAAAAAAAGAGAAGAATCAAACCAACAAAATTAAAAATGAGAAAGGAGAGGTTACAAAAGACAATGCAGAAATACAAAGGAGTATAAGAGACTATTGTGAACAACTATATGGCAATAAAGTGGGTAACCTGGAAGAAACGGGCAGATTCTTAGAGAAGGTCAATCTTCCAAGACTGAACCCGAAAGAAAAATAAATTATGAACAATTCAATTACAAACATTGAAATTGAAGCTGTGATCAAAAATCTCCCCCAAAACAAAACCCTAGGACTGTATGGCTTCACAGGAGAATTCTATTCAACATTTAGAGAAGAGCTAATGCCTATCCTTCTAAAACTCTTTCAACAAATTGCAGAGGAAGGAACACTTCTAAACTCATTTTGTGAGGCCACCATCACCCTGATACCAAAACCAGACAAAGACAACACAAAAAAAGAAAACTACAGGCCAATATCATTGATTAACATGGATGCAAAAATCCTCAACAAAATTTCAGCAAATAGAATTCAGCAACACATCAAAAAGCTCATACACCATGATCAAGTTGGGTTTATTCCAGGAATGCAAAGATTCTTCAGTATATGCAAATTGATCAATGTGATACACCATATGAACAAATTGAAAGATAAAACATATGATAATCTCAATAAATGCAGAAAAAACCTTTGACAAAATTCAGCACCCAAAAAATGAGCATAGAAGAACCCTACCTCAACATAGTAAAGGCCATATATGATAAGCCTACAGCAAACATTATTCTCAATGGTAAAAAACTGAAAGTATCCCCCCATAAGATCAGGAAAAAGAGGAGTGTCCACTTTCCCCACTATTATTTAACACAGCTTTGGAAGTCCTAGCTACAGTAATCAGAGAAGAAATAAAAGGAATAACAAAAGAAATAAAAGGAATCCAGATTGGAAAAGAAGAAGTAAAGCTCTCACTGTTTGCAGATGACATGATACTGTACATAGAAAACCCTAATGATAATATCAGAAAATTACTAGAGCTAATCAGTGAATTTAGCAAAGTTGCAAGATACAAAATCAATACACAGAAATTGCTTGCATGTCTATATACTAACAACGAAAAATCAGAAAGTGAAATTAAGGAGTCAATCCCATTCACCATTGCAACAAAAAGAATTAAATATCTAGGAATAAACTTACCTAAGGAGACAATAGAATTCTACACAGAAAATTATAAGACACTAATGAAATAAATCAAAGATGACATAAACAGATGGAGAGATATTCCATGTTCCTGGGTAGGAAGAATCAATATTGTGAAAATGACTATACTACCAAAAGCAATCTACAGATTCAGTGCAATCCCTATCAAATTACCAATGACATTTTTCTCAGAACTAGAACAAAAAATTTCACAATTCATATGGAAACACAAAAGACCTTGAATAGCCAAAGCAGTCTTGAGAAAGGAGAATGGAACTGGAGGAATCAACTTTCCTGGCTTCAGACTATACTACAAAGCTATATTCATCAAGACAGTATGGTAGTGGCACAAAAATAGAAATATAGACCAATGGAACAAGACAGAAAGCCCAGAAATAATAGGTACCCGTGCACCTATGGGTACCTTATTTTTGACAAAGGAAGCAAGAATATACAATGGGGCAAAGACAGCCTCTTCAATAAATGGTGCTGGGGAAACTCATCAGCTACATGTAAAACAATGAAATTAGAACACTTCCTAACACCATACACAAAGATAAACTCAAAATGGATTAAAGACCTAAATGTAAGACCAGAAACTATAAAACTCTTAGAGGACAACATAGGCAGAACACTCAATGACATAAATCAAAGCAAGATCCTCTATGACCCACCTCTGAGAGTAACAGAAATAAAAACAAAACTAAACAAGTGGGACCTGATTAAACTTAAAAGCTTTTGCACAGCAAAGGAAACTATAAGCAAGGTGAAAAGACAACCCCCAGAATGGGAGAAAATAATAGCAAATGAAACAACTGACAAAGGATTAATTTCTAAAATATGCAAGCAGCTCATACAACTCAATACCAGAAAAACAAACAACCCAATCAGAAAGTGGGAAAAAGACCTAAACAGACATTTCTCCAAAGAAGACATACAGAAGGCTAACAAACACATGAAAAGATGCTCAACATCACTCATTACCAGAGAAATGCAAATCAAAACCACAGTGAGGTACCATTTCACGCCAGTCAGAATGGCCATCATCAAAAAGTCTACAAACAATAAATGCTGGAGAGGGTGTGGAGGAAAGGGAATGCTTTTGTACTGTTGGTGGGAATCTAAATTGAAGACAGTATGGAGATTCCTTAAAATACTAGGAATAAAACCACCATATGTCCCAGCAATCCGACTCCTAGACATATACCCCGAGGAAACCAAAATTGAAAAAACACACGTATCCCATTGTTCATTTCAGCTCTATTTATGATAGCTAGAACATGGAAGCAACCTAGATGTCCATCAAGAGATGAATGGATAAAGAATTTTTTGGTACATATACACAATGAAATATTACTCAGCTATAAAAAGGAACACATTTGAGTCAGTTCTGATGAGGCGGATGAACCTAGAACCTATTACAGAGAGAAGTGAGTCAGAAAGAGAATGTTAAATATCATATTCTAACACATATGTACAGAATCTAGAAAAATGATTCTGAAGAATTTATTTACAGGGCAGAAATGGAGAAACAGACATGGAGAATAGACTTATGGACATGGGGAGAGGGGAGGAGAGGGTGAGATGTATGGAAAAAGCAACATGGAAACTTGTATTACCATATGTACAATAGATAGCCAACGAGAATTTGCTGTATGGCTAAGGAAACTCAAACAGTGTCTCTGTATCAACCTATAGGGGTGGGATGGGGAGGGAGATGGGAGGGAAGTTCAAAACGGAGGAGATATATATATACCTACGGCTGATTCATGTTGAAGTTTGAATGAAAACAAAAAATTCTGTAAAGCAATTACCTTTCAATAAAAACAATAAATAAAAAATTTAAAAAGGAATAAAAAATAAAATGTTAATTCTTGCAGGTCTGGTCTGTTTGGGAGTTCTCCATTCTATTCCAATGATCTATTTATCTGTTCTCATACTAACATTACTCTTAGTCACTATGTGCTGTGCTGTGTTTAGTCGCTCAGTTGTATCTGATTCTTTGCGACCCCAGGGACTGTAACCTGTCAGCCTCCTCTGTCCATGGGGATTCTCCAGGCAAGAATACTGGAGTGGGTTGCCATGCTCTCCTCCAGAGGATCTTCTCAATCCAGGGATCAAACCCAGGTCTCCTGCACTGCAGGCAGATTCATTACTGTCTGGACCACCAGGAAAGCCTAAGAATACTGGTCTGCATAGTCTATCCCTTCTCCAGGAGATCTTCTAAACCCAGGAATTGAATCGGGGTCTCCTGCATTGCAGGCAGATTCTTTTCCACTATAATTTTATAATTCTTTATATCTAGCAGAGCAAATGTCATTTCCCTGTGTTTTTTCCCAGAAATTTCTTGAGTTTCTGTTAGAGTTTTACTCTTTTATATGAAATTCAGAATCAGTTTGTTAAATTCCATAAAATATTCTGGTAAATTTTAATTGAAATTCCATCTGCTTAGAGACTAAGTTGGTGATGATTGACAATCTTAAAATATTGAATCTTCCCATTAATCTCCATTAATCTAAGTCTTTGTTTTTCAACATTTTGCAAAAGCATTTGATATATTTCCCCATGAAAGTCTGTACATCATTTGTTATGGTTATTTCTAGTTAGTGGATAGTTTTTTTTTTTTGTGGCTGTAAATGAGATTTTTGGGAAGTTTGGGATTGACATATACACACTGCTATATTTAAAATGGAATACCAAACAAGGGCCTACTGTATAGCCAGGGAACACTGCCCAATACTGTGTAATAACTTAAGTGGGAAAAAGAGTTTGAAAAATAATGTGTATTCATGCTCAGTTGTGTCCAGCTCTTTGGGGCCCCATGGACTGTAGCCTGCCAGGCTCCTCTGTCCATGGGATTTCCCAGGCAAGAATACTGGAGTGGGTTGCCATTTCCCAGCAAAAGCATAGATACATGTATGTTTATAACTGAATCATTTTGCTGTACACCTGAAACTAACACAACATTGTTAATCAACTATGCTGCAATATAAACTCAAAAAATATGTTAAAACTTAAAAAAATGAGATTTTTTTCTATTATCTAATTTGTTATTACTGATATATAGGAATTTCATTATTATTTTTATGTTGACCTTATGACCAGCAATTTTTGACTGTGTTGTATACATAATCATGCTGTTTGCAAATAACAACAAAATTTGCTCCTTTATTTCCAATATAGTTTTATTGCATCATCTAGAAATATCAAGTATAATATGAATATTAGAGATAATAGGTCACATCCTTCTCTAATTCTCACTAATAGGTAAGAGTACAAAGTTAAGTCATGAAGAATGACTCCATATCTTTAGTTGATGACTCTCTAAATCTCCATATCTTTAGTTAGAGTAAGGGAATTTCCTTCTTTATCTAGTTGTCTGAAGGTTATCCGCCTCTTAGGACACACTGTGTTGCAGGTAGTACAGTACCCTGGCCCATTCTTCTCAATTAAGGACCAACTCATTGCCCAATTCACACTGTCTTCATTCCAAACTTTTGCAGATTTGACATAGACAATTATTTTTGCTGATTTCCATAATGTTCTCAAGTCTCTCTGTTTAACAACTTTATTGAGGTATGACCTCCACACATAAAATCCACCTGCCATAGGTATATGACTTTATGATTTATAGTAAATTTATTCAGTGGAAGAAACATTTTTATAATCCAATCTTAGAACAATTCCATTATCTCCCAAAGTTCCAGCCTATGGATATACAAATGCAAACTACCTGGAATTAGGCTTAGTCAGGGTCATCAAGATTTTTAGTGTTTTCAGTTTTAGCTCTAACATTAAAATTTTTGATCTATTTTGAGTTAATTCTTGTTTATTGTAGGGGCAAGGATTTAAGTTCTTTTTAAAATTGAAATATGGATATCTAATAGTAATATTTGTTGAAAGACTATCCTTTCCTATTGGGGAGCTTTGGCATCTTAGATGAAAATCAACTTATTATAAATGTTTGGGTCTATTTCTAGACCCTCTATTTTTTTTAAATCAATTTATATGTCTATCCTTAAGCCAATACCACATAGTAACATATAGTAAGGCTTGAGAGCTGGTAGGTAGTCTTTCAACTTGATTCTTCCATTTCAAAATTGTTTTGGCTGTTCCAGATTATTTGCATTTGCATACACACTTTATCACCAGCTTGTCAATTTCTACCAAACTAAAAAACCTGCTGGAATTTTGTTGAGTTGGTAGATCCATTTGAGGGTAATTTCTGTCTTGACAACATTGAATTTTTCAATCAAAGGATATGGTACCACTCTCCATTTCAGTTCAGTTCAGTTCAGTTCATTTCAGTTGCTCAGTCGTGTCCGACTCTTTGCGACCCCATGAATTGCAGCATGCCAGGCCTCCCTGTCCATCACCAACTCCCAGAGTTCACTCAGACTCGCGTCCATCAAGTCGGTGATGCCATCCAGCCATCTCATCCTCGGTCGTCCCCTTCTCCTCCTGCCCCCAATCCCTCCCAGCATCAGAGCCTTTTCCAATGAGTCAACTCTTTGCATGAGGTGGCCAAAGTACTGGAGTTTCAGCTTTAGCATCATTCCTTCCAAAGAACACCCAGGACTGATCTCCTTTAGAATGGACTGGTTGGATCTCCTTGCAGTCCAAGGGACTCTCAAGAGTTCTCCAACACCACAGTTCAAAAGCATCAATTCTTCGGCACTCAGCCTTCTTCACAGTCCAACTCTCACATCCATACATGACTACTGGAAAAACCATAGCCTTGACTAGACGGACCTTTGTTGGCAAACTAATGTCTCTGCTTTTGAATTTGCTATCTAGGTCGTTTAGGCCTTCTTTAAATTTTTCCTTTTATTGAGATATTATTGACATATAACATATTTAAATTTAAGGTATACAATGTGATGATTTCCTATAAATATATATTACACAGGGCTGTCCTGGTGGCTCAGACCATAAAGAATCTGCCTTTAATACAGGAGACCCAATTTCAATCCCTGGGTCTGGAAGCTCCCCTGAAGAAGGGAAATGGCTACCCACTCCAGTATTCTTGCCTGGAGAATTCCATGGACAGAGGAGCCTGGTGGGCTACAGTCCAAGGGATCAGACACAGCTGAGGGACTAACACTTTCACTTCATGTATTACACAATGATTACCACAATAGTTAACTCCTCTATCTCCTCACACAATTGCCTCTGTGTGTGTGTTTGTGTGTGTGTGTGTGTGTGGGGGGGTGATAATATTTAAGATCTACTCTCAATAACCTTCAAGTATAAAATATACGAATTTAAATTAGTGTCCCAATGCTGTGCATTAAATCCCCAGAACTTATTCATCTTATAGCTGGGAGTTTGTATCCTTTGATCAGCATCTCCCTAGTTTCCCCACCCCCTAGTCCCTGGCAACCAACATTTACCTCTCTATTTCTATGAGTTCAGCATTTTTAGATTCTGTGTATTAGTGAGAACATACAGTATTTGTTTTTCTCTGTCTGACTTATTTCACTTAGCATAATGCCCTCAAGCTTCATCTGTTATTGCTAAAGGCAGGATTTCCTTCTTTTAATGTCTGAATAATATTACATTGTGTATATACCATATTTCTTTATCTATTTGTTTGTTGTCAGACACCTAAATTGTTTCCATGTTTTGCCTATTGTGAATGATGTTCCAATGAAGATGGACGTTCAGATATCTATTTATGATAGTGATTTCATTTTCTCCATATATATACCCAGAAGTAAGATTGCTGGATATAAGGTAGCTCTATTTTTATTGTTTGAGGAAAAACCACATTCTTTTCTGTAGTGGCTGTAACAATTTACATTCCAACCAATAGTGTACAAGGGCTCCTTTTTCTTCATGTGCTTGCCAATATTTGTTTTCTCTTGTCTTTTGATAATAGTCATTCTAGCAGATGTCAGGTGATACCTCATTGCGATTTTGATTTACATTTCTGTAATAATTAGAGATGTCAAACATCTTTTCATGTACCTGTTTAGGCCTTTTAAAATTAATATCAGCAGTTTTATAATTTTTAGTGTAAAGATTTTGTGGAATGCTTATGTCCTTCACCCCAAGATTCATATGCTGAAATCTTAATCCCCAAGGTGCCTTTGGGAGGTGATGAAGTCTTGAGGGTGAGCTCTCATGAATGAGATTTGTGTCTTTATAAAAGAGCAAAGAGATCACTTGCCCCTTCTTTCACGTGAGGACACAGCCCAAAAGATGGCCCTCTGTGAATCAGGAAGTGGGCCCTCACCAGACGCTAAATCTGCCAGTGTCTTGATCTTGGACTTCCCAACCTCCAAAAAATATTTCTGGTGTTTATAAGCCACCCAATATATAGTGCTTTGTTAGAGCAGCCAAAACAAAGATATACCTTTTTTTTGTTATATTTAGTTATTTTTAATACTATTGCAAGTGGAACTAGTTTTAAAATTTATCTGTGAATAATTCTTTGCTATAATACAAAAATGCAATGATTTAATGGGCTTCCTGGGTGGTTCTGTGGTAAAGAATCTGCCTGCAATGCAGGAGATGCCAGTTACACGGGTTTGATCCTTGGGTCAGGAAGATTCTCTGGAGAAGAGAATGGCTACCTACTCCAATATTCTTGCCTAGAGAATTCCATGGAAAGAGGAGCCTGGTGGCCTACAGTCCATGAGGTCACAAAGAGTTGGACACAACTGAATGACTGAGTATGCACACATACAATGATATAATGCTGTATCCTGTGACTCTGCTAAAGTTTCTTACTAGTTCTAGTAGTTTTTTTGGTTCCTTAGGATTCTCTACATACATGATTATTTCATCTGTGAATAAGAATAATTTTCCTTTCTCTTTTCTTCCCTATATGTTTTTATTATCTATACTCAGGCTTAATTGCATTGGCTAGAATCTCCAGTGTAATGTAGAGTAGAAGTAGGGACATATTTATATTTGCCTTATATTTGATTTTGAGGTGAAAGCATTAAATCTTTCACCATTAGTATGATTTTAGTGTTAAGTGTTTCATTGATGTCTTTTATCAGGATGAGGACATTTCCTTTTATTTCTAGTTTATTGGGTTCTTTGTAATCATGATAGGTTTTAAATTCTATCAAATATTTTTTCTCATTCCTTGAGACGATAACATTTTTGTTCCTCCATCTATTAAGATGGTGTCTTATATTAACTGTTTTTCAGGCTTTGTGTCAACCTTGCATTCCATAAACCCCACTCAGTCAAGGCATATAATGCTTTTAATATGTTGCTACATTCAATTTCTTAATATATTCCTATATATCTTATGTATTCCTAAATATAGATTTGTGAGAAATATTTGGCATAAATATTTGCAGTTTTTTTTTCTTGTGGTATATATTACTGGCAATAAGCGGTTCATGATCTGAGCCACAGTCAGCTCCTGGTCTTGTTTTTGTTGACTGTATAGAGCTTTTCCATCTTTGGCTGCAAAGAATATAATCAATCTGATTTTGGTGTTGACCATCTGGTGATGTCCATGTGTAGAGTCTTCTCTTGTGTTGTTGGAAGAAGGTGTTTGCTATGACCAGTGCATTTTCTTGGCAAAACTCTATTATTCTTTGCCCTGCTTCATTCCGCATTCCAAGGCCAAATTTGCCTGTTACTCCAGGTGTTTCTTGACTTGCTACTTTTGCATTCCAGTCCCCTACAATGAAAAAGGACATCTTTTTTTGGTGTTAGTTCTAAAAGGTCTTGTAGGTCTTCATAGAACCATTCAACTTCATCTTCTTCAGCATTATTTGTTGGGGCATAGACTTGGATTACCGTGATATTGAATGGTTTGCCTTGGAAAAGAACAGAGATCATTCTGTCATTTTTGAGATTGCATCCAAGTACTGCATTTCACACTCTTTTGTTGACCACGATGGCTACTTCATTTCTTCTAAGGGATTCCTGCCTGCAGTAGTAGATATAATGGTCATCTGAGTTAAATTCACCCATTCCAGTCCATTTTAGTTTGCTGATTCCTAGAATGTCGACATTCACTCTTTCCATCTCTTGTTTGACCACTTCCAATTTGCCTTGATTCATGGACCTATCATTCCAGGTTCCTATGCAAGGCTATGGTTTTTCCAGTGGTCATGTATGGATGTGAGTGTTGGACTGTGAAGAAAGCTGAGTGCCGAAGAATTGATGCTTTTGAACTGTGGTGTTGGAGAAGACTCTTGAGCGTTCCTTGGACTGCAAGGAGATCCAACCAGTCCATTCTAAAGGAGATCAGTCCTGGGTGTTCATTGGAAGGAATGATGCTAAAGCTGAAACTCCAGTACTTTGGCCACCTCATGTGAAGAGTTGACTCATTGGACAAGACTCTGATGCTGGGAGGGATTGGGGGCAGGAGGAGAAGGGGATGACAGAGGATGAGATGGCTGGATGGCATCACTGACTTGATGGACATGAGTTTGAGTGAACTCCGGGAATTGTTGATGGACAGGGAGGCCTGGTGTGCTGTGATTCATGGGATCGCAGAGTCAGACATGACTGAGTGATTGAACTGAACTGAAGTGAGTGTAGCGATAATTTTTGTCTTCAAGGACCCAATTCTTGGTTTCAATGATTTTCTGTATTGTTTTTCAGTTTTCTCTTTTTACTGATTTCTGCTCTTTCCTTTATTATCATCTACTTACTTTGGATTTGAGTTCTAGGGGTCATTTCTGTTTCTGTGTAGCTTAGTGGCTAGTCACTGATTTGGCCAAATGTTATGCTGAAACATCTCAAGCCTGTGAGATTCCTACCTTCTGCTAATTGATTTGTGTGTGGGTTAGGTTATGCACTCAAATTTGCTACTAATTTTCAATTCTTCCTTGGCTTTTACCCTTTGCTCCATTCTTTTGGGTTTCCTCTGTTCATGTGTGTAGTTCTTCAGATAGCCATATATGCGGCAATCTTATCTCAGCCCTTTATGGCTCTTTTACCTAGATCTCCCTGTTAAATTTTTGGCTTATTTGTTACTCACTCCAACCAGGATTTCAACCTCATGCCAAAAATGCTGCAAATTCTCATTTGTTTTCTATCAAATTTGTTGGTGGTAGCTTATTTTTTAAATTAATATATTTATTTTAATTGGAGGCTAATTACTTTACAATATTGTAGTGTTTTTGCCATACATTGACATGAATTAGCCATGGGTGTACATGTGTTCCCCATCCTGAAACCCCCTCCCACCTACCTCCCCATCCCATCCCTCAGGGTCATCCCAGTGCACCAGCCCTGAGCACCCAGTCTCATGCATCGAGCCTGGACTGGTGATCTGTTTCTCATATGATAATATACATGTTTCAGTGCTATTCTCACAAATTATCCCACCCTCGCCTTCTTCCACAGAGTCCAAAAGACTGCTCTTTACATCTGTGGTAGCTTATTGAACCATGATTAAACTCATCCCAAATTGAGTCTTTACCCTCTAGCAGCAGAACCATTGGTTTTCATGGCCAGCTGCATGCTGGCAAAATTAAGCTCTTACCAATGAAGCTGGGAGCAGTGTATGTAAGCAGACCCAGGAATGAAAACCACAGACATCTGCTGTTCATTTTTAAAATTTTATTTATTTATTTTAATTGGAGGATAATTACAATATTGTCATTGTTTTTGCCATCATCAACATGAATTGGCCATAGGTATACATGTGTCCCTCCATCCTGAACCCCACTTCCACCAGCCTCCCCATCCTGACTTCTGCAATTCTTACTTAAAGCTCAAGCAATTTCTGAAGAATAAACGCTTCTCAAGTTGTTTTCTGCCTTTGGACGATTCCAAAGCTCCAAAATGCTTGTTTCCGACACATCTGCTCAGTTTTATGCTTGTTCTTTGTTGAAAGGATTCACCAAATGTCTTGATACCTTCACACCATAACCTGAAGTGTCTGCCTTGTTTTCTTCTTAGTGACATTCTTAAGGTTGCTTATAGTCTTTCCTATGCTTTCTGGTGCCAGAAATATCAGAAAAATCTGGATCTCACCTCTTGGTTTAACTGGACTTCTGGTGCTCTTAGCCCAGCAATTCATTGTCTTGAACAGACCTTCCATCTGACTATCCTCATCCTCATCATGGAGCCTGGAAGCTCAGTTCTAACAGAATGAAATTTTCCCTGCATAGAATGAGTTTTCACACAAATCTTCTGTATGATAATAAGATAATTTACATATCCAATTAGTTAAAAAATTTATTTTATTTGAAGTAATCTAAAATTTAAAACAACCTAAAATTTGGAACAATTGCATTAAGACTGGAAATCTGGCAATCCTAGATATAAATAGGAGACAGATTGTTTACTTGGATTATAAAGAGAACATAAAATTTGGGGTTGAGTAATTTACAAGAAGCTTTAAACAATGAGTGCTAATCAGCACAGGTCTATAAAGTTGTTTATACAAATCTCAATTCACAAGGCAAAAAGGTCTCCACTGTGTCTGCCAAGGGTGTGCCATGAATCCCAAGCAGTCCAGGCAGATAATATTTACTATTACCCTTAAGCAAGTTAGAAAAGAAATGAGACCAGAAAAGTTATTTCGAAGGTGGTTACTGTAGAATAGGAGAGGGCTTTGAAACCAATTGTAAGTTGTTGTATCATGCTGGGTTTTACCAGTGAACAATTATCTTAATTTGAGAGAGGCAATATTGTATGCTATCAATGCATTTTACAGCATATTCTTTAGAATCAAACACATTTAAATATAGTAGGGAACAAAAAAATTTCCCTGCCTAGATTTTCCTGCTAACATCATCTTTAGACAACTGATATTTTTGTGCAGGGCATCTTGTAACCCCACTCACAGAGATCTATATTTACCTGCAATTCACAACTAAGGGGAACTTTAGGTCTGACAAAGTTTAAAATTCCAAGGATCACAACAGGCCAAGAATTCCCTTTTTCAAGGGGTGGTGGGATAGCGTCCTGGCAGTAACAAGACTATAGGTAATCACCTCTCAGTTCCCACAGTCTTGTGGATCCCACCAGGATGCTACTGAAATCAGAAGCAAGGTTTGTCTGGGCTAGCTTGGGGTTGTAGACCAGGTCAGAGGTAGTTAAAGTCTATCAGCATAGATGAGTGATATAGAAATGGAGAGTTGGGGAAGTTTCCAAGACTGGGGAGAAGAGCTATTTTAAAATGTTTCTTGAAGGCAGTAGCTGAGGACAAAAGACAAACTCAGATCAGAAAATGTGTTTTTTTAATAACTGGTACTATAAAATTTTAGTATCTAATTACAGAAATCAGAATAAAAGTGACTCAGCACTCCTTAAAAGAAGGGACTTTGATTCATAGGAATAACATAGATTCTAGGGTCAGATAAGGGTTCAAATCCTGATTCTATCACTTACTAGCTATGTAACCTTGGGAAAGTTATCTGACTTTCCTGAGCCTCCATTTTCTTGGGGATAGAATGGAGGCAACAATATCTATGCTACAGGGTCGCTATGGGAAGTAAGTATAAGTTCACAGTCTCTATCTGGCACTTGATAGGTAGTTGGTGATTATGTGATGCATCTTTGTTTCCTCCACAGCATAGCACCTAACTCAGCAAGCTATACAGAAATACGTAACAGCAAATGTTTCTTGAACTGAAAAATTGATATTTGTTCTGTATTTCTTCTTCAGGCTGTTTTATTCACTGCTGTAATATGTAGCCTCATGATGATCATCCAGGTGATGTAAATTGGTGGACAATTTGTGGGCTGTTATATTTTCAGAACCTATCTATGATCTGGAAAAGATTCATGAATTCAAATTAAGTGAAAGGTCATTGTCTTTACCATCTCACTGATGAATATTCTAGCAGTCAATTCTATCAGGAAATGGTATAAATTTCCTCCCTGATATTTACCTTACTGTGTGCTATATCGTACAGGCAAATGTATAGCTCTCCAAGTTAGATTTCCAATTTGTTCTTGAGAAAAACAGCGAATTACAAAGTGACTCAGTCAGTTTTCCCATTAAAGAAGTTATTTTCTGGTTACCTTGTCAATGGAACATTTGCTTAATCAAAATAAGTAAATAAATAAAAGCCTCCCTATGACCTAAAAAGTATCGTAGGCTTAATCTTGCACTAATTACAGCTGGATTTTCTGAAGTCATTTCAAAAATACATGTAAACTCTCACAGTGTGCAAAGAATTGTGGTGGGGGCTACAGGGAAAAAAACATACATAAGAGGCATTCTCTACTTTCAAAGGGCCTTGTATCAGAGAGAGGTATAAAAACAACTGTCACATGAGACAAAATATTATTAGGTGGCTTAAGAGAGGCACAGTGTACTTTAGGAACATGAAAGACGGGGTGATTGATTTAGGAACTATGAAAACTCCAGGAGGAAATGGGACCTAACTTCAATTCCTGAAACAATCTGAGACCTTCCTAAGCTTTGTCGGCTACAGAAACTAGTGCATTTTATGTAAATCTTACATCCATCTTGGATGGAATTACTTGTAATTTTGTGACTTTGCAAACAAGCCTGATCCCCAGCTTTGACATATAACTTCAACAAACACCCACTTTCTTTCTTAAGCTTCGCCTATCCCTCCCTTCCATAAGCTGGCACCTTTCAGGAGACCAATCCTAAATGTCCCAGCCTCTCGGCTCCTGATTCAAGTCAAAATCTATTATATGGAGTTTGTATTTTCTAAGGGTATCAAGTTACAAATTGGATCTCTATTCTTCACAACCTATTTTGCCTCATAAAATATCAAATTTATTGATAAAACAAATTTTGAAAAGAAAACACAAATATATGTGACTTTGAAATATAAATATTTATAAGTTATGTAAAATGAAACACTTATAAAAGCTCTATTTTAAATGCTCTTTTGGAGGATTTTTCTGGGAAGTAAGTTAAATCTTCTTAAAATAAATATGTAATGAAGTTTGGATTGAAGACCCCTTCTTTTTTATTTCTTGGTAAATCTCCTTCTAGTAAGCCTAGACATTCATAATTGGGGTCATCTGTCTCAAATTTTTTTTCTTGCTGATTTGTTGTGGATAAATGCTTCTAAAAATCTCTGAAAGGCAAATGCTAGTGGGAGGCAGTTTCCATGGTGACTTCAGAGTTTGTATTGTTGTTTTTAGACATCAGAATGTCGGAGTTGCTTTTGCTTGTTACTGTGCACATCTGACTCATGGTAAGAAACGGTACAAGGTGAGGAGAGTGTGGCCAGTCCAATAGTCTGGGCCTCCTGTGTTATAGATTTAGAATCTTTGTGTCTCTCAAGTCTATGTGTCTAACTGTTTCCTCTGATGCTGAATCTGATCTGGGGTAGATACTTAGAAACCCAGATGACTGCAACAGAGAGATACACAGATAGCATACACAGAGGAGTTGGGGGAAGGGTTTCCACAACAAGTGAATGAAAGTTGATGAAAGTATTTTAATAAAGCAGAACATACAGTACTTTTTCCTTGACAAACTCATTCTTTCTCTACGCAAAACTCTCCTAATGTTTAAAGTAAAAAGGAGAAAGAGAAGTGACTTCTTTCAAAGTCAAATTTAAATTCATTTTCCTTTACCATCATAATGGACAAATTTATAAAATATTAATATTAATAGGATGAGAGTCTGTGCATTATACATCTGTAGTAACTTCATTTACATTAAGACAGGCAATATACCCTTACGGAATTTAGAACTCTATTTTTCTTTTGCTGCAAAAGTCATCTTAACAATTTATGTAGTAAAAAATTCAACCTTGCCCAAAGAGAAGTCTGCCCTTTGTCCTATTGCTCCTAGAAAGCAATGTCTAATCCCAAGAAGGTCTTGCCTTGATAAAATTGTCTTTGTTATTCTGGGGGCTTGCCACTTCTGATAGTCTAATAATGTGATTTAGGATAGGGCCTTTGAGTCATGTAGAATCAGCTAGACCTATCAAGGGGCTGGAGACTGAGGTCAGCCAGGTAAGTAGAAAATAAGATATCTGTGACTGAGCGCCAATAAAAACCTTGAACATGAAGGCTCAGATGAGTTTCCCTGTTGGCAATATTCTACGTGTATTGCCACACATTGTTATCAGGAAAGTGAGCACTGTCTTTGAGTGCACTGGGAGAGGACAGTCAGAATCTCTGCATGTAGAACTTTACTGAACTCTGCCCCTTTTATGTCTCTTCCTTGGCTGATTTTAATCTGCATCCTTTCACTATAATAAACTGTGAGTTTATTATAATAAGGAGCTTTCAGTGAATTCTGTGAGTCCTATTAGCTAATTATGAAAGGCTTGCAGGGTGGCGGTCCCCTGAACTTACAAATGGTATCAGGAGTGAGGGTGGACTGGGGGACTGTTCCCTATGTTGGCACAGTTCAGTTCAGTCCAGTCGCTTAGTCATGTTCGACGCTTTGTGACCCCATGAACTGCAGCATGCCAGGCCTCCCTGTCCATCACCAACTCCAGGAGTTTACCCAAACTCATGTACATTGAGTCAGTGATGCTATCCAACCATCTCATCCTCTGTCATCCCCTTCTCCTGCCCTCAATCTTTCCCAATATCAGGGTCTTCTCAAATGAGTCAGCTCTTTGCATCAGGTGGCCAAAGTATTGGGTTTCAGCTTCAACATCAGTCCTTCCAATGAACACCCAGGACTGATCTCCTTTACGGTGGACTGGTTGAATCTCCTTGCAGTCCAAGGGACTCTCAAGAGTCTTCTCCAACACCACATTTCAAAAGCATCAATTCTTTAGTGCTCAGCTTTCATTACAGACCAAATCTCACATCCATACATGACTACTGGAAAAATCATAGCCTTGACTAGACAGACCTTTGTTGACAAAGTAATGTCTCTGCTTTTTAATATGCTGTCTAGGTTGGTTATAAGTTTCCTTCCAAGGAGTAAGCATCTTTTAATTTCATGGCTGCAGTCACCATCTGCAGTGATTTTGGAGCCCCCCCAAATAAAGTCAGCCACTGTTTCCACTGTTTCCTCATCTATTTGGCATGAAGTGATGGGACCGGATGCCATGATCTTAGTTTTTGAAATGTTGAACTTTAAGTCAACTTTTTCACTCTCTTCATTCACCTTCATCAAGAGGCTCTTTAATTCCTCTTCACTTTCTGCCATAAGGGTGGTGTCATCTGCATATCTGAGGTTATTGATATTTCTCCAGGCAATCTTGAATCCACCTTGTGTTTACTCCAACCCAGCTTTTCTCACAATGTACTCTGCAAATAAGTGACATAAGCAGAATGACAATATACAGCCTTGACATATCCCTTTTCCTATTTCGAATCAGTCTGTTGTTCCATATCCACCTATAACTGTTGCTTCCTGACCTGCATACAGGTTTCTCAAGAGGCAGGTCAGGTGGTCTGGTATTCCCATATCTTTCAGAATTTTCCACGGTTTATTGATATCCACGCAGTCAAAGTATTTGGCATAGTCAGTAAAGCAGAAAGAGATGTTTTTCTGGAAGTATTTTGCTTTTTTGATGATCCAGCAGATGTTGGCAATTAGATTTTTGGTTCCTTTGCCTTTTCTAAAACCAGTTTGAACATCTGGAAGTTCATGGTTCACGTATTGCTGAAGCCTGGCTAGGAGGATTTTGAGCATTACTTTACTAGCATGTGAGATGAGCGCAATTGTGTGGTAGTTTGAGCATTCTTTGGCATTGCCTTTCTTTGGGACTGGAATGACAACTGACCTTTTCCAGTCTTGTGGCCACTGCTGAGTTTTTCAAATTTGCTGACATATTGAGTGAAGCACTTTTACAGCATCATCTTTTAGGATTTGAAACAGCTCTACTGGAATTCCATCATCTCCACTAGCTTTGTTTGTAGTGATGCTTCCTAAGGCCCACTTGACTTCACATTCCAGGATGTCTGGCTCTAGGTGAGTGATCACACCATCGTGGTTATTGGATCATGAAGATCTTTTCTGTACAATTCTTCTGTGTATTCTTGCCACCTCTCCTTAATATCTCCTGCTTCTGTTAGGTCCATACCATTTCTGTCCTTTATTGAGCCCATCTTTGCATGAAATGTTCCCTTGGTATTTCTAATTTCCTTGAAGAGATCTCTAGTCTTTCCCATTCTGTTGTTTTCCTCTATTTCTTTGCATTGACCAATGAGGAAGCCTTCCTTATCTCTCCTTGCTATTCTTTGGAACTCTGCATTCAAACCGGTATATCTTTCCTTTTCTCCTTTTCTTTTCACTTCTCTTCTTTTCACAGCTATTTGTAAGGCCTCCTCAGACAGCCATTTTGCTTTTTTGTATTTCTTTTTCTTGGGGATGGTCTTGCTCCCTGTCTCCTGTACAGTCTCCTGTACATTGTCATGAACCTCCATCCATAGTTCATCAGGCACTCTGTCCATCAGATCTAGTCCCTTAAATCTATTTCTCACTTCCACTGTATAATCATTCTGACAGAATGTGGTCCACTGAAGAAGGAAATGGCAAACCACTTCAGTATTCTTGCCTTGAGAACCCCATGAACAGTTTAAAAAAGCAAAAAGATAGGACACTGAAAGATGAACTCCTCAGGTTGGTACATTCCCAATATGCTACTGGAGATCAATGGAGAAATAACTCCAGAAAGAATGAAGAGATGGAGCCAGAGAAGAAACAACACCCAGTTGTGGATGTGACTGGTGATAGAAGCAAGGTCTGATGATGTAAAGAGCAATATTGCATAGGAACCTGGAATGTTAAGTCCATGAATCAAGGCAAATTGGAAGTGGTCAAACAGGAGATGGCAAGAGTGAATGTCGACATTCTAGGAATCAGCAAACTAAAATGGACTGGAATGGATGAATTTAACTCAGGTGACCAGTATATCTACTACTGTGGGCAGGAATCCCTTAGTAGAAATAGAGTAGCCATCGTAGTCATCAAAAGAGTCCAAAATGCAGTACTTGGATGCAGTCTCAAAAATGACAGAATGATCTCTGTTGATTTCTGAGGCAAATCATTCAATATCATGGTAATCCAAGTCTATGCCCTGACCAGTAATGCTGAAGAAGCTGAAGTTAAATGGTTTTATGAAGACCTACAAGACCTTTTATAACTAACACCCAAAAAAGATGTTCTTTTTATTATAGGGGACTGGAATGCAAAAGTAGGAAGTCAAGAAACACCTGGAGTAATAGGCAAATTTGGCCTTGGAGTATAGAATGAAGCAGGGCAAAGGCTAATAGAGTTTTGCCAAGAGAACACACTGGTCATAGCAAATACCCTCTTCTAACAACACAAGAGAAGACTCTACACATGGATATCACCAGATGACCAACACCGAAATCAGATTGATTATATTCTTTGCAGCCAAAGATGGAGAAGCTCTATACAGTTAGCAAAAACAAGACCGGGAGCTGACTGTGGCTCAGATCATGAACTCCTTATTGCCAAAGCCAGACTTAAATTGAAGAAAGTAGGGAAGACCACTAGACCACACCGGTATACCCCAAATCAAATCCCTTATGATTATACAGTGGAAGTGAGAAATAGATTTAAGGGACTAAATCTGATAGACAGTGCCTGATGAACTATGGACGGAGGTTCCTGACATCTTGGAACAACTGTAGTCAAATTAGGACATTAAAACGTGGAGAAGTTTGTGAAGTTCCCTACTGTTACAAGCTGGGGTCCCCAAGAAACACATCTTGAGACTCTGAGATCTGTGTGCAGACGATTTATTAGGGATTGTTCTAGGAAAATCTACTGTGACAGAGCAAGGGAAGCAGAGTTCGACAGAGGGAAATGTCACGGCATGAGGTCTCAGCTGCTCCCTGCAGAAGCGTTGGAGCTGGGATTGCCTTTTGGATTCAGAATGAACTGAGGCAAATAGACTGGGTCTTTATATGAACTGTTGTCACCTCTTTCACTCTCAACCAATTATTAGGTATATATTACACCCAGGAAGGGTGTGTGACTTTTAAGGAGGTAGCAAGCATTAGCTGAAGGAAGGGCCTGGGGAGAGATTCAGTTGTGAGTCAGCAGCAGCCAGCTCTCCTAGTAGCTAGAAAAATGAGTGCCTCGGGCATAAAGAGAAGATCTAGATGTGGCACCAGATTATCACCTCCGTTTTTAAGTTTCTCCAGGTTCTATTGAGTGGCTGTCAGGGTCAGGGACAACTTAATTGACTCATTTTATGAGATGATCACAAAACATGGTATAGGTGACTGTGTTCTTCAGAAAACTTCATGTACCATTAGATGTCCCTACACAATAAAATACTTGAGGAGAGATTGTTGCAATTCAAAGAGATGATGGAAGTCTGGGGAAGCAAAGACAGAGAAATGTGAAAAAGTAAAGAATGTAAAAAATGAAGTGCAATCAGAAATGAGTAGAAGACATCACCGATATTATCATGTGTTTGTGGAGAAAACAGTCTGGAATTTTACAACAGTTCAATGACAGCAGATGCTGTCAGTGCCTTGCCCATGTTCCCTATGTCTATCCTGAAGAGTTCCCTACATATAGTTTCCTGTGTCTCTAGCGAGGGTGTTTCTCTCACCACTTTGACCAGAACTTGAGACAGTCCGAAAGTAACACAGTGCTAAAGTCACAAGGGTGCCCCACAACTGATGTGGGTGGAAGTTACTGGGTACGTACCCCAGCTTCCTTGATCTTCAAAGGTCTATTTTGGAAACCTGTGCTAAACTGCCCTGTTCAATATGGTAGCCACCAGCCACATGTGGCTCTTCAGTATTTTAAATATTTTGTTATCTTTATTTTTGGCTGTACTTGTTCTTTGTTGCTGAGCACGGGCTTTTTCTAGTTGTGGAGAGTGGGGGCTACTCTCCAGTTGTGGTGCTTGGGCTTCTCATTGTGGTGGCTTCCCTTGTTGTGGTTCCCAGGCTCTAGTATGCAGGCTCAGTTGTTGTGGCGCATGGGTTTAGCTGCCTTATGTCATGTGGGATCTTCCCAGACCAGGGATCGAAACCATGTCCCCTGCATTGCAAGGTGGATTCTTAATCACTGGACCACCAGGGAAGCTGCAACTCTTGAGCATTTTAAACTTCAACTAGTCTGATTTGAGATGTGCTATAAGTATAAAACACATGCCAGATATCAAAGTCTTAGTATGATAAAAGACTGCTAAATATCTCATTGATATTTTTGTATTGATCACATATCGAAATGATAATAGATATATTGTGATAAATGAATTGTATTATTATCATTCATTTTACATGCTCCTTTTTAGTTTTTTTTTTTAATGTGGCTATTAGAACACTTTAAATTGTATATGTGACTGGCATTTTTTTTTCTATTTACAGCACTTTTCTAAATAGTCTTTCTGAAAGTCCCCAGAGGATTGAAGCTCAGTTGTCCATAGGTATAATCAGCTCATTAGCTAATCCTTTCTGGGTTTCTCTTTTTGCTTTCTTACTTCCTCATTTTCTCCTCATGTTTCCTGGGCTCACCTCCCAAATAAACTATGGGTGTCCAAACTCTTATTTCAGGGTCTGCTTTGAGTGGAAGCACGGGGAAGGGTTGAGGGGCAAACTAGGGACATTAAGTGAGCTACTCTTTTATGACCTTAACCTGGAAGGTTCTTGGTGCTGTTAGAGTTATTGTTCCCACCCTCCTCCCATAGAAAACTTCTGTTGACCCTTGAATGCATCTAAGATAAAGTTCATCCTTTACCATGGCATATGAGATCCCTCACCATCTGTCCAAGATATACATCTCCTTGAAACTCAGACTCATTACACTGCATGTTTGTCATATTTCTTTACTCATATGTATTTTTTCCCTCAAGCCTGAAATTTGATTTCACTTTCTTTTCTCTCTCTCTCTCTGGCAAAGTCTTATCCATATATCAGCTCAAATGTCAATAATTATGTTAGCTATCCCCTAGAGTATCAAATCTCTTGAAATCTTACTTCTTGGTAATCGCACAATTCCCTCATTCATATGTTAAAGTATTATAAGCCATATTATAATAACCAGTTTTTGTCTATCTCCTACGTTCTACTTACTATGTGCTTCTAAGAGCACTATACTTCTCCAGTAGCAAGCATGAGTGAGTGAGTGCTCAGTCACTCAGTCGTGTCTGACTCTTTGTGACCCCATGGACATAGCCCATGAAGCTCCTCTGTCCATGGGATTTCCCAGGCAAGAATACTGGAGTGGGTAGCCATTTCCTATTTCAGGGCGTCTTCCCTACCCAGGAATCCAAGCCTCATCTCCTACATTGCAGGCAAATTCTTTACCACTGAGCCACTGGAAAAGCCCTGGTAGCAAGCATAAAAGCTGCCTAATGAAATGTGGATTGAAGAGTCTTAGGGGCCTTAAGAGTTCTCCAAGATTTCCATATAAGAAATCATGACTGGAAGGGATGATGGGATGTCAGGGGAGAAGTGAATAGAAGGAGAGTATTTACTATGAGATAAACTCATGGCAGTAAGTAAAATTTCATAGCTAATCTAAAAAAATCCACATGGATTTTGCATTTTACTCTATAATTTATCTCTGTGTTTTAGTGTTAAAATATTTTAAATTGACACTAGGGAAACAAAACATACAAATTCTTTCCTATTTGTCTCAGAGAATATGCAAGATGCTTTGGAGTTGAATTTATTATTTAAAAAAAAAATAAGCTGTACTGAGTTGAATCAAGCAAAAATTACTTGAAAGATTCAGTATTGAGTAAATCCCCGCAGTGTCAAAACCACAGTTTATTGAAAGCACAAATGCACATTTGTCTTTCCTTTTCTTTTTCTCTTCTCTTCTTTCCAAGCTTCTGTGCCATGCCTTCCTCAGTGTGTGTTATCAGTGCCTTCGTCAAGGATTAATTGACAGTATATGCATGGGCTTATTTCTGGGCTTTGGGTTCTGTTCTATTGGTCTATATGTCTTTCTTTATGGCAGTTCCACACTGTTTTGATAACTATATCTTTGAAACATAATTTGAAATCAGGAACTGTGATGCCCTTAGCTTTGTTCTTTCTCAGGATTCCTGTGACTATTTGGGAACCTTTGTGGATCCAGTCTGCATTAGTAGCACAGAACCCACCTTCCAATAAAAGAGACCTAAGAGTTGCAGGTTCTACCTCTGTGTGAGGAAGATCCCTTGGATATTCCCACTCCAATATTCTTGTCTGGAGAATCCCATGGACAGAGGAACCTGGTGAGTTACAGTCTGTGGGGTCACAAAGAGTTGGACATGACTGAGCAACTGAGCACAGCATGCGTATGGATCCACACAGATATGAAGCTGGCAGCAATAGTTGTACAGATGCAGGAACTAGCTGCTGGCACAGACAGAGGTTCAAGTCAGTGACCGGAGTCAGAACTGGATCCAAACTCGCAAACAGCTGTGCAGCCTGGGCTGTTGATATGCACTGTTGATATGTGACTGCAGAGGCTCCCCATAGGTATATGTCCAGTGGTGGGGGCTAGTGATGCAAGACGGAGCTGGTGGGATGCAGGTACACAACTGCAGGGCACACAGCAATGCAAGCCAATGAGAGGAGTCAGGGCTGGATCCAGGCCCACAAGCATCTATAGGGATCACATGTACATGCAGCTGCAGAGCCTGGGGCTGGCTGCCACTGTGGATCCCTGACTCTGGTGGGGAGGTAGGGGTAGAGGGAGTGGGAAGGAACCCAGGCAATTGGCATCTGCAACCATGATAACTGGTAGGACAAAAGCCTCAGCAGTGAAATCTACAGGGGGTCTGTGGTGGCTTTACTTTTTTTTTTTTTCATCTCTGCTCTAACATTCAGCACTTTCTACTCCATCTTCTTCCTTATCACTGCTTTTAGCACTGTGTTGGTCAGTTCCTTTCACATGGTGTGAGCACTGTAAATATTTGTTGAATGTGGTTGCTTCATGAAAGTGTCCATTTTAGGATGTGTGTGCTAATGTGGTATCGGAGAGAAGTGAGATTTTTTACTTTATTATGGCATGGCTTATAAGTACAGAAAATTTAAAAAAAACCCAAATGTCAAGATCCTTTTATAAAGTGGGATACTGGCCTTTCCCCTCACTTTTTTCTTACAGCTGCCTAACAAAAGTTGTTTCCAAATTAAACCAGCAATAGATTCTTCAGCATTATCACTTAGTGGTAATTTTCTGAGACTTTGGATTTTCAACCTCATGTTATAAAATGCAGTGCTTTTGTGTTGAATCCAAGATACCAATTACTTTGGCTGCTTTGAAAGGCATCACAGCAGTAGCTCCTCAGTTAGTTCAGTGCACTGAAGTGTGTATAACATCACTAGGCAGAAATAGTCTCTTGTTCCTTACCTCCAGGCAAATCTGAAAATGTATGTGAGAAACTGGATAAACAGCATCGGCACAAGGGAACGGGTCTTCTCAATTTCATCTTAAAACCTGGATTACCCTAATATTCAATCTGGGATCTGGTAACTTCTCAGCTCCTTCATTACCACTCCCCAGATCTAAGGTACTACCATTTCTTACTTGAAATCCTGACTTATCTTCCCCTCTTAGTCACAGTTTATTCTCCACACAGGAGCCACCTGATCTGATACTGTCATTCTGCTCAAAACCCACCAGTGGTTTTTCATCTCACTCAAAGTAAAATCCAAGTTCCCATTACACAATGTAGTTCCCTGATAACTCTTTGATTGTATCTCCTACCACCCCAACTCTTCATTTCGGATGTGTTGATATTTTTTTGCTGTTTCTTGAACTCATCATACACTCTCCTATCTGGAGGCTCTTGCAGTTTCCTCTGCCAGGAAAACTCTTCCCTCAAATACCCAATTGTTTCATTCTCCATTGCCTTTTGATGTCTGTTCAGAGCTCACTTTATCTTATAAGATTCTTTTTTCTAATGACAAAATAATATTATCTATATCCTTATCACATTTTACTTTGCTTCTGCATTACAGCATTTGTCATCACCTGGCTCTCTATAGTTATATTTATACTAAATTGTTGTTTATTTTCATATTGTCCTTCTTCCCTGACTAGAATATCAGCTCCATAAGGTCAGGGACTTTATCTGATTTGTTCTCTCCTGAATCTTTTAGGACCACACCTGATGTATAGGAAGGTCTTGGCAAACTCTTGTTAAATGATTGACTCCAGGTCAATCATTGGTCACTGTGATTGACCATAAATACTCCTGCTCAACCGAATTAGCATCAGGTCCCCATAATCATGCACTGGACTCCATTTTTCTTTGTATTATTACCTAGTGATGTCCAATATAGTCCTTTCATTCCTCTCCAGGAGTAGGTAAGCTTCTCAAGGGCAAGACCTAGGTCCTGAGTCACTGGATGATGTTTAAAGGGTTAAGACCAGAGGGGAAGGATGATCTTGTATATGTTACTCAGTGATTAAAAAGGCAGAGTAAGGAGTTCCCTGGTGGTCCAGTGGTTAGGACTCCATGCTTTCACTTCTGTGGCCTGGGTTCGATCTCTGGTCAGGGAACTAAGATCCACAAGTCACATGGTGCATCCAAAAGAAGTAAGGGGGCAGAGTAGTAATGGATCTCTACAGTCCTTTTCAATCCTACATAATTCTCATTTCTGTGCAATATGATGGCAACTAAGAGAGATGTTGGTAACCTGTATTGTTTAAAAAAAAAAAAAAACTGCTGGTTTCTAAGGCCAGAGAATCCCAGCGGCAAATTCCTTCTTCTGTGATGTACTGGCAAGTCCATTTTGACAGTTACTTCTCCACAAAGAAGAGTAGGTAATGGAGAGTGGTAAATTTTTTTTTTTTTTTTTTTTTAAAGCTTGATCAAAACACTTGGGGGGATGTGAAAGGTAATCAATCAAGTGTTCTTTAATCTACTAACAACAGTTAAGATCTTTTGAACTTTTAAACTGATCTGACCAAATCTTCATGAGAGTTGGTATTATTAGGTATCATACAAAGGAAAATCGAGATTTTTAAAAAAAGTTATATATTTCTTTCCCAAGATGTTTTAATAGCTGCAAATCTGTATCAGTATATGTGATAAAGCTCTTTCTTCCATTTTTCACCAGAATAGGCCAATGACAACAAGGTGTGGATATTCAGGAGCTTCACTCAACTTAAGGTTTTGTGTATCATCATCGAAAAAGCAAGAGAGTTCCCAAAAAACATCTACTTCTGCTTTATTGACTATGCCAAAGCCTTTGACTATGTGGATCACAACAAACTGGAAAACTGTCAAAGAGATGAGAATACCAGACCACCTGACCTTCCTCCTGAGAAATCTGTATACAGGTCAAGAAGCAACAGTTACAACTGATATCACTACACACCTATTAGAATGGCCAAAATCTGGAACACTATGACAGCAAATTCTAGCAAGGATGTGAAACGATGAAAACTCTCATACATTGCTGCTGGGAATGCAAAATGATGCAGCCACTTTAGAAGACAGCTTGGTGGTTTATTACAAAACTAAACTTATTCTTGTTTAGTGATCCAGCATTCATGCTTCTTGGTATTTACCCAAAGGAGACGAAAACTTATGCCCACACAAAAACCTGCACGTGGATGTTTACATCAGCTTTGCTCATAATTGACAAAACTTGGAAGCAACTAAGATGTCTTTCAGTATGTCCAGACAATGGAATATTTTATTCAACACTGAAAATAAATGAGCTATAAAGCTATGAAAAGATAGAGAGGAAACTTAAATGTATTTTACTAAGTGAAAAAAGGCAATCTGATAAGGCTCCATAATGTATGATTCCAACCATATGACTTTCTGGAAGAGGCAAAACTCTGGAGACACTAGAAAGATCAATGGTTTCCATGGGTGGAGATAAGAGGGAGTGATGCATAAGCAGAACACAGGATTTTTAAGGCAGTGAAAATACTATGTATATTATAATGATGGGTATATATCATTATACAACTGCCCAAACTCTTCAAATGTACAATACCAAGAGTGGATGTTAAGGTAAACTATGGATTTGGATAACTATGATGTGGCTGTGTAGGATCTTTCTTCATTTAAAAAAATATATCATTCTGTTAGTGATGTTTATAATGGCAGAGGCTATGCATGTATAGAGCAGGGGATACAGAAAAAATTCCTATACCTCCCTCTGAATTTTTTTCTCAATCTAAACCTGTTCTAAAACAATGCAGTCTAAAAAAAAGGAAACCCAATGTAGGGATAAAGGAAGAGTTCCACAGTTCCTCTCAAATACACATCCACATACCAGAACTAGTGTTGATATCACACTGGTGAAAAGTTTAGCAGGAAACGTTCCAGATCTCTACAAGTAAAGAAAAAATTTAAATACCAATGGTCTCAACAATGCAAAAAAAGTGAAATATAATAAAAAATCCTAAAGTACATAGCATGTAGTAAAGATAAATGCCATTTCAAGAAGGTCATATTTATATATTCTGAGAAGGTTTATATATATATGTGTGTATTTACATACAAAATCTTACACAAACACACACACACGTATATATACATATATACAAGCATGCATACAAGTATGTGTTTGCTATATCACCATGCATTTAATGAGTTTCTCTCTATTGGTGGTGGTGGTGGTGGTGGTTAGTCGCTAAGTCATGTCTGACTCTTATGACCCCATGGATTATAGCTCTCCAGGCTCCTCTGTCCATGGGATTTCCCTATTAATCATGGTCAGAAAGCTTGGCTGGTTCAACATTCAAATATTAATGTAAGCCATTACATCAACTGGCTAAAGAAGAAAAATTATATGATCATATCAACAAGTGGATAAAGATATTTGAAAAATCTATATTCATATTTGTTTAAAAACTCAGCAAACTATTTCAGGTAGAAGTTTGGGTCATTGATTTCAGATCTTCCATTTTTCAAAGCAGGTATTTACAGCTATAAATTTCCCTGTTAATGCTATTTTCCTGTCCATAAGTTTCACTTTTTTGTTTTCATTTTCACTCATCTCAATGTATTTTCTAATTTTCCTTGTGATCAATTCTTTGACTTGTTAGTTATTAAGGAGTGTTTTTATTTCCACATATTTGTGAAATTTCTCATTTTTTGTTTTTGATTTCTAATTTCAGTCCATTATTGTCAGAGAATGTATTTTACATGATTTCAATCCTTTTATTATCACATTTTATGCCTAATACATGGTCTATCTTGAACAATGTTCCATATGCACTTGAGAAGATTATGTACTCTACTGCTGTTGGATAGCATGTTCTGAATGTCTGTTGGGTCTAGTTGGTGTCTAGTGTTGTTAAGTCTTCTGTTTTATTGGTAGTCTTCTGTGTAGTTGCTCTATTCATCTTTGAAAGCTGGGTATTGGAGTTTCTAACTCTTATAGTTGATTTACCTATTTTTCCTTTCAACTTTATGAGTTTTTTGGAGCTCTGTTTTTAGGTGCATATATGTTTATAATTATATCTTCCTGATGGATTGACCCTTTTGTCACTATATTTTGTCCTTCTTTTTCTCTAGTAACAATTTTGTCTTAAATTCTTTTTTGTCTGATGTTAACATAACCACATAAGAGACTGTCTCGGACTTGCCTCTGAGTGTCTGGGAGTCTCCGGCAAAGGCATGGGTTGATGGTGGCCTGCTGCAGGGTTGGGGGCATGGACTGTAGCAGTACATGCATGGGATCTTTTGAGGGAGGTCACTATTATCTTCATTACCTCCACCATAGTTTGGCCCCAGGTAAATAGTAGGGAGGGAACAGAGCTCCACCAATCAACAGAAAATTGAATTAAAGATTTACTGAGCATGGCCCCACCAATCAGAATAAGATCCAGTACCCCTTCAGTCAATCTATCCCATCTATCTATTCCAATCTATCCCAATCTTCCCATGGAAGCTTCCATAAGCCTCTTACCTGGTCTCATTGTAGGCAGACACTTTACCCTCCAAGCCACCAGGGAAGTCCCCCATCAGAGGGCAGACAGACTGAAAACCACAATCACAAAAAACTAACCAATCTGATCACATGGACCACAACCTTATCTAACTCAAAAAAACTGTGAACCATGCTGTGTAGGGCCACCCAAGACAGATGGGTCATGGTGGAGAATTCTGACAAAATGTGGTCCACTGAAGAGGGAAATGGCAAACCATTTTAGTATTCCTGCCTTGAGAACCCCATAAACAGTTTAAAAAAGCAAAAAGATAGGACACTGAAAGATGAACTTCCCAGGTTGGTACATGCCCAATATGCTACTGGAGATCAGTGGAGAAATGACTCCAGAAAGAATGAAGAGATGGAGCCAGAGAAGAAACAACACCCAGTTGTGGATGTGACTGGTGATGGTAGCAAGGTCCGACGCTGTAAAGAGCAATATTGATTGCATAGGAACATGGAATGTTAGGTCCATGAATCAAGGCAAATTGCAAGTGGTCAAACAGGAGATGGCAAGAATGAGCATCGACATTCTAGGAAGCAGCGAACTAAGATGGACTGGAATGGGTGAAATTAACTCAGATGACCATTATATCTACTACTGTGGGCAAGCATCCCTTAGAAGAAATGGAGTAGCCATCATAGTCAACAAAAGAGTCTGAAATGCAGTGCTTGGATGCAATCTCAAAAACGACAGAATGATCTCTGTTCATTTCCAAGGCAAATCATTCAATATCATGATAATCCAAGTCTATGCCCCAACCAGTAATGCTGAATAAGTTGAAGTTGAACGGTTCTATGAAGACCTACAAGACCTTCCAGAATTAACACTCAAAAAAGATGTCTTTTTCATTATAGGAGACTGGAATGCAAAGTAGGAAGTCAAGACACACCTGGAGTAACAGGAAAATTTGGCCTTGGAGTATAGGGAGCAGGGAAAAGGCTAATAGAGTTTTGCCAAGAAAATGCACTGGTCATAGCAAACACCCTCTTCCAACAGCACAAGAGAAGACTCTACACATGGACATCACCTGTTGATCGATACCAAAATCAGATTGATTATATTCCTTGCAGTCAAAGATGGAGAAGCTCTATACAGTTAGCAAAAACAAGACCAGGAGCTGACTGTGACTCAGATCATGAACTCCTTATTGCCAAATTCAGACTTAAATTGAAGAAAGTAGGGAAAACCACTAGACCATTCAGGGATGACCTAAATCAAATTTCTAACGATTATACAGTGGAAGTGAGAAATAGATTTAAGGGACTAGATTTGATAGACAGAGTGCCTGATGAACTATGGACGGGGGTTTGTGACATTGTACAGGAGACAGAGATCAAGACCATCCCTAAGAAAAAGAAGTGAAAAAACACAAAATGGCTGTCTGAGGAGGCCTTACAAATAGTTGTGAAAAGACGAGAAGCAAAAAAGAAAAGGGAAAAGGAAAGATATACCCATTTGAATGCAGAGTTCCAAAGAATAGCAAGGAGAGATAAGAAAGCCTTCCTCAGTGATCAGGGCAAAGGAATGGAAGAAAACAATAGAATGAGAAAGACTAGAGATCTCTTCAAGAAAATTAGAAATACCAAGGGAACATTTCATACAAAGATGGGCTCAATAAAGGACAGAAATATTATGGAGCTAACAGAAGCAGAAGATATTAAGAAGAGGTGGCAAGAATACAGAGAAGAACTGTACAAAAAGGATCTTTATGACCTAGATAACCACAATAATGTGATCACTCACCTAGAGCCAGACATCCTGGAATGTGAAGTCAAGTGGGCCTTAGAAAGCATCACTACGAACAAAGCTAGTGGAGGTGATGGAATTCCAGTTGAGCTATTTCAAATCCTAAGAGATGATGCTGTGAAAGTGCTGCACTCAATATGCCAACAAATTTGGAAAACTCAGCAGTGGCCACAGGACTGGAAAGTGTCAGTTTTCATCCGATTCCCAAAGAAAGGCAACACCAAAGAATGCTCAAACTACCACACAATTGCACTCATCTCACACGCTAGTAAAGTAATGCTCAAAATCCTCCTAGCCAGGCTTCAGCAATACGTGAACCGTGAACTTCCAGATGTTCAAGCTGGTTTTAAAAGAAAAGGCAAAGGAACCAGAGATCAAATTGTCAACAACTGCCAGATCATCAAAAAAGCAAGAGAGTTCCAGAAAAACATCTATTTCTGCTTTATTGACTATGCCAAAGCATTTGACTGTGGGGATCACAATAAACTAGAAAATTCTGAAAGATATGGGAATACCAGACCACCTGACCTGCCTCCTGAGAAATCTGTATGCAGGTCAGGAAGCAACAGTTAGAACTGGACATGGAACAACAGACTGGTTCCAAATAGGAAAAGGAGAATGTTAAGGCCGTATCTAGTCACCCTGCTTATTTAACTTATATGCAGAGTACATCATGAGAAACGCTGTGCTGGATGAAGCACAAGCTGGAATTAAGACTGTCAGGAGAAATATCAGTAACCTAAGATATGCAGATGACACCACCCTTATGGCAGAACTGAAGAAGAACTAAAGAACTTCTTGGTGAAAGTGAACGAGGAGAGAGAAAAAGTTGGCTTAAAGCTCAATATTTCAAAAACTAAGATCATGACATCCGGTCCCATCACTTCATGGCAAATAGATGAGGAAACAGTGGAAACAGTGGCTGACTTTATTTTGGGGGGCTCCAAAATTACTGCAGATGGTGACTGCAGCCATGAAATGAAAAGATGCTTACTCCCCGGAAGAAAAGCTATGACCAACCTAGACAAAATGTTAAAAAGCAGAGACATTACTTTGCCAGCAAAGGTTCATCTAATCAAGGCTATGGTTTTTTCCAGTAGTCATGTATGGATGTGAGAGTTGGACTATAAAGAAAGCTGAGTGTCGAAGAATTGATGCTTTTGAACTGTGGAGTTGGAGAAGACTCTTGAGAGTCCCTTGGACTGCAAGGATATCCAACCAGTCCATCCTAAAGGAGATCAGTCCTGGGTGTTTATTGGGAGGACTGATGTTGAAACTGAAAATCCAATACTTCAGCCCCCTGATGTGAAGAGATGACTCATTTGAAAAGACCCTGATGCTGGGAAAGATTGAAGGCAAGAGAAGAATTGAATGACAGAGGATGAGATAGTTGGATGGCATCACCGACTCAATGAACATGAGTCTGAGTAACCTCCAGGAGTTGGTGATGGACAGGTAGGCCTAGCGTGCTGCAGTCCATGGGGGTAGCAGAGTGTCGGACACAACTGTGCAAATTAATTGAACTAACTGAAGATAGCAACTTGAGCTGCCTTTTGCTCAACATTTGCATGGAATATCCAGTTCCATCATTTTACTTCTAACCTATTTGTGTCTTTGAATTACAAATGTGTCTCCTGTTTGCAAAATAGATTTTAACCATTTTTTAAAATCAATTATCCAATTTCTGCCTTTTAATTGGAGCACTTATTCTATTTACACCTAATGCAATACTTGAGAAAATAGGGTTATATTTGTCATTTTGCTATTCATTTTCTACATGTCTTTTTGTTGTTCTTCTTCCTTGATTCCTCTATTACTACTTGTTTTGTATTAGATATTGTGTAGCACTTTAATTTATTTATCATTTATTTTTCTATATGTTTGAGCAATTTTTACTTGTTACACTGGATATTATCAATATTATGCTAAATAATTATAGGTTAGATCAACATCAAGTTAATTTCAATAGTATATAAAAACTTTGCTCCTATACACAAAATTTTCCCCTTTATTTTTCATTGTCATGAATTGCATTTTTATATCTTGTGTGCCCTCCTACTTTGATTTCTATGTATTGCATTATGAGCTGTGTTTTTAAATCATGTGAGGAAACAGAAACAAATAACATTTCTGTAGTCTTTCATATTTACCTATGTAGTTACCTTTACAGTATTATTTATTTCTTCATGTAAATTCTAGGTTTTGTTTAATGTCTTGCTTTTAATCCTAAAGAACTCCCATAGCATTTCTTATAGTGCAAGTTTAATAGCAACAAACTCATTCATTTTTGAAAGACAGTTTTTCTAGAAATAGAAATTTTGGTTTACAATTGCTTTTAGCAGTTTGAATGTGTCATCTCACTGCTTTCTGATATACATGGTTTCTGATTTAAAATCAGCTGCTGATCTTATTGAGGCCCATTCTTACATAAGTTGTTTCCCCCTTTTGTTCCTTTAAGATCCTCTTTTTTTTCTCTAGCTTTCAACAGTTTGATCATGATTTTTGGGGTATAGGTATTTTTCAATTTATCCTACTTGGAATTCATTCGCTTCTTGGATATGCAGATATTTCTTTTAAAAATTTTAAAATTTGGGGCCATTTTTAATTCAAATATGCATCTATTAGTTCCTCTCTCTTTTCCTCCTGGAACTCCCATTATGCATATGCTGGTATGCTTGATAATGCCCCACAAGTTTCTGAGGCTCTGTGCATTTTTCTTCATTCTCTTTTCTCTTTGTTCCTCACACTGGATAATCTCAATTGACCTGTCTTTGAGTTCTCTGATTCTTTCTTCTGCCTACTCAAATTTATTGTTGGGCCCTCTAGTCAATTTTTCATTTCAGTTGTAATTTTAAATTTCAGAGTCTCTATCCTGTTACTTTTTGTTATTTATATCCATTATTGATATTTTTTATTTGGTGAGACATGGTTTTCATATTTTCCTTTGATTCTTTAAGCATGGTTTCCTTTAGCTCTTTAAACATATTTAAAACAGCTGCTTTAAAATGTGTCTAGTAACTCTAATGTCTAAATGTTCTCAATGACAGTTTTTATTGATTACTTATTTTCTTGTTTACAGGTCATACTTTCTTCTTTTTTGTGTGTCACTTAATAATTTTTTGAAAACTGGACATTTCAAATGTCTAGTATTATATTACTTGTTTAACTTAGTGGTTAATGATTGGACAGCATATTCCTTAGATGCGTGAAACTAATAAGCCTTCCAAACTTTGCCTATGGGTTTTGTGTGTGTGTGTGTGTGTGTGTGTGTGTGTGCTGGGCATGCTTTGAACACTTCACTAGGTACTTTAGAGCTCTGCCTTAGCCTTCAATTCCTGCTTGTGCAGACCCTCAAGTTCAGTCAGAGGTAAAAGATTATAACCGTCTTAGATCTTTCATGAGTATTTTAAAAGCCCTATGCATGGCTGTGACTTTCTAGATTCTCAAAAATGTATTGAAATTTTTCAAAGCCTCTCTGGATATCTAATTCCTCAGCTTTTTATTTTAAGTTCCCTGGCTAGTATTTAGTTTGCTTCTACTATTATCCTTTATTTCAAACAGATGTGATGTTAAGACATTTGAGATATTTCCCTCCATCATCCAAGGACAAATGTGTAGTGCTGCGAGAATTTGAGTGAGCCTGAGAAAAGACAAACCTTTCAAATGATGTCTTCCAGGAAACTACTTGATAATGACTCCTATTTGGGAGTAAAGTTTTAAAAGATTTCAGCCCTCCTTTTCTTTTCTCAGTACTAAGAATGCAGATGGTTATTTTTTTAAGATGGCTGTGGAGATGTGGTGAAGTGGATGGGACTAGGGTAAGTTTAAATGCCACAAATCTTGCTCTTCTTATCTTTCCAGACTAAATACTTCCCCATCGTGCTATAAGCCTTTAGCTAGTTTCCAGAGTACTGAAGAAGTTAATTTTGACAATTTTTGTCAATTTTCTCATTGCTTTTATGAAGCAGCAAAATTTCAGAATTCTTTATTTCAACATTTTCACTAATGCCCTCCTTTGTTATTTTTTGAGAATTCATCTTGTAATGGAAAATCATCTATTTTTTAAAAAGCAAAATTTCAGAGTTCCTTATTTGAGTATTTTCACTGATGCCTCCCCCGGTTATATTTTGACATTTCATCTTGTAATGAAAAATCACCCATTTAAAAATAATCTTTTATTTGTTCATTGTGTTAACCCAACTGTGGCTAGAATGACTTTATTAATGAAAATCTTCACTTTTGAAGCCAAATTTAACACACCATACTATTATTCATTTAGACATTCTCACTGAAAAAGAAATAAAATTAAGAAAACAAATGTTAAAATCTGAATCAACATTTCCAGAATCATAAATGTATACAGTATTTTAAAGATGGTAAATTATATAGAAGCAAGCAAAAAGCAATTTCTGCCTAGTAGAGTTTAGATTCTATATAATACTGAGATTGCAATACATAAGCTATTTAAAGCCAAAATTAAGACTGACTCATCAATGAACCAAATTCTATTTCATCTTATTTTGAAGATACTATAAGTATGGAATAAAGTGTCAGCTGTCTTAGTTTGGACTTCTTTATTACCTTTAAAAAGTTAACCTGAAACATACTAGTTCTATGATTTGAATTGAGTTTTAGGCTATTTCTAAGTCTTAAAGTCTTCCTAAAGAAAATGATTAAAACTTTTGTGAAAAGTTTGCCTACAATAGGTCAATAATGAAACTACTTAAAATGCAACTGAAATTTGAGTCATTTTCAATGCAAAATATCTGTGACTTTCTCACATAATGTTTATATAATGATATAATCATTAACAGATCTGAGGTGGGATGTTGATTTGATTTCAAAGTCTTTTATAAATTTTCTCTCAGAATATGGATATGTGTGTGTTTAAAAAAAGCCAGCTTGTCTTATTTGATATTTGAGCATGGCTTATATTTCCAATTAACAGTAAAGGAAGAGCTGGTGGGAAATTGATCAGATTAGTGATATGTGGGTGGGATTCTGACAGCATCCAAATATTCACATGGAAAATACATGCAAACCCTGGAGCAAAAAATGTTTCTTTCATGGAGGACTTGGCCACATGTCATAGCTGGAACCTGTGTAGAGACAAAATATGCTAGATGTGCTGCATTTCAATTCTCTGTACTTTCAGCACCCTCCAAGATATTCTCTCTGTGCAAAATGGTTATACAGATTCTGTTGCCAACATTTAGATTTCAGATGAAAATAGAAACTGGGGACAATCCCTAAGTCCTTCATCCTTAGATTTCAGAGACGGACAGTGCCTTAAGATATTATTAGTTTGGGGTCTAGAATTTTTATTCTCATTTGTTCTGTAAATAGGTATTTTACTTCATGGAGGAAACAGAGGGAGTGTTCTGATTATTATGATTAAAAAAAAAAAAAGCCAAAATGTACAGAGTCCCCTTGCATGCAAAACAGTCATCAAGTCATCATACAGGGAGTTAACATTCACAGCCGTAGTCCTCCAGACACTTCAAGTATGAAGTAGACAGCATTGCCATGGTTACACATAAAGGAGAGCTGCACAAAGCAAGCCCATTACACAGTGTTATGCACTTACTGTGGGTTGTGCAGGAAGCAATTAGAAAGCTGTGTGTTTAGAGGATGTGGAAATATGAAAACCTGCCATCATGAAATGCTGATGACTCTCTAACTCAGTATATAAGCACTGATGTGGTCTCATTCTTTAATGGTTCAAGGTATAATTAAGTTGAGCTCTGACTATGCAGAAACTCAGAATAATTCGTTTATTCAAGTGTTGAATATTTGTCAGGAATGGTTCAGAGAAATCAGAGAAATCATTGGGCTTTAGGAAAATAGAGCTACAAAGCATTTCCCAGTGAAGACCTTGTTTAGACTTTCTCTACAAGCTATCAAGGAAATCAGTCCTGAATATTCGTTGGAAGGACTGATGCTGAAGCTGAAACTCCAATACTTTGGCCACCTGATGCGAAGAACTGACTCATTTGAAAAGACCCTGATGCTAGAAAAGATTGAAAGTGGGAGGAGAAGAGGACAGCAGAGGATGAGATGGTTGGATGGCATCACTGACTCAATGGACATGAGTTTGAGTAAGCTCTGGGAGTTGGTGATGGACAGGGAAGCCTGGTGTGCTGCAGTGCATGGGGTCACAAAGAGTCACACACAATTGAGCGACTGAACTGACAAGTTATCAAGAAGCAGGATTTTGCAAGTGAAATTTATAACTGAAGAACAGTGAAATTTATTCATTAATACATACTAGTATGCTCTTCCTCCACACTTCCAACACCGGGCCTTAAAGAATTAATGACATTTATAAATCGATATATGGATTAGAAAAGTCTTTTTAATGAGGGGAACAGCATGAGTAGCAAAATAACTTGAAGGTCTCAGTTATTTGATAAAAAGATGCATTATTTTCTGTATAAATTGAATTGAGTGATAAATGCAAATATAAAATTGCTACATTCCCCCAGTAGACTTCTTCTCTAGAAATGTAGTCCAACATTTTAATCAAATAAAACATTGTATATAAAAAATTCTGAAAAATCTTAAGTGCATTATTTAGTGCATTTTCTGGTCTTATCTTTCTTACCTACTCCATCAAATGAATGAGAAGAAAACTGATGTGTTGGCTATTTGGCTATGTCTTCCTGAAACTGAAATACTTTCTAAAGTTTTATTTTTCTTTCTCTTCCTTTCCTTTCCTTCCTTCCTTTATTTACTTTCCTTCTTTCTTCCTCCAAAAGATATTTAATTAGTGTCTTATTTTTGGTAGGTTCTCTCTGCTAGGGATATAACAGTAAACAAAATGGACAAAAATTCCTGCTCTCAGTTATCTCAAATCATAATGGGGAGGGGGAGAGAAATACTTCCTTTGATGATGATACATGCTGTGAAGATAAGCAGGGAAGAGAATAAAAAGTATGTATGTAAGGTGGGGCAGGGGAGTTGTAATTATAAAGAGATGACCCCTACTAAAAAGGTAATATTTAGACAAAAACTTGGAGGAGTGATCCATTTAGATATCTGGAAGAAGATTGTTCTAGGCAGAGGGAACAGATAGTGCAAAGGCCCTGAGGCAAGTTTCTGCCAAGATGTTCAAGGAATAGCTAAACAGCCAATGTAGCATCAGCAGAAGTTACAAAAGGAAAGAGTTGAAGTTAAAGAGATGTGTGTATGTGTGTACAGATGGTGTAGGGCCTTGTAGGCTTTTACACTGAGTGAAATGGGAAGCCATTGCTCATTTTGTTTTTGACATAAGAGTATTTGATGATGCAAGAACACGCAGAAGAACTGTACAAAAAGGATCTTCATGACCCGGATAATCACGATGGTGTGATCACTCATCTAGAACCAGACATCCTGGAATGGGAAGTCAAGTGGGCCTTAGAAAGCATCACTGTGAACAAACCTAGTGGAGGTGATGGAATTCCAGTAGAGCTATTTCAAATCCTGAAAGATGATGCTGTGAAAGTGCTGCACTCCATATGCCAGCAAATTTGGAAAACTCAGCAGTGGCCACAGGACTGGAAAAGGTCAGTTTTCATTCCAATCCCAAAGAAAGGCAATGCCAAAGAATGCTCAAACTACCACACAATTGCACTCATCTCACATGCTAGTAAAGTAATGCTCAAAATTCTCCAAGCCAGGCTTCAGCAATACATGAACCGTGAACTCCCTGATGTTCAAGCTGGTTTTAGAAAAGGCAGAGGAACCAGAGATCAAATTGCCAACATCCTCTGGATCATGGAAAAAGCAAGAGAGTTCCAGAAAAACATCTCTTTCTGCTTTATTGACTATGCCAAAGCCTTTGACTGTGTGGATCACAATAAACTGTGGAAAATTCTGAAAGAGATTGGAATATCAGAGCACCTGACCTGCCTCTTGAGAAATCTGTATGCAGGCCAGGAAGCAACTGTTAGAACTGGACATGGAACAACAGACTGGTTCCAAATAGGAAAAGGAGTACGTCAAGGCTGTATATTGTCACCCTGCTTGTTTAACTTATATGCAGAGCACATCATGAGAAATGCTGGACTGGAAGAAACACAAGCTGGAATCAAGATTGCCGGAAGAAATATCAATAATCTCAGATATGCAGATGCCACCACCCTTATGGCAGAAAGTGAAGAGGAACTAAAAAGCCTCTTGATGAAAGTGAAAGAGGAGAGTGAAAAAGTTGGCTTAAAGCTCAACATTCAGAAAACGAAGATCATGGCATCTGGTCCCATCACTCCATGGGAAATAGATGGAGAAACAGTAGAAACAGTGTCAGACTTTATTTTTTTTGGGCTCCAAAATCACTGCAGATGGTAATTGCACCCATGAAATTAAAAGACGCTTATTCCTTGGAAGAAAAGTTATGACTCGCCTAGATAGCATATTCAAAAGCAAAGACATTACCTTGCTGACTAAGGTCCGTCTAGTCAAGGCTATGGTTTTTCCAGTGGTCATGTATGGATGTGAGAGTTGGACTGTGAAGAAGGATGAGTGCCGAAGAATTGATGCTTTTGAACTGTGGTGTTGGAGAAGACTCTTGAGAGTCCCTTGGACTGCAAGGAGACCCAACCAGTCCATTCTGAAGGAGATCAACCCGGGGATTTCTTTGGAAGGAATGATGCTAAAGCTGAAACTCCAGTACTTTGGCCACCTCATGAGAAGAGTTGACTCATTGGCAAAGACTTTGATGCTGGGAGGGATTGGGGACAGGAGGAGAAGGGGACGACAGAGGATGAGATGGCTGGATGGCATCACTGACTTGGACACGAGTCTGAGTCAACTCTGGGAGTTGGTGATGGACAGGGAGTCCTGGCGTGCTGTGATTCATGGGGTCACAAAGAGTCGGACACAACTGAGTGACTGAACTGAACCGAATCCATAAAAAAGATTTCTATTCTTTAAATGCTAAGCGCATAAACAGAAATACACCAAACAGTGACATGGGGGAAATATGGAGCTTTGATTTCAGTTCAGTGCATTAATATCTATTTGCATTCTATTTTAATCAGGTAATGATGGTGGTTTAGTCTCTAAGTCATGTTTGACTCTTCTGACCCCATGGACTGTAGCCCACCAGGCTCTTCTGTCCATGAGATTTTCCAGGCAAGAATAACGGAGTGGATTGCCATTTCCTTCTCCAGGGATCTTCCCAACCCAGGAATCGAACCCAGGTCTCCTGCATTGCAGGCAGATTCTTTACTGACTGACCTATGAGGGAAGCCCCAAAATCTACCACTTTGTAATAAATCTATGCATCTCCCAACTTTCTCAAAGATAAGATATCACTAATGAATATTTACTCACCATTATCTATAGCCCATACAAATGTGAGGATATATAAGATGAGACCACAAGTATGATTTTCCCCAAAGGTTCCCATAAATGACTCCATCCCCTTTTACTCTCTGCTCCACTTCCAAGCTGGTAATCTAAGAGATTTATTTCTCCTTCATACAAACATGCAGGCTACACAAGAGCAAGAGCCTTGTCTATCTTGTTCAGCACGGTATCCCAGGGGCTAGAAGATTCCTTGATCAGAGGACTTTGTTTTGTTAATTTGTAAAAGAAGGAATTAGCTCCTTAAACATAATAATTGAGAATCCTTAATCTAAGGGGACTCATCTTTTAATAAATCTACAGGATACTTTCTTCAGTTCAAATAAACGAGTCTACTAAACAGTGATTGCATTACTCAGGGTTCTCCAGGACAGAACCAATAAGACTGGTATCTATCTATCTATCCAACTATCTCATACACATTTTTATTGTATGTATCAATCATATTTATTATAGATATATATGATTTCTTGAAATTGGCTTATGTTATTATGGAGTATGATTCTACTGAACAGTGGTTGTATTATCAGGGTTCTCCGGAGAACCCAGATAAATCAGTATATACAATAAGTCATATATATAATATATATAATAATTATATGTATATAACCAATATACATATACAAAAATATAAGTGTTTATAATATTAAAAATACATATGTATATAAAAAGGAGGTTAAGAAGTCCCTAAGACCTACAGTCAGCAAGCTAGAGATCCAGGAGAGTAAATTCTAGTTTGAGTTCATGTCTTATGGTAGAAGACTATTGTCTCATCAAAGACAGTCAGGCTGAGGGAATGAATTCTCCTTTACTCAAACTTTTTGTTCTATTTAGATCATCAACTGATTGAATGAGGCCCACCCACATTAGGGAGGAAGATCTACCTTATTCAGTCTACGAATTCAAATGTTAATCTCATTCAGAAGCATTCTCACAGACACACCCAGAATAATGTTTAATCAAATGTCTAACCAAAACTGGGCATTCCATGGCTCAGTCAAGTTGGCATGCAAAATTAACCATCACAGTGTTGTACAAAGGGTAGGGAATTGATATGTCATGGATACAAGCAATAAATTGCCTGTAAAGAATATAAAATGTTAAATCAACAAAAAGCAACCTTATTTTTATTATTACCATGTACTAGAAATTCTATTAATATCAGTAATAACAATCCTTCCTCCCCTAATCTTCTGTCTAAATTCTACACAATTACTGCACTTATTGATGAAGTATTTTTATTGTAGTAAAATGTATATAAAGTAAAATTTATCATCTTAACCATTTTTAAGTGTGCAGTTCAGTGGCATTAAGTACGTTCTGACTTAGTTCTGATTCACTTTTGTGTATATTCTATAGATATTTTCTTTGCGGTTACTAGGAAGATTACATATAACTGTGTCATATAGTAGAGAGGATGTTAAAAATTATCCATTCTGAGTATCAAATATGTGGGGTTTGCCACTGATATTTGATTAAAATCATATTCAATAGTGAGCTGATCATTTAGAGAATATTTGCACCCAATACTCATATTCATTCCTAGAGGAATCCTCGCCTTCTCAAATGTTAAAATGTAAACTACCGCACAATTGCACTCATCTCACATGCTAGTAAAGTAATGCTCAAAATTCTCCAAGCCAGGCTTCAGCAATACATGAACCGTGAACTCCCTGATGTTCAAGCTGGTTTTAGAAAAGGCAGAGGAACCAGAGATCAAATTGCCAACATCCTCTGGATCATGGAAAAAGCAAGAGAGTTCCAGAAAAACATCTCTTTCTGCTTTATTGACTATGCCAAAGCCTTTGACTGTGTGGATCACAATAAACTGTGGAAAATTCTGAAAGAAATGGGAATAGCAGACCACCTAACCTGCCTCTTGAGAAATCTGTATGCAAGCCAGGAAGCAACAGTTAGAACTGGACATGGAACAACAGACTGGTTCCAAATAGGAAAAGGAGTACGTCAAGGCTGTATATTGTCACCCTGCTTGTTTAACTTATATGCAGAGTACTTCATGAGAAACGCTGGGCTGGAGGAAGCACAAGCTGGAGTCAAATTGCCAGGAGAAATATCAATAACCTCAGATATGCAGATGACACCACCCTTATGGCAGAAAGTGAAGAGGAACTAAAAAGCCTCTTGATGAAAGTGAAAGAGGAGAGTGAAAAAGTTGGCTTAAAGCTCAACATTCAGAAAACGAAGACCATGGCATCCGGTCCCATCACTCCATGGGAAATAGATGGGGAAACAGTAGAAACAGTGTCAGACTTTATTTTTTGGGGCTCCAAAATCACTGCAGATGGTAATTGCACCCATGAAATTAAAAGACGCTTATTCCTTGGAAGAAAAGTTATGACTCGCCTAGATAGCATATTCAAAAGCAAAGACATTACCTTGCTGACTAAGGTCCGTCTAGTCAAGGCTATGGTTTTTCCAGTGGTCATGTATGGATGTGAGAGTTGGACTGTGAAGAAGGATGAGTGCCGAAGAATTGATGCTTTTGAACTGTGGTGTTGGAGAAGACTCTTGAGAGTCCCTTGGACTGCAAGGAGACCCAACCAGTCCATTCTGAAGGAGATCAACCCGGGGATTTCTTTGGAAGGAATGATGCTAAAGCTGAAACTCCAGTACTTTGGCCACCTCATGAGAAGAGTTGACTCATTGGCAAAGACTCTGATGCTGGGAGGGATTGGGGACAGGAGGAGAAGGGGACGACATAGGATGAGATGGCTGGATGGCATCACTGACTCGATGGACGCGAGTCTGAGTCAACTCTGGGAGTTGGTGATGGACAGGGAGGCCTGGCGTGCTGCGATTCATGGGGTTGCAAATAGTCGGACACAACTGAGCGACTGAACTGAACTGAACTGAGACCTTCTTACCTTGGAGTTGTGGCAGAGGTTCTAAAACTGTCTCATTCCAAAACAAGGTGCCAGGGAGTCTACGAAGGACTTGCACAAGAAGGGGCAACAGCTGGTTTGATTCCCTCAGGTCACCATGTTTATTGGACACACAAGATTAATAAATGGTTGCATTGATAGGGAAAATTTCTTTAGAGAAGAATTCAATGAAGTACTGTCATGTTTCCCTATTTTCCTTTTCCTTAGTTGAGTGGTTTAAGAAAACCACCAGGACATCTGTGCCCTCTGAAATTTGGAGGCTGAGGGGATTGAAATAGGATTGGGCTTACAGGCTTTCCTTAGGTAAAGCAAGAAGAGAGGCTACTATGGAAGAGAGCTGTACTCTCATGAGTGGGCTGGGGAGGCTGGTGGTGAAGTACAGGGGGTGCAAAGATATAAGATTTCTTGAGAATCTCATGTCATCTTCCATCATAATAGACTCAATGTCTTCTTTTTATAATAAATATTTTATAATATTCCTCTTTAGTATTCTGAAATGAAATTTATAAATAATATAACCTACCTGCACACATAATTCAAAAAATAAAGAAATGTAATGCTGTAACTGTATCATGAAGGAGAAATAAAAGAAAGGAAAGCACATTTTTATATAATAAATCAATGCACATTTCAATTTGAAAGTACTTTGGTGTGACTAAACTATATGAAGACATAATGAATCAAATGCTTGCAACTACTTACAATAAACAGGTTTGGAATGAAGTGAAATAACACTAGTCAATCAAATATAGTCAACATTTTTTCTTTATATTTATCCATTTGAAATAATATATACATGTATACACAAACACACATACAAATGATATGTCTGTTAGGAAAATGATTTTCCCAAATAGTGGACAATACTTTGTAAGGTTATAAAGAAGAGAATGTCCAATACTCTTTTTTGTTTCAGGCCACACTGCACGGCATGTGGGATCATTGTCCCCCAACCAAGGATCAAAACTGTGCCCCCCTGCACTGGAAGCTCAGAGACTTAACCACTGGACCATCAGAGAAGCCCCCAAATGGTGCTTTAACTTATCCAGTGTTTGCAATTTAGGAAAATTGAGTGTAGTAAACCAACGCAAAAAACGCTTTGCATTTACGTCTTTCCATGCACACAAATATTCAGCAAGACAATCAAAAGCCATGGAGTATCCTGAACAAGTGTTCACTTACTGGCTGAAACCCTATTCTATCTGTCAAATGCCATTAAATCTCACCCCTCCCCCATCAATGCAACAACCAAAAGTGCCCCATTGAATTTCTAATGCCCACCCCCTCAGTGAGTGGTGCCTCATTTGTTGAGAACCACAGCTTCAGAATTACAGGATATTTTTATATCTGAAAGCTATCAAATAAGCCATGGGATCTGTCCAGGATTTCATTCAGGGCTGAGGAAGAAACAATTTGACAAAAGAGCAGTAGTAAGAAAGAGCAAAGTTGCTGTCCGCTTCCACTGTATGGAATTTAGCCAGTTCAGTGAAAATCTGTTGTATTAACAATAATGCTAGTAATATTAGAATGATGGTTATCTCTAATAAGCAGCAAATATAAGAACTCAGAGGTAGAAATAAGCTTGCCATGTTTAAGGAATCATCAAATGGCTAGGATGGCTAGAGTGTAAGTGTAGAAAGCAAGGGGAAGAGTAAAAGAACTTAAGGTAAAAGAGTGACTACAATAGGTAAGGCCTTGTAGACCTTGGGAAGGGGTTTCAATTTTATTTGAGATGCAACAGAGGCAGAAATAGACCATAAACTGATTTGTGCTTCTATATCTGAGAAATACAGGTTGTAAGGGAATAAGAATGGCTGCAGGGTAAACATTTAAAAGATAATGTCACTCTTCCAGGCAAGGACTGGGGCTAGATTAGAAGCAGACAAAATGAAAATACTGAAAGAGATCTAAGAGGCTGAAGTGACTGTACTTGCTGATGAATGGGTATGGATGGAAGAGGGAGAGAGACCATAATGGCTTTGACCCACTGTGGGGATGATGATGCCCTGGACTGGCATGAGGGAGACATTTGAGAATAGAATTTGATAGACCATTAAAAAGACAAATTTTCCCTTTCATCAATATATGTCTTTTTAGGAGAAAGACAAACGTGTTAAGTAGATAGTTAAGAGCTTCCAATTAGAAAAGAGCCATCTCAGAATCATCATCCTCACTGTCACTGATTAATATTTTTAAGCATAAACTGGCCTGAATCCAGCTTCCAGCAATTTCTGTCTGAGTTCAGATCTATACTTTGCTTCTCCCTTGTTCTTAAACCAGGATTTCAACAGTATTTCCTTATCCATAAAACTTTCATAAGGATAACTAATTCCACAAGATATTATGAGAATTAATTATTGAATGATTATATAACCCCCAGCAAATACTAAAACTGATATTGCAAAAGCTGCTTTTATAATGGAAAAGTGTTTCTTGATAGCTCTAAGATTAAGAATGAAAAAAAATCAATAATCATATGCTCTTCTCATTAAGTCTGGGGAACAATTGCAAATGCCATGTGCTAGACACAGGTGTTGGAAGGGGGGATTGTGTGTGGGTGGGCATGAAGATGAGTCAGATGGGCATGGTTTCACTCCCAAAAAAGCCCCCAAGTTATTGTCCATACATAGAAACCAAAACAAAAAGCAGTGTGAATTAGCACTGAATTTAGGCCCTAATCAAGGTGAGTAAGAGCTTCCCCTGTGGCTCATTGGTAAAGAATCTGCCTGCAATGCAGGAGCCATAGGAGATGCGGGTTTGATTCCTGGGTCAGGAAGATCCTCTGGAGGAGGGCCTGGCAACCCACTGCAGTATTCTTGCTTGGAGAATCCCATGCACAGAAGAGCCTGGCAGGCTACAGTCTATGGGGTCGCAACTGAAGCGACTTAGCATAGCACAGTCCAGCACAAGGTGAGTAAAAGGATCAAAATATTGTGTCTGTTCAATTTGTTGTAGCTCCTTCTAGATGCCATTTTTTTTCTAGCAAAATACAGATATCATTGCTTGAAAGTAACTCTTGTGGGGCTCCAAGTTTTCTGAACATGTCAGTGTGAAGAGCCAGGGCTCCTTTGGTATGTTGCTAGGGCAAGACACACATTAGCTGAGGTTCTGTGGGGCGAAGTTGAATAAGGAAAAGAAAGGTACAAATCATTGGATGGGATCACATCTTGGTATCTACCAAAAGGAGAGGCACAGCATGAAGGCAACTGTAGTTCAGCATGGAAAAGGGGCTAAAGATGGGTAGGAGAAGCAAGTAGAAAATGGGGTGAGGGCCCTGGAGATCGTGTCTCCTTTTACACTTTTTCCTGGGGCTGGCTGATGTGAGAGATGGCAGTGGAGAGGTTAACTCTGGGGAAGAGGGGTTTTGTCATGAGATTCTCTAAGGTACAGTGAGAAGGATTTCTTCCTCTCAACCTCCTTAGCATTCCATCATTGTGCTTACACGCTAAGTTGCATCAGTCCTGTTTGACTCTTAGCAACCCTACAGACTGTAGTCCACCAGACTCCTTGGTCCATGGGATTCTCCAGGCGAGAATACTGGAGTGGGTTGCCATGCCCTCCTCCAGGGGATTTTTCCAACCCAGAGATTGAACCTGTCTCCTGTGTCTCCTGCATTAGGCAGACAGGTTCTTTACCAAAGCCACCTGGGAAGCCCTATCCCATCATTAGCCATCCCTTATATCCTGCTTCTGTCAGTGGTGCAACTGAAGTAACCAAAAATAAGCAGTGGGTAAGCCCCCCACTGGTGGTACACACGGATTGAAATTTTCTCTAGTGATCCATTTGGCTTTCATATCTTAGCTAGTCACTCAGAGAATTTGAGCCCCAGGAACTCCTTTGAAAAACTGATTGCCTTTTGTCTAATTGAGAGCAACAAGGGGGAGAAAACAGAGACCTGAGAGGGAATCACAATATATTCTTTTGTTCTAATTTTTAAAATTTTAATTTAATTGGAGAGTAATTACTTTACAATGTTGTGATGGTTTTTGCCATACATCAACATGAATCGGACATAGGTGTACATGTGCCAATCCTGAACCCAATCCTGAACCCGCCTCCCACCTCAGAAGGAGAAGGTGGGATGATTTGAGAAAATAGTACTGAAACATATACATTATCATATGTAAAACAGATGACCAGTGTGAGTTCGATGCATGAAGCAGGGCACCCAAAGCAATATATTCTTTTATTTATTTATTTATTTTATTTTATTTTATTTTTTTAATTTTAAAATCTTTAATTCTTACATGTGTTCCCAAACATGAACCCCCCTCCCACCTCCCTCCCCATAACATCTCTGTGGGTCATCCCCATGCACCAGCCCCAAGCATGCTGTATCCTGCGTCAGACATAGACTGGCGATTCAATTCTTACATGATAGTATACATGATAGAATGCCATTCTCCCAAATCATCCCACCCTCTCCCTCTCCCTCTGAGTCCAAAAGTCCGTTATACACAGCTGTGTCTTTTTTCCTGTCTTGCATACAGGGTCGTCATTGCCATCTTTCTAAATTCCATATATATGTGTTAGTATACTGTATCGGTGTTTTTCTTTCTGGCTTACTTCACTCTGTATAATCGGCTCCAGTTTCATCCATCTCATCAGAACTGAATCAAAAGAATTCTTTTTAATGGCTGAGTAATACTCCATTGTGTATATGTACCACAGCTTTCTTATCCATTCATCTGCTGATGGACATCTAGGTTGTTTCCATGTCCTGGCTATTATAAACAGTGCTGCGATGAACATTGGGGTACATGTGTCTCTTTCAATTCTGGTTTCCTCGGTGTGTATGCCCAGCAGTGGGATTGCTGGGTCATAAGGTAGTTCTATTTGCAATTTTTTAAGGAATTTCCACACTGTTCTCCATAGTGGCTGTACTAGTTTGCATTCCCACCAACAGGGTAGGAGGGTTCCCTTTTCTCCACACCCTCTCCAGCATTTATCCAAAGCAATATATTCTTAACATCTTTTGCAAGACAGCTTGCTTGGGCTGAGAAGATAAGCACTGTCCATTCTGAGCTGTTGTTCTTCTGAGATATTGAGTTTCGCTGAAGAGTGGCCACTTGAAAAGGGGGAGTAGATGACTTAAACAAGTAAGCTTTCTTAAATATTTCTGAATTATTTCTTCAATTACATGAGAAATTAATAGCATGTTGGATTTGTACAAATTGTTGGGACCATAGTATGACTGACACAGATCATTAAAAATAAAGTGCTTGGGACTTCCCTGGTGGTTCAGTGGTGAAAAATCTTTGCCTCCACTGAAGGGGGTGTGGGTTTGATACTTGGTCAGGGAAGTAAGATTCTACATGCCTTGAGGCACAGCCAAAAAAAAAAAAAAAGTGCTTGCCTCTGGTCATAGCTTACACTGGGCTTGTACATTCCTGTAGAATATTAGGCTCATAGGCCCCTTTAGTTCTGAAAACCAAATGAATCTTTTCCTATATGGGAGCATGTACAAATTTGTTTAATCAGGCCAGTGACTATCAATGTTATCTGGGCATAGGGTTCAGTCAGCTGCACATGACTGGACACAGAGCATGTATCCTGGAAAAATATGACTGTGGACTCCTATGTTCTCTCTCTGCCTTATTTCACTGTCCCCATCCTCCTCCTACCCTACAACTCCTTCCTACACAGTCTCTGGCCTTAAGCTCTTCTACATCTACCCTCATTCTTACAGCTGTTGACAAGCTCATGCCTGGACCTCCCCAGGCTCCCTTAGAACATCTCATACAATCCTGGTTGTTCTTGCCACCTCTCCTTTCTCTGCAAAGTGCCCTATTAGAGTTCATCGCATGCTTACTGCATCTGGGCATTGAGCCAAGTGCTTTGTGTGCTTTACTTCATTAACTTCAAAACAACCCTATGAATATCTCCAATTTGTAGATAGGGAAATTGAGATCTAGAGAACTTAGGTAACATGTCTTAGGAGACAGAGCTAGCAGAGATGAATTTTTTCTAGTATATGGAACACTAAAAGGTATTTGCTTTATTTATACATTTAAGTCAGGACTGCCTGATTCCCAAACGTGAGCTCATAACCATCACAATACAAGTTCGCTAGTTCACCTCACACTCCGACTACAGAATTATCTTTGTAAAGCACAGTATCAAGTTATTCACCTCCTTAAAACCTTCAGTCAGCCACTCTAGTAATATGCCTTCAAACCAAATTAAACCATTTGCCTCAGATACTCAGATTTTGTTTACATGAAATTGATGGTATTTCACAGCTTTGCTTGACTTTAGCTTCCCATTCCATTTTAGTTCTGCCTAAGTCCCAATCTGTGGGGTGTTTCTCTTCTGCTTTTGGTCTTTGTCCTGTCTGCTTATACTATGATTAAGCTCAATTTTCTCAGATTTGACCCTTAACCTCCTTTAAGTTGGGGCTTCCCAGGTGGCACAGTCATAAAGAATCTGCCTGTCAACGCAGGAGATGCAGGAGATATGGCTTCAATCCCTGGGTCAGGAAGATCCCCTGGAGGAGAAAAGGGCAACTCACTCCGGTATTCTTGCCTGGAGAATTCCATGGACAGAGGAGACTTGTGGGCTATGGTCCATGGGCTCGCAAAGTCAGACACGACTGAATGACTGAGCATGCCCACACACTCCTTTAAGCAGTCCTGATTTGCCCTTTACTGTTCTTGGTTTCTTTAAGCAAATGGCCCCTCTTCAACTAATTTCTAACAATTTTGATAATGCAAGGTCCAACACACACACAACCAGGTACAAAAGAAAATAAGATACCTGATTAAAAACCAAGAGAAACAATAGACAGTGTTATCAAAATTGTTAGAAATTAATTAACGTTTGATTCCATTAACTGGACTGTTGTCATAAGCAATCAGGGATTATGTCAATGCAAGTTTATGGATTGAGAAAATGGTTTAAAGCTGATCTAGAGTCAGAACAATGGACACTATTTTCATGTTCACTCTTCTATTAGAGTACTTACTTTCAGAGTTCCACCTGTAAGTGAGAATCACTAGTCCCTGCCCTCCCCTATCCCACGTTTGACAATTCCAGGGCTCCAATCCCTGTCTACCCAGCCTTGTGAAGCTATTAAAAACACTACTCAACATCTCAACTATTTAGTATCCTCCTCTGAAATGGGAAAACACACCTAGAGAAAACAGGGCCCAAGTGACGGTCTTTAATTTCTGGGACTCATGCCCTAACCACATCCTGGTTCTATAATTTTTCACTCTCTTTTTAGTTTTCTGATGCTTTTATAAAGATGGCTTATATAATTTGCCCAGCTTTTATACAGTTTTAATCAATAGAAGAGTTGGTTTGACTTCCCCAGTCTATGATTATGTGAACTGGCAATGACATTATATCATTTCATGACCTGCTATCTTTCATTCATAAAAAGTTTGACATGCATGTCTCTCCCTCTAAAACTTTATGATACAAACTAGTTACCACTGACAACTCTATCATTTGAAAATTAAGCCCATATTGAAACAATATATATAAACAGATTTGCTTTATACTGTTAATAGTGCACAATGATTTCCACTAACCTCCACTTGCTCTTAGTGCTGGCCTCCTTTTCTCTAGTTATATCTTATTGCTTTGATTAATGAAGTACTATTTTGAAACCAAAGTGTTGGTTACTGGTAACCACCTGCCCACAATATTTAAACTCCATGGTCCAGTTTGCAAAATATAAACACAATATGGCAAATTGAGAAGATTTTGCCACCACTGGTCTCAAAACGACTATAAGTCATTCTGCTTCAAGGGACTCTCAGGCCATCAAGATATTGGTTGAATGTAGAAAATGTACAATAACCAATCTCCATTAAAAGTATGTTCAGATCTGAGTTATAGTTGAAAGTCTGGGATGGAAAATAAAGTCATCAGTGGAAATAGCTGAAAGATTACTAAATTTGGAGATCAATGTATGAAATAGCTTTGCATGAAGATAAACATTGTTTTTTTTTCAATATAAATGATGTATAAATACATAAAAACATATTTGGTTTAAAATATTAAAATATTTATGAAAATATGTTTAGATTATTTTATTTGACTATCATTAGATTTCCTTGTAAGTAGTTATGATTACTATTATATGAAATTACATGAGAGAATTTTTTAAGGAAAAATTATCCTACCTCTTAAATTAGTCTTTCTCTCTTTCTTCTTAGAATCTAACTCAAAACATAACACTGCTATACTGAAGTATTTTCTTACTTTCTAACACACACACACACACACACACACACACACACACACGTGCACAATAGCTTTTTCATGATGGGAGCTTTTTCAATATGCTCCATCACATAAGATCTTTCTTACTGATGCCTCTTTTAGTCTTTTGCACCAGCCCATCAAAAATCGATTATGGATCTCCCTAACAGCTCCTACATTTAAGCTCCTGAGAGCTACTGGAGAAAATCTTATAACACACAAATATTTGCCATTGGAAATGCAAGACCTCCAATCTTAACTGGATCATTAACTAGTTGGTCCTTAGTTCACTCAGTTTTTCATTCCCAGACCTGCTATTTTAAACTTTTGCCATTCCCTTAAATCCCTCAATCCACAATATTCACTTCCACCAGAAACCTTTATCTTGTACTTCACAGAGAAACTTCAGCCATCTTCTGAGTATTATAGCAATCTTCTACAAAAAATTTCTTTGTTGATGTTTTTCAGCTTTTGTGGAAAATTTAAAACACATCCACAACAAGACAGAACATAAAATGAACCCTCATGCACATATCATTTAATTTCAACAATTATCAACTCATGGTCAATATCGTTTCATTGACTATACCTTTTAAAAATGGCATTTCTAATCATTCTTTTTTAAAAAAAATTCATCCCAACCATTTATTTGTTCTATCAGTATAGTAGTCTTAGAATGTTCTGGCCATTATGTTACACAATAAGCCTTTGCAGAATCAAAGGTTAGCTTTTGTCTCAGTAGTTAATATACACATAAGAGGAACACTCATAAGTGGTTCAACATTGTAAGGAAAATTTTTATATGTGCCTTCTATTAAAATATGAGTCTTTGACCTTCTCAAAGGAAGCTGTTATCTCATTACTAGTGTTGTCAATGGCTATTTATACTTGGGAATTTATTTTTTAATTAATTTTTATTGGAATATAGTTGGTTTACAATGTTGAAAATAATACAACATGGTAAAGCATCTAATCATTCCTTACTTTTCTCATGTCAACCTGAAAGAAGTTTCTTCTTTTTATCTGAGGTTATTCTCTACATCAAGGTCTGAATTTCATTCCTTCCAGCCTCTTTAAACCCTCCCTTGCTCTATTATCCCTTAAGCACTCCCTTTTATATTGACTGATTTCTGTCAGTGTTTAAACAATTAATTTATTTTTATATTAAGAAACACACACACATCCTCTTGACACTATATATCCCTTTAACTACCAGCCTACCTTTCACCTTCCATTTTCTGCCAAAAATCTGGAAACAGTATTTTGTACTCACTGTTTTTATTGCCTTACTCCCTCCCACACCTCAATTCAAGCAAAAGGATTTCTAGTCACAGCTGAAACTGCTCTCATTGAATTTACTGATTCTTTCTTTGATAAGTCTGAAATCTTCTTCCATGTGCCTTGTGAAGAATTTGATGTTGTTGATCCTTTTCTGTGATAAGCAAAGCTTCCGCAAACTCTTGCTTTCCTTTGATCCCATGAAAATACTTTCTTCCATATTGACTTTTTCATCTCTGGCCTCTCCTTCCTTAGTCTCCTTCTTTGACTCTTCTTTTTTCTCTTTTCATGTGGGTGTTCCCTGGGATCTGTCTTTGGCTCTCTGCTCTTCTCATCTACACTATCTTGGAACAATCTAGCCCACTGCTTATGTCATCACCATCTGTAAAATTTTTCTCAAACATTTGGAGTCTAATGGGATAGTGACACATACAAGGATGAACAATTTTTTTAAATTAAAACATTCATTTCTATTTGTAAAAGTGAAAAATAAATTCATATTTCTAAAGAAATAACGGTCATAGGTACACAACAGAGAAAATAATGACATTATTTGTAATATTTCTTTATGGTTTCTCTATCTGCCTTGATATGCAGCATATGCACTCAATATGCCAGCAAATTTGTAAAACTCAGCAGTGGCCACAGGACTGGAAGAGGTCAGTTTTCATTCCAATCCCAAAGAAAGGCAATGCCAAAGAATGCTCAAACTACCGCACAATTGCATTCATCTCACATGCTAGTAAATAATGCTCAAAATTCTCCAAGGCAGGCTTCAGCAATACGTGAACTGTGAACTTCCAGATGTTCAAGCTGGTTTTAGAAAAGGCAGAGGAACCAGAGATCAAATTGCCAACATCTGCTGGATCATGGAAAAAGCCAGAGAGTTCCAGAAAAACATCTACTTCTGCTTTATCGACTATGCCAAAGCCTTTGACTGGGTGGACCACAACAAACTGTGGAAAATTCTGAAAGAGATTGGAATATCAGAGCACCTGACCTGCCTCTTGAGAAACCTATATGCAGGTCAGGAAGCAACAGTTAGAACTGGACATGGAACAACAGACTGGTTCCATATAGGAAAAGGAGTACGTCAAGGCTGTATATTGTCACTCTGCTTGTTTAACTTATATGCAGAGTACATCATGAGAAATGCTGGACTGGATGAAGCATGAGCTGGAATCAAGATTGCCAGGAGAAATATCAATAACCTCAGATATGCAGATGCCACCACCCTTATGGCAGAAAGTGAAGAGGAACTAAAAAGCCTCTTGATGAAAGTGAAAGAAGAGAGTGAAAAAGTTGGCTTAAAGCTCAACATTCAGAAAACGAAGACCATGGCATCTGGTCCCATCATTTCATGGCAAATAGATGGGGAAACAGTGGAAACAATGTCAGACTTTATCTTTTGGGGCTCCAAAATCACTGCAGATGGTGACTGCAGCCATGAAATTAAAAGACGCTTACTCCTTGGAAGAAAAGTTATGACCAACCTAGATAGCATATTCAAAAGCAGAGACATTACTTTGCCAACAAAGGTCCGTCTAGTCAAGGCTATGGTTTTTCCTGTGGTCATGTATGGATGTGAGAGTTGGACTGTGAAGAAAGCTGAGTGCCGAAGAATTGATGGTTTTGAACTGTGGTGTTGAAGAAGACTCTTGAGAGTCCCTTGGTCTGCAAGGAGATCCAACCAGTCTATTCTGACGGAGGACCAGTCCTGGGATTTCTTTGGAAGGAATGATGCTAAAGCTGAAACTCCAGTACTTTGGCCACCTCATGCAAAGAGTTGACTCATTGGAAAAGACCCTGATGCTGGGAGGGACTGGGGGCAGGAGGAGAAGGGGATGACAGAGGATGAGATGGCTGGATGGCATCACGGACTCGATGGACGTGAGTCTGAGTGAACTCCGAGAGTTGGTGATGGACAGTGAGGCCTGGTGTGCTGCGATTCATGGGGGTCACAAAGAGTCAGACACTACTGAGTGACTAAACTGAAGTGAACTGATTTGCCTTGATGTGGAATCACTTGACTTTTAGGTCAAGTTTCATATATATCTGCTTCTTTTTTCCTCCTTGTTATTTATACTAATTTAAGGCCCTAATTCACAATTTTGAGTTGTAAGAATGATATCAAATACTTTGTACATTTACCAGATAACTTTTGGGTATTGGATTAAGCATAGAACCAGAAAATATGAAGATAATTTTAACTAAAAATTAATGCTTTTCAGATGCTAAGCTGAATAGCGTCAGCTCAATTCAGTCTCTCTGCCATGTCCGACTCTTTCCGACCCCATGGACTGCAGCACATCAGGCTTCCCTGTCCTTCACCAACTCCTGGAACTTGCTCAAACTCATGTCCATTGAGCCAGTGATGCCATCCGACCATTTCATCCTCTGTCATCCTCTTCTCCTCCTGCCTTCAATCTTCCCCAGCATCATGGTCTTTTCAAAATATTAGAGCTTTAGCTTCAGCATCAGTCCTTCCAAGGAATATTCAGGACTGCTTTCTTTTAGGATTGACTGGTTTGATCTCTTTGCAGTCCAAATGATTCTCAAGAGTCTTCTCCAACACCACAGTTCAAAAGCATCAGTTCTTTGGCACTCAGCTTTCTTTGCAGTCCAACTCTCACATCCATACATGACTACTGGAGAAACCATAGCTTTGACTATTTAGACCTTTGTCAGTAAAGTAATGTCTGTTTTTTATTAAGCTGAATAGCATATCACAGACAAAAACTAGAGGGATGAGTGCTATAACTTAGAAAATGGCAACAAATTGATTATTGATCTATTCTTCAGTTGTATTCTATTTTGAAAATATTTTTTCATATTCTGATGTTGTACTAAGAGATGATTTTGAAATACACTCTATGATATATCAACAACCTATCATGTTAGAAAAGTGTCAACTTTTGATGACTGAGAATTGTGTATCACCATTTAGTCTTCTTTAGACATCTTAATGTCTTATTCTCAATGGAAAAACATGAGCTTTGTCCTGAAATGATGGGATGAAATTATTGAGTGTATTTTTAAGTAATTCAGCTTGAGGAATCTACTTATAATCAGAGAAATAGTCTTCACTTACATTATTCACAATGATGAGATATTGCTATCCTAACTCTCATTTCAAATTCTCAAATGGCCAACTATTCCATTGGCTTACTTCAGTTTGGAATAGCAGGTTTGAAAAGATACGTGTTCAATGACTTCAGTCAGGTTGTCTTCACAGTCTTCACTGGAAAGGAAATATTGTTATCTCTGATTTATAGATAATAAAACTGAGGCTTAAAAAGGTTTAGTGACCTTGCCTAAGAAGACATTTGTACAGGCTGACTGAAAGTCAGTAGTTGCTTGAATTGCCTTCAATTAAATTTTCTAAGAAACTAGCCTTGGCAAAACACACAAATTTTCTTTTTCATGTTCTCAGTTTTCCCTTTCTCTGTCCCTGTTGCAATTTTAAAGCATTACCCAATGTTCTCTGACAGTCCTACAATTGAAAAGTCAAATCTGTATCCCTTCCCCATGAATCTGAGCTTTGTGACTGTTTGACCAATTGAATATTAGAGAAGTGATGTTGTGCTAATTTATAAGCCCAAGCCTTAAGAAACTGTCAGTTTCAACTTCTTGTCCCTTGGGATGATCCCTCTTGTAACCCAAGCCCCATGTTGTGAGGAAGTCTAAGCTGCTGCAAGAAAGAGTCCAACACAGAGAGGCGCCAATAGCCAGTATGAACTTGTCAGCTATATGAATGAGCCATCTTTGAAGCAGATGCTCAACCCAGCTGAGCTCAGCCCTAGTAAAGACACCATAGTTGGCACCATATGGAGCAAAGACAAATTGCCCCCAGTGAGCTTTGCCCAGATTTAAGATTAATTAAAAAAAAGTTTGTTGTTCTTGTAAGTCATTATGTCTCAAAGTAGTTTGGTGTGAAGAAATCAGTTCGCTTCAGTCATTCAATCATGTCCAACTCTTTGTGACTCCATGGACTGCAGCATACCAGGCCTCCCTGTACATCACCAACTCATGGAGTCCACTCAAACTCATGTCCATTGAGTCAGTATTGCCATCCAAAGGATGCCATCCAGAGGATGCCATCTCATCCTCTGTTGTCCCCTTCTCCTCCCATCTTTAATCATTCCCACCATCAGGGTCTTTTCAAATGAGTCACTTCTTTGCATCAGGTGGCCAAACTATTGAAGTTTCAGCTTTAGCATCACTCCTTCCAATGAATATTCAGGACTGATTTCCTCTAGGATGGACTGGTTGGATCTCCTTGTTGTCCAGGGGACTCTCAAGAGTCTTCTCCAACACCACAGTTCAAAAACATCAATTCTTTGGTGCTCAGCTTTCTTTATAGTCCAACTCTCACATCCATACATGACTACTGAAAAAACCAAAGCTTTGACTAGACAGACCTTTGTTAGTAAAGTAATGTCTCTGTTTTTAATATGCTGTCTAGATTGATCATAACTTCCTTCCAAGGAACAAGTGTCTTTTAATTTCATGGCTGCAGTCAACATCTGCAATGATTTTGGAGCCTCCCCCCAAAATAAAGTTTCTCACCTTTTCCATTGTTTCCCCATATATTTGCCTGAAGTGATGGGACCAGATGCCATGATCTTAGTTTTTTGAATGATGAGCTTTAAGCCAACTTTTTCACTCTCCTCTTTCACGTTCATCAAGGGGCTCTTTAGTTCTTCTTCGCTTTCTCTCATAAGGGTGGTGTCATCTGCATATCTGAGGTTATTGATATTTCCCCTGGTAATCTTGATTCCAGCTCATGCTTTATCCAGTCCAGCATTTCTCATGATGTACTCTGCCTATAAGTTAAACAGGCAGGGTGACAATATACAGCCTTGACGTACTCCTTTTCCTATTTGGAACCAGTCTGTTGTTCCATGTCCCGTTCTAACTGTTGCTTCTTTTCCTGAATACAGATTTAACAGGAGGCAAGGCAGGTTGTCTGGTATTTCCATCTCTTTAGGAATTTTCCAGTTTGTTGTGGTCCACACAGTCAAAGGCTTTGGCATAGTCAATAAAACAGAAGTAAATGTTTTTCTGGAACTCTCTCATTTTTTCGATGATCCAACAGATGTTAAATCCAGCTTGAACATCTGGAAGTTCAGTTCATGTACTGTTGAGGCCTGGCTTGAAGAATTTAGCATTACTTTACTAGCATGTGAGATGAGTGCAATTGTGTGGTAGTTTGAGCATTTTTTGGCATTGCCTTTCTTTGGGATTGGAATGAAAACTGACCTTTTCCAGTCCTGTGGCCACTGCTGTTTTCCAAATTTGCTGGCATATTGAACACTTTCACAGCATCATCTTTTAGGATTTCAAAAAGTTCAACTGGAATTCTGGCAGAAGCGCGGCAGCTGTCACCGCGCAGAAGCATGGCCAAGAGGAGCTAACCCACGTCCAAGGTAAGGAGCAGTGGCTGCACGTTGTTGGAGCAGCCTTGAAGAGATACCCTACTTCCAAGGTAAGAGAAAGCCAAGTGAGACGGTAGACACTGAGAGAGGGCATCAGAGGGAAGACAGACTGAAACCACAATCACAGACAACTAGCCAATCTGATCACACAGACCAAGCCTTGTCTAACTCAATAAAACTAAGCCTTTCTGTGTGGGGCCACCCAAGATGGACGGGTCATGGTGGAGAGGTCTGACAGAGTGTGGTCCACTGGAGAAGAAAATGGCAAACCACTTCAGTATTCTTGCCTTGAGAATCCCATGAACAGTATGAAAAGGCAAAAAGATAGGACACTGAAAGATGAACTCCCCAGGTCAGTAGGTGCCTATTATGCTACTGGAGATAAGTGGAGAAATGAAGAGAGAATGAAGGGATGGAGCCAAAGCAAAGGCAACACACAGTTGTGGATGGGACTGGTGATAGAAGCAAAGTTTGATGCTGTAAGAGCAATATTGCATAGGAACTTGGAATGTTCAGTTCAGTTCAGTCACTCAGTCATGTCCGACTCTTTGCAACCCCATGAACCGCAGCACGTCAGGCCTCCCTGTCCATCACCAACTTCCAGAGTCTACCCAAACCCATGTCCATTGAGTCGGTGATGGCATCCAACCATCTTATCCTCTGTCATCCCCTTCTCCTCCTGCCCTCAATCTTTTGCAGCATGAGGGTCTTTTCAAATGAGTCAGCTCTTCGCATCAGGTGGCCAAAGTATTGGAGTATCAGCTTCAACATCAGTCCTACCAGTGAACACCCAGGACTGATCTCCTTTAGGATAGACTCATTGGATCTCCTCGCTTTCCAAGGAACTCTCAAGAGTCTTCTCCACCACCACAGTTCAAAAGCATCAATTCGGACTCTTTGTTGACTATGATGGCTAATCTGAATATTAGGTCCATGAATCAAGGCAAACTGGAAGTGATCAAACAGGAGATGGCAAGAGAGAACATGAACATTCTAGCAATCAGCGAACTAAGGTGGACTGGAATGGGTGAATTTAACTCAGATGACCATTATATCTACTACTGTGTGCAGGAATCCCTTAGAAGGAATGGAGTAGTCATCACAGTCAACAAAAGAGTCTGAAATGCAGTACTTGGATGCAGTCTCAAAGCGACAGAATGATCTCTGTCCATTTCCAAGGCAAATCATTCAATATCATGGTAATTCAAGTCTATGCCCTGACCAGTAACTCTGAAGAAGCTGAAGTTAAATGGTTGTATGAAGTCCTACAAGACCTTTTAGAACTAACTCCCCCAAAAGATGTTCTTTTATTTATAGGGGACTGGAATGCAAAAGCAGGAAGTCAAGAAACATCTGGAGTAACAGGCAAATTTGGCCTTGGAGTATAGAATGAAGCAGGGCAAAGGCTAATAGAGTTTTGCCAAGAGAATGCAGTGGTCATAGCAAACACCCTCTTCCAACAATACCAGAGAAGACTCTACACAGGGACATCACTAGATGGCCAACACCAAGATCAGATTGATTATATTCTTTGCAGCCAAAGATGGAGAAGCTCTATACAGTCAGCAAAAACAAGACCGGGAGCTGACTGTGGCTCAGATCATGAACTCCTTATTGGCAAATTCAGACTTAAATTGAAGAAAGTAGGGAAAACCACTAGACCATTCAGGGATGACCTAAATCAAATCCGTTATATTATACAGTGGAAATGAGAAGTAGATTTAAGGGACTAGATCTGATAGACAGAGTGCCTGATGAACTATGGATGGAGGTTTGTGACATTGTACAAGAGACAGGAATCAAGAGCATCTTCAAGAAAAAAAATGCAAAAAAGCAAAATGGCTGTCTGAGGAGGCCATACAAATAGCTGTGAAAAGAAGGAAAGTGAAAAGTAAAGGAGAAAAGGAAAGATATACCCATTTGAATGCAGAGTTTCAAAGAATAGCAAGGAGAGATAAGAAAGCCTTCCTCAGTGATCAGTGCAAAGAAATAGAGGAAAATATTGAATGGGAAAGACTAGAGATGTCCTCAAGAAAATTAGAGATGCCAAGGGAACATTTCATGCAAAGTTGGGCTTAATAAAGGACAGAAATGGTATGGACCTAACAGAAGCAGAAGATATTAAGAAGAGGTGGCAACAATACACAGAAGAAATGTACAAAACAGATCTTCATGACCCAGATAATCATGATGGTGTGATCACTCACCTAGAGCCAGACATCCTGGAATGTGAAGTCAAGTGGGCCTTAGAAAGCATCACTATGAACAAAGCTAGTGGAGGTGATGGAATTCCAGTTGAGCTATTTCGAATCCTGAAAGATGATGCTGTGAAAGTGCTGCACTCAAGATGCCAGCAAATTTGGAAAACTCAGCAGTGGCCACAGGACTGGAAAAGATCAGTTTTTATTCCAATCCCAAAGAAAAGCAATGCCAAAAAATGCTCAAACTACTGCATAAGTGGACTCATCTCATACGCTAGTAAAGTAATGCTCAAAATTCTCCAAGCCAGGCTTTAGGAATAAGTGAACCGTGAACTTCTAGATGTCCAAGCTGGTTTTAGAAAAGGCAGAGGAACTTGAGATCAAATTGCCAAAATCTGCTGGATCATGGAAAAAGCAAGAGAGTTCCAGAAAAACATCTATTTCTGCTTTATTGACTATGGCAAGGCCTTTGACTGTGTGGATCACAATAAACTGTGGAAAATTCTTCAAAAGATGGGAATACCAGACCACCTGACCTGCCTCTTGAGAAACCTGTATGCAGGTCAGGAAGGAACAGCAACAGTGAGAACTGGACATGGAACAACAGACTGGTTCCAAATAGGAAAAGGAGTACGTCAAGGCTGTATACTGTAACCCTGCTTATTTACCTTATACGCAGAGTACATCATGAGAAACGCTGGGCTGGAAGAAGCACAAGCTGGAATCACGATTGTGGGAGAAATATCAATAACCTCAGATATGCAGATAACACCTCCCTTATGGCAGAAAGTGAAGAACTAAAGAACCTCTTGATGAAAGTGAAAGAGGATTGTGAAAAAGTTGTCTTAAAGCTCAAAATTCAGAAAACTAAGATCATGGCATCTGGTCCCATCATTTCATGGCAAATAGATGGGGAGACAGCGGAAACAGTGTCAGACTTTATTTTTTTGGGCTCCAAAATCACTGCAGATGGTGATTGCAGCCATGAAATTAAAAGACACTTACTCCTTGGAAAAAAAGTCAAGACCAACCTAGACAGTATATTAAAAAGCAGAGACATTATTCGTCCACAAATTTCCATCTAGTCAAGGCTATGGTTTTTCCAGTGGTCATGTATGGATGTGAGAGTTGGACTATAAAGAAAGCTGAGTGCTGAAGAATTGATGCTTTTGAACTGTGGTGTTGGAGAATACTTCATTCTCTCTTTCAAGGAGATCCAACCAGTCCATCTTAAAGGAGATCAGTCCTGGGTGTTCATCAGAGGGACTGATGTTAAAGCTGAAACTCCAATACTTTGGATACCTGATGTGAAGAGATGACTCATTTGAAAAGACCATGATGCTGGAAAGATCAAGGGAAGGAGGAAAAGGGGATGACAGAGGATGAGATGGTTGGATGGCATCACTGACTCAATGGACATGGGTTTGGGTGGACTCCAGGGGTTGGTGATGGACAGGGAGGCCTGGCATGCTGCAGTTCATGGGGTCACAAAGCGTCGGACACAACTGAGTGACTAAACTGAACTGAACTGGAATTCCATCACCTCCACTAGCTTTTTTTGTAGTGATGCCTCCTAAGGCCCACTTGACTACACATTCCAGGATGTCTGGCTCTAGGTGAGTGATCAAACTGTCATGATCATCTGGGTCATGAATATCTTTTTTGTACAGTTCTTCTATACAATAGAAGCTATAGATAACGAGAATAACCCCCTTCTTTTAACACTCCTCTCCCTCTCCTTCCTTCCCTGTTAAGTTCACTTCAGTTCAGTTCAGTTCAGTTCAGTCGCTCAGTCGTGACTTGCTTTCCCCCAAATCTGTCACACAAGCAACACTTATTTTTTCTCCTTGGGGAAGGATAAGTTGAACAATGCCATTCTTTTTATAAGATGATGAATAAAATGGATTCTTATTTGGCTTCTTTCTGTGTGGACTAAGTAGAAGCTCAGTAAATTTTTTTAGTCCCTTTGGGCAGCTATAACAGAATAATACCATAGACTGGATGGCTTATAATAATAGGAATTTATTTTTCATGGTTCTAGAGCCTTGGAAGTCCAAGATCAGAGTACCAGGAGATTCAGTGTCTGGTGAGAGCTTATTTTCTGGTTCATGACTGTCTTGTTGTGTCTTCACATGGCAGACAGAACAAAAGAGCTCTGTGGGGTCTCTCTTATAAGGGCACAAATCCCATTCATGACAGCTCCATTCTCATCCTCCCAAAGGCTCTACCTCCAAATACCAACACTTTGGAGGTTAGGATTGAACATATGGACTATGGGAGGACACAGTCTATAGCAATTTTATTTAACTGGATTTATTGATAGCAATCATTTAAACCAGTTTTTCATTATTTTTATTAACAGGTGTTTCAACTATTCCTCAGACCTACTGAATCACATGTTCCAGAATGGGGCTTGGGAAGCTACATTCCTGCTTCCCAGGTAATTTCTACATTTAGCAGTTTGAAGACTTTGCCATAGTGAACATTTAAAACCTCTTTGGAATAAGAATTATTGCTATATATATATATTTTTAAATGTATTTCTTTACTTACTTTTGGCTGCGCTGGGTCTTTGTCGCTGTGCAGGCTTTCTCTAGTTTTCGAGAGAGGGACTACTTTTTAGTTGCAGTGTGAGGGCTTCTCATTCCAGTGGCCTCTCCTGTTGCAGAGCATGGGCTCTAGGGCACATGGGCTTCAGTAGTTGTGGCTCCCGGGCTCCAGAGCACAGGCTCTACAGTTGTGTAGCAGGGACTTCGTTGCTCCGAGGCATGTGGGATCTTCCAGGATCAGGGATCAAACCCATGTCTTCTTCACTGGCAGGAAGATTCTCTACCACTGAGCCACCAGGGAAGCCCTATTGCAAGATTTAAATTAAAAGACTGTAACGGAAACAAACTCATAGACTTATGAGAATGAACTTATGGTTGCTGGGGAGATGGATGGTGGAAAGGATAGACAGGGAGTTTGGGATGGACATGTACACCTGCTATATTTAAAACTGATAGCCAACAAGGGTCTACTGTATTACACAGGGATCTCTGCTTAGGGATCTCTCTCCCGGCAGCCTGGGTAGGAGGGGCGTTTGGGGGAGAATGAATACATGTATATGCATGGCTGAGTCCCTTTGCAAGTCACCTGAAGTTATCACAACATTGTTAATCAGCTATATCCCAATACAAAATAAAAAGGTTTTTAAAAGGAGACTGTAACGGCTATAAAGCATTTAGCATGGAGCCCAGCATATTATGAGAGCTGAACAAATGTCAGTGACTACCATCATCACCAACATCATCATTGCTCTTTTTAAATGTTATCATTAATTTCAGAAGATATCTTACTTATGTGTCTTTGGGAGCAAACAAGTGTTGTCAGTGTGCTAGTTTGCCTGTTAAAGATAACAAGCAGTTGTTGCCTATTGCTCAGAATGTTCTGTGTCCCAGGTATCAGAGGTAGGCTCGCAGTTATCTCTAGGAGACCAGAGTCTGTTTAGCAGAACATTCTTCAGAGTGTCTACCTGCCTGGCTCAGGTACACACAGATACATACAAGAGACCGGACACAAAGGTTCATCTGATATGAAGCACATGAAGGTTCTGGCAATGGTTTACTAACAGTGATTTACTGTCATTGAAATTGGGTCTTGAGAAAACTCTAAATAATTTTCATATCTTTGGAAGAAGGTGCCCATGAGGAAATTCTAGTAAATACTTCATCAGATTTTCCTGATTTCCTCTGGGAATATGTGGGACCTGATATCCCATTTCAATATAGAAGCAGATATACTAACTTATGGGCTGAAAGTTTGAAAAGAGAATTAGACGGGCTGATTATAAATCAGCAGCTGTACTTAAGAAAATTCAACACTCCCTACAATTTATTTACCTTTGGATGTGGTTTTTAAGGGCGTCTGTTTGGTGGAAAACATTCAGATTAGATTATTAAATCTCAGGGTGAATGCTTAGGGAATGGGATACTTTGACATTTCAGGTTTATTCATTAACTTGCGTCAACAACGTCACATTTTCTTTCAATCCTGGTTGCTAAAAGTAACAACTCTACAGTGTTTTGCCTTAGTAAGAACTGTGTAGTGAATAGTTTGAATCTGTGGAAATTACTTAACCTCTCTGCCTCAGTTTCCTCATCTGTAAAAAAAAGGAGTAATAATGGTAGCTCAAAAGATTGTTCAAGATTAAATCAGTCAATTTGTGAAAATGCATAGAATACTTTTTGGCACATAGTAAGCCCTATAAGGGCTTCTCTGGTGGATCGGTAGGTAAAGAATCTGCCAGCAGTGCAGGATATCTGGGTTTGATCCCTCAGTCTGGAAGATCCCCTGGAGAAGGAAATGGCAACCCACTCCAGTATTCTTGCTGGAGAATTCCATGGACAGAGGAGCTTGGTGGGTTATGGTCCATGGGGTCTCAAAAGAGTTGGACACGACTGAGCAACTAACACTAGCGACTAAACCACCACCATCAAGAACTATGAAGGTATTCACTATTATTATCAATATTTTGAAAGAAATCACACTTGGTACAAAACTATAACTTAGGTGAAAGATGAAATTAGAAGAAATATAGAAATCAGGGTGAGACCAGGACACCTGACTATTCCCTAAGGGTGAGATTGGAATCTTTCCTGTTCACCTGGGAACTTTTAGAGTCTTGCATCATGTCTGGCACAGAACTGGTGCTCAATAAACTTCTGTTGAATAAATGATGGGTCCTAAAATATGAACACTTATTGATGATTACGATTTCTTCTTGTCTTTTGTCCCTCTGCTTTCAGTTTGAGTGTGACAAGAATGCTCTTTAGTTGATGATTATTGTTAGATTCTGTGTTACTGAGTATGACTATTTTTTTTCTTGTCCGTTGTTAGAAGAATTTGATGAAAAAAAGGAGGAGAAAAGTAACATGAGAAGCCCCAGAAACCAATAAAGAAGGTGAAACAGCTCACTTCAAATTTTATGGTCTGAAGAATTTTGACTTATCTTTGAAGTGTATTTGAATGATAAAAAGAAAAGATCTCGACTGACCAGGGTGTAATTACAGGGACTAAACCTATAAAAGATAATAATCCTCCCCACACTCTCTTTTCTGAGAGATAGTAGAGGTATGTAATGGCAACAGTCAAATATTGTCCAGCTCAGTGTTTTGCTGTGTTGCAGAGCCAAGGTGCCAAACTGAATGTCAAACTTGATCACAAAATTGGATGACTGGATACTGAAGGTCCATGTGACGTCAGTACCTAGGCAGGCAAATATGGGCATTTTCTATAAGTACATTTTTGTTAAGAGCTAATGTGTTTCAAATTGAAGATTCCATGGAAATGAAAAGCTATGAGTAATGAGTCCCTAGAGCCTTTGATAGGAGTAGGAGTTTTTCAGCCTGTTCATCTGCCATGCTGCATATCAGGAATATATTCATTCTGCTTCATTTTCCTCATTGCGTCACTTGGGGAGATGCTTCTGCAGTGTTTATTTAGAAAGCCCCAAGCGGGAGTCAAACTAAAAAAAAAGTCACTGTTGTTTCCCAATTTACAGTGGAGCTGCCTCCTCATCGCCCACCCCTCACCCCAAACACCACTTTATATTACCTTGATTCATGTGTACAGATAGATCGTTGTTGAATGCCTTGAGATGTGGGCAGAAGAAGTGGAAATTGTTGGTAAAAATAAAGGGCTCTACCAACGGTTTTTTTCAGAGCAGATGGCCTGCAATGTACATAGACTCACATGTCCAAACATTTGTTCTATAAATTGCTTTTTAAAGCTTAGATATCTAAAAGAAAATAATAAAACAAAAATTAAGACAAGACGGTATACTTCCTAGTCTCTTGATTCAAGAAACCATAAGATATGAACTATGATTTATTCTAATGTAGTGGGTTATCAGCACAATAAAGAAATGTAGGCATTCATTAATTAGTGTTAAATTCATTAGCGTAGGCATTCATTTGGCAGTGTCAAAAAAAATCCCCAAATTTAGTGCCTTAAAGCAACCAGTTCTTTCACTCATGATTCTATGGGTTGGTTGAACAGTTATTCTGGTCTGGGCAGGTTCCACTAATTTCTGCTTACAGGTTGACTAAAGGCTGGATGACCTAAGACAGTCTCATTCACACATCTTGTCTCTCTCATCATTCAGTAGGCTGGGTTCTACACATGGTAGCCACAAAGTTCTAAGTGTATGAGAACAGAAGCTGCAAGATTTTTAAAGACCTAGGATGATAATTATACAATATCATTTCCATTGCATCCTGTAGTCGAAGCAAGTCACAGGATTCAAAAAGTGGGTAAATGGATTATTCCTTGATTGTAGGAGCTGCAAACTGTTGTGGCTGAATTTTCAATCTCCTGGATGAGGTATACATACAATGCATGGCATTCTAGTCCCAAATTATGCTAAACAAACCCTCTGCTAGAGACAGAGGTGTGATGGTGGTGAAATTGGACTCCAAAGCCTAGGATTCTAGAAAAGATCCTTCCATGTATAATTGTGTATGTTTCTAACTCTTTGCAATCCCATGGACTGTAGCCCACCAGGCTCCTCTGTCCATGGAATTCTCCAGGCAAAAATACTAGAGTGAGTAGCCATTCCCTTCTTGAGGGGATCTTCCTGACCCAGAGATCAAATCCGGGTCTTCTGCATTGCAAGCAGATTTTTTACCATCTGAACCACCAGGGAAGCCCTCATCCAAAGTAATACCACTGCAGGTATTAGTCATCCAATGCAAAACTATAATAGAGTATCACAACCAAGATATGGACATTAATACAATGTAATAACCTTATTTATATTTCTCCAGTTTCACTTGTACTCATTTGTGTTTGTTTCTATGTATTACTTCCTAAACAATTGTATTACTTGTGTGGTTTCATATATTCAGCACCACAGTCAAGATACTGAACATTTCCAACACTCAAAGATCTCTCATGCTGCACTTTTATAACCATACCCACTCTTCTTCCTCCCTCCATGTCTCTAATTTCCAAAAATCACTAATCTCTCAATTTCTAAAATGTTGTTATTTCAGAGAGTTGTATAATTGAAATTATACAGTATGTAAATTTGTGGTTTGGTTTGGTTTTTTCACTCAGCATTGTTTCCTGGAGATTAATCAAAGTAGCCGTATGTGTCAATAGTTCTTTCTTTATTATTGCTAAGTAGTATTCCATGGTATGGATCAATCATAGTTTATTTAACTATTCACCTGTTGAAAGGCATACGGGCAGATAAATAAAACTACTATGAACATTTGTGTACAGGTTTTTTGTGTCAATATAAGTTGTTATTTCTCTGGGATAAATGCCCAAGACTGAAATTAATTTCATGTTTAGTCCTCTTAAAAAAAAATGCCAAGCTATTTTCAGAAGGACTTCACAGTTTCACATTTTCACCCACAGTGCATTAGTGATCTAGTTTCTTCACATCATCATTGGTATTTGATGTTGTCATTATTGTTTATTCTAGCCATTTTGATAGGTGTAGGGTCATCTTATTGTGTTTAATTTTCATTTCTCTGATGGCCAATGGTATTGCACATCTTTTCACGTGCTTATTAGCCATCTGTATAACCTCTTACATGGAATGCCTGGTCATGTCTTTGCCCATTTTTTAATTAGATTGTGTTTTAAATCATTGAATTTTTAGAGTTCTTCATATATTTATGATACAGGTCCTCTACTGGATATGTAGTATGCACATATTTTCTTCTAGTTGTCTTTCATCATTTTAACAAGGTCTTTTGCAAGAGAAGATTTTTAATTTTGTTGAAGTTCAATTTATCAATTTTTACTTTTGTGGGTCCTTCTCTCATGCCTTAGTGACTCAGTCGTGTCTGACTCTTTGCAACTCCAAAGACTGTAGCCCACCAGGTTCCTCTGGCCATTGAATTCTCCAGGAAAGAATACTGGAGTGGGTTGCCATTCCCTTCTCCAGGGGATCTTCCCCACTCAGGGACTGAACCTGGGTCTCCTGCATTGCAGGCAGATTCTTTACCATCTGAGCCATCAGGAAAGCCCATTAGCAAGTCTAAAAATCCTTTGCCTAGCCCCCGATTCCAAAGATTGTCTCCTGTGTTTTTCCTAGAACTCTTGTAGTTTTACATTTTACATCTAAATCTGTGATCAATTTTGAGTTAAATTTTCTATATGGTGTAAGACTTAAGTCAAAGTTTATTTATTTACTTTTGATCATGGATGTTTAATTACTTCCACACAATTTACTGCAAATGCTATCATTTCTTCATCTAATTACTTTTGCACCTTTGCAAGTCAATTGGACATATTTGTGTGGGTCTATTTCAAGATTTTCTCTATCCTATTCTACCTTTCTCTGTGTTCATCCTTTTGCCAATAATAGCAAACAGTCTTGATTACTGTAGCTATACAGTAAGTCTTGAAATTAAGTAGAATGTTTCTTCCCATTTTATTCTTGTTTTTCAAAATCATTTTAACCATTCTGGTTTCTTTGCACTTTCACACAGAATAATGGCGTAAGTCAAGGCTGTATATTGTCACATTGCTTATTTAACTTATATGCAGAGTACATCATGAGAAACACTGGGCTGGAGGAAGCGCAGGCTGGAATCGAGATTGCTGGGAGAAATATCAATAACCTCAGATATGCAGATGACACCACCCTTATGGCAGAAAGTGGAGAAGAACTAAAGAGCCTCTTGATGAAAGTGAAAGAAAAGATTGAAAAAGTTGGCTTAAAGCTCAACATTCAGAAAACGAAGATCATGATATCTGGTCCCATCACTTCATGGCAAATAGATGGGGAAACAGTGGAAACAGTGGTAGACTTTATTTTTCTGGGCTCCAAAATCACTGCAGATGGTGATTGCAGCCATGAAATTAAAAGACGCTTACTCCTTGGGAGGAAAGTTATGACCAACCTAGAGAGCATATTAAAAAGCAAGAGACAAAGGCCTCTTTGCCAACCTTTATTTGCCAACAAAGGTCTGTCTAGTCAAGGCTATGGTTTTTCCAGTAGTCATATGTGGATGTGAGAGTTGGGCTATAAAGAAAGCTGAGTGCTGAAGAATTGATGCTTTTGAACAGTGTGGTGTTGGAGAAGACTCTTGAGAGTCCCTTGGACTGCAAGGAGATCCAACCAGTCCATCCTAAAGGAGTTCTGGGTGGTCATTGGAGGGACTGATGTTGAAGCTGAAACTCCAATACTTTGGCCACCTGATTTGAAGAGCTGACTCATTTGAAAAGACCTTGATGCTGGGAAAGATTGAGGGCAGGAGGAGAAGGGGACGACAGAGGATGAGATGGTTGGATGGCATCACCGACTCAATGGACATGGGTTTGGATGGACTCTGGGAGTTGGTGATGGAGAGGGAGGCCTGACATGCTGCGGTTAATGGGGTTGCAAAGAGTGGGACAAGACTGAGCGACTGAACTGAACTGAATCTTGTCTTTATCTAGAAAGAAAATGTGGCTGGGATTTGACAGAAATTATACTGAACTTGTATATAAGTTTGGGGAGAATTGACATCTTTACTATTTTAAATCTTTGAGTTCATGAATAAAACGTGACTCTTCATTTATTTAGGTCTTCTTTGATTAATTTCATCAGCATTTTGTATTTCTCAGCATATAAATGCTGTGCATTTTTTTTGGTTAGGGTCACACTTACATGATATTGTTAATTTTTCTTTTTTTAACCTGATTTTGTAAATGATATTGTATCTTTTCATTTCAAGGTTTGCATATTCACTGGCAGTAGATAGAGGTGCAATTGATTAAATATATATTTACCCTGTATCCTGCAGGCAGTGTAGACAGTGATAGTCACTTATTTGTGTTTGACTCTTTGTGATCCCCTGGACTGTATTTCACCAGCCTCCTCTGTCCATGGAATTCTCCAGGCAAGAATACTTGAGTGGGTTCCCATGCTCTTCTCCAGGGGATCTTCCCAAATCAGGGGTTGAACATGGGTTTCCCACAGATTTTTTGTCACTGAGCCACCTGGTAAGACACCTGTATTCTGTAATCTTGCTGAACTCATTAGTTCTAGGAGTTTTGCTCTTTTTTCATAGATTCCTTGAGATTTTCTATATAGATTATCATGTAATCTGCAAATAGAAACTGTTTTCTTTCTTCCTTTATGATTTATATGACTTTTATTTCCTTTTTTTGCCTTATTTAACTAGCTAGAATCTCCAGCACTACATTAAATAACAGTATTATTAACAGATATCCTTAACTTATTCCTGAACTTAGGAGGAATGTATTCAGTCTTTCACCATTAAATATAATAACTGTAGGGTTTTTTGTGTATGTTTTTTTTACCAAGTTCCCTCTATTCTTATTTTTCTGTTAATTTTTATCATGAATGTGGTGAATTTTTTCAAAAGCTTTTTATTTATCAATTGCTATGAACATACAACTTTTCTTCTATACCCTGTTGATTAATTACTTTGTTATTTGAATACTGAACCAACTTTGCATACCTGAAATAAACTCTCCTTGATAATGTTATAATTCTTTTTGTATATTGATGAATTTATTTGTTAATATTGTGTTGAGAATCTTTGTATCTATATTTATGAGAGTGGTCTGTAGTTTTCTTACTTTTTCGTCATTCTAAATTTGATATGGTAATACTAGCTACATAAAATGAATTACAAATATTCTTTCTTCTTTTATTTTTTAGAAGAGACTGTGTAGAATTGATGTTAATTCTTCTTTAAATATTTGGTAGAATTATTTTATTTATCTTATTATTTTACTTTATTTGGTAGAATTATTTATTTTATGGAAATTTGAAAATTACAGATCCAATTTCCTAAATAGTTATAGGTTATTCAAATTTTATTTAGTTATTTTATATTTAGTTATTCAAATTTTCTGTTCCATATAGGTTAATTGTGATACTTTGTGTTTTTCAAGGAATTGGTCCATTTCATATAAGTTGTCAAACTTGTGCTTGCAAAACTGTTCATAATATTTTTGTAGCATCCTTTTCATGTTTACAGTATCTGTAGGTATATCCCTTACTTCTTTCCTGATACTGGTCATTGGTGTCTTCTCTCTTTTTCCTTTGTGAATCTTGCTAGATGTTTGTCCATTTTAATGACTGTTTTGAAGAACCAGCTCTTTGTGTTGTTGATTTTCTCTATTGTTCTTCTGTTCTCAATTTTGCTGATTTCTGCTCTTATCTTTAGTATTTCCTTTCCTCTGCCTGCTTTGGGATTACATTCCTGTTCTTTTTTTAGGTTCTTGAGATGAGAGTTTAGACTGTTGATTTAAGACTTTTCTTCTTTTCTAATGCAAGCATTTGGTGCTATAAATTTCCCTCTCCACTGCTTTAACTGTGCCTTACAAATTTTGATATGCTGTATTTTAATTTTCATTCAGTTCAATATATTTTCTCATTTCCTCTTTGGCCATGAATTATTCAGAAGTGTGTTATTTAATTTCTAAGTCTTTGGAGATATTTCCTTTATCTTTCTAGTGACTCTAGTTTAATTCTACCGTGGTCAGAGAAAACACTCCACTGTGATTTCAATTCTTTTAAATTTGTTGATGTTTGTTTTATGATCCAGGATGTGGTCTATTTTGATATATATTTCATAGACACTTTAAAAGGATGTGTTTTCTGATGTTGTTGGGTGTAGTGTTCTATAACTGTCCACTAGTTTCTGTCGGTTGATAGTGTTGTTGAGATCTTCGATATACTTGCTGATTTTCTGTGAAATTGTTTTATTAGTTATTGAGATTGAGGGGCTGAGGTCTCCAACTATAATTGTGGATTTGTCTATCTCTCCTTTCAGCTCTATCACTTTTTACTGTATACATTTTAAAACTCTCTTGTGTGCATACAAATTTAGATTTGTTATATCTTCCAGGTGGATTGATTCTTGTATCATTGTGTAATGTCACTCCTTGTCTCTAGCAATTTTTATTTGATGCAAAGTCATGTTATCAGGTATTAATATACCTATTTTTTCACATTATATACCACTTCTGCTTTTTCACATTAATATTTGCATGGTTTATCTTTTTGTATTTTTTTACTTCCAACCTACCTGTGTCACTGAATTTGAAGTGAGCTTCTTGAAAATAGCATAGGTTTGAGCTGTGTTTTTTAAAAAAATGCCCTCTGCTCATCTCTGTTCTTTGAGTGGTATATATATATATGATTTATATGTAAGGTAACTATTGATACGTTAGTATTTAATCAAGTTTGCCATTTTGTTATTTGTTTTTAATTTATTTTCACAGGGTCTTTCCCTCCTATTTCTTTGTTTGCTTTTTTATGGGTTGAGTAGTTTTTAGAATTCAATCTTTATTTAATGATAGTAGTTTGGGATATATCTCTTTGTGAAGTTTTTGTAGTGATTTTGTAGTGCATTACAATTACACATTTGATTTAGTCTACTTGTATCAACATTTTACCACTTTGAGTCAAGTGTGGTGCTGGGGTCCAGCCCCAGTGGATCCAGGGAATTCAAAGCAGGGATGGTGTCGGTGATTAGATAAGATTATTTATTTAGGGGTAGAAAGAGAGATTAGGAAAGAATAGTGTAGTGGAGAAAATAGAGGAGAAAAGAGACTGAAATTCCTTGGTTTACACAGGAAGCCAATAAAGCCCCGAGACAAGGGACTTGCACCGTCTGCGTAGGCCACAGGCACCTGCTTGAATAGTGGAGGGTGCCCTGCCTTGGGCTCCCTCTCATGTGGGTCTTAGAAGCCCGGGCAAATAAGTAGACATGGCGAGCCTCTGTGCTCCAGATGGAAATTAGCCTGAAAAGGAGAGAAAGAAAAGAAGACACAGGGGAAACCAGTCTTTCCAGGAACTGGTCCATCTCTTTATTTTTCAGGAAAGCTTTTATACTTTAAGTCATACATAGAGATCATTGGATAATACAAAGTCATGTGGAGTCAGCAGTCCTGACCCTTATTGAGACCACGCTTTCTTTCTGCATTCCTTCCGATATACAAAGTTCTCAGATGATTTACATCATCTTCTGGCCAAGAGGCCTGCTAACATTTTATGACCCTTTCTGATGATGATTAGTCAACCAGAAAACTTATTTTCTCCAAAGGTGATTTTTCTTAAGTCAGGCGCCACTCTCAGAAAGCACTAGATAAGGTTACATTCCTATAGGGTAAGGGTGTAGTGGGCTATAGCATGGAAAGAATTTACTAGCCTAAGGTTTAACACAATTAATATCAAAGGCTATTACTTATTTTTCCCATGTGCCAGTTATATCAATTAATGTATATAAGGGACAAGGGATATGGAGACTTAGCGGCAAATATTGGCTCAACAATGAAACCCTCCACTGGTATATTTCTAACAATCCACTAATGCTACACTAATAATTTCTAACTTCTCAAAAGACCCTGTATTTAGAAAGTTTAGAGCGTCTCGTACCTCTCACGGTTGGGAGGCTGTGAACAATCACATGTGTGGTTGTAAGAGGCTGGATAAACTTGTCAGGCAGGCTATAGAGCCATCAGAGGAGTTTTTGGACTGAAACACTCTTGTTATGCCTAGGAGACTTATTAACTGGAAGTCTAAGTTAACTCTTTTCAGAGAAAGGTGGTGGAAGATAGCCCCCTGTTAACGTCAGAAGAGTTGTTGAAAGGCATAATGCAATAAGGCAGACAGACTATTTTTGGGGTGGAAGCTCAAGAAGGTTCAGGGGGGTTCCCTCGAGGCCTGATCTCGCCTTTGCCTGTCAGGCCTCTTCCTCATGACCTTTGCCACGGGCGGGATTCCCCGTGCTGGCTCCCAGCAGTTTGGAAACCTCATTTCAATTTAGGTAACTTTATCTTCACTACTGTAAAATACTGTTGTCTTGAGTATTATATGGTGCTATAATTTTGTTTTAATCACCAAATATGATACATAAACTCATGAGGTAAAGTATATTCTATTACCCATGGTCTTGCTTCCTGGTGCTTTAAGCCTCCTTTATCATTCCTATTTGAAGAACTTCCTTTAGCCAACTTTTAAAAATGGCCTTCTAGCAACAAACTTTTAATTTTCTTTTATCTGAGATGTTTTTAATTTTTCCTTCATTCTTAGCAATCATCTGGCCAGATACAGAATTCATTGTTGACAGTGTCTTTATTTCAGCAGTTCTTTCTGGCTTCCATGGTTTCAGATAAGAAATCCTCTGTCATTTGAATTGGTGTTTCTGTATAAGTAATGCATCATCTTCTCTGGATGATTTCAAAATTTTTTTCTTTGTCTAGTTTTCAAAAGTTGAATTATAATGTGTCATGGCATATGTCTCTTTGGGATTTGCTCAACTTCTTTGTGTCTTTTGCTAAACTTGGGAAGTTTTTACCCATTATTTCATATTATATCATATCTAAGAAGCTCTACCTACTGGTTTATCTTTGAATCTGAGAATATAGTACCATGGCTCGCACATTGTTGGTGCTCTCTTTACATTTATTAAATGAATGAATGAATAAATAAATGAATAAATGAATTTTTGAGTAGGTGCAATGAATGGTTAACTATAGTCTGGAATTTCAGGTCTCTTGGTTAAAATTGTTTTTTCCCATAAAGAGCTGAACCAGTTTTATTTGTCTATTGGCTGTAATCATAGGTGAAATGCAATTCCTTAGGGAACTAACAATGTCTTTTGTTTTTGGTTATTTGCATCTTCACATTCCTGAAGCATCTAATCTCATGTATTGATTGAGGAAAAGAATGAAAGTAATGGAATCTCATGAGAACTCTTGAAACTCCCAAGAGGGATAGGAAGCTGTCCAGGAGACTGAAATTATCAAGGCTCTACTTTGCCATCTACCCTGTTTTGTCCCCATGATTTGTATTCCTTAAGATACATAAATTAAAATCACCATTAAGATAAATAAACACAGATGAATTCTTAGGCATGTCTTTGAATAGAAAATTACGTGTTTCCAGATGCCCAGAAGGACAGCATTCTTGACACTGTCCCAGCAGTCACTCTCATCCATAACTTACAAGACTTCATCCATAACTTACAAGACTGAGGAGTAGTGCTTTGAAAATCCCTTTCAGCTTAGGCTGGAAGCAGTAACACACTTGCATTTGATTTCCAAAACAACAGTGACAAACCAAAGATTTGATCAATAGATTTTGCCAGAGGCAGAAGCAAGTTTACTGTGGGAGTTTATTGGAAAAATCTCTTGTTTTGTGCTAAATGCATAATTGGTTATATGGGTTTTTTTTTTTCTGTTTTCATTTTTTCCTTCCCTTCCTCCCTCCTTCCCTGATTCTTTTTTTCTTCGTTTCTCTCATACACAGAATACATCCAAAAACTAAAACACTTAATGGTTATTGAATTAGCATCAATTTAACTGTAGATTTAACCAAAATATATTTATACAAGACCTGTACACTTTGGAAAATGATTTTAAATGTACTAAAAAGCAAAGCAAATGATAATAAGTCAAATAATATGTATATGTTCTGGGGAACACAATTTAATGGAATTTTCTTCAATTGACAGCTGAAGTGACTTAAAATCCTAGTTGTGGTAAGGTTTTTCAGAGCATAGCCTGAATCCTGTGGTCCTTTACCAGTTGGGACCTGTTAAGGATTCCTGCTCCATGACCATTTCAGAATGATTTGGGGAAACAACCAGGCTGCAGCAGTGTGAGGGCAAGGGGTTCCCTGGGGAGGCTGTGGCTGTTACTGCCCATTGACCAGCTTGAACCTAGCTCCAGGCTCACACAAGTCACTCTTAAACTTCCAAGACTACTTGAGGTACAAAAAAATGAGCCTTAAAGCAGTAGAGTGAGAATATATGGTCAGTTTCAGGCTCTGTCCACAAGAATAAATTACAACCTAGAATTTAGCCAATTCTGGGTATGTCTGAAGGTCTTTCATGTTTAACATAATTCTAGGTGAGAGAGCCAGGATAAAGGAAAGCCACAACCACATTGGGAACAGGGTTATTTAGAATTGAAATATTTAATGTTTATAGAAAGAAATAAGTCATTTTGTGTCCTTGTTAAGTGCTCTTCAAAGTTGTTGGTTTGGTTAATATGCTTTATTTGGATAAAATACTGGATTTGTCTGCCAAATGATTGTCTAATCATATGTTATTTTGCTTTCCTAAAATAGCTCCAAATTTTTGTTTTGTTGCTTCTATATATGCTTTATATACCTGATCTTCAGTGGAGTAGGGGCTGTTTGAGAGACTAAAATGGAAAATTAAAGTGAGGAATTAACCCTTTGTGACATTAATTGTACTTTTTAATTGAAATATACTTGATTTACAGTGTGTTAGTTTCAGGTGTACTGCAAAGTCATTCATATATATATATATATTCTCTTTCAGATTCTTCCCCTTTATAGATTATTACAAGTTATTGAATATAGTTCCCTGTGCTATATATTAAGTCCTTGTTGTTTATCTATTTTATATGTAGTGTTATGTATCTGTTAATCCCAAACTCCTAATTTATCTCTCTCTCCCCCACTTTGGTAACCATAAGTTTGTTTTCTGTCTGTGAGTGTATTTCTGTTTTGTAAATAAGTTCATTTGTATAATTATTTAGACTCTACATATAAGTGATATTATATTCATCTTTGTTTGACTTACTTCACTTAGTATGATAAACTCTAGGTCCATCCATGTTGCTGCATATGGCATTATTTCATTATTTTTTATGGCTGAGTGTATATGTGTATATATATTTGTATATATGTGTGTGTGTGTGTATATATATATATATACATATATATATATATATAAGTCAATATTAAGCTGGTTTAAAGCTCAGCATTAAAAAGACTAAGATCACGGCATCCAGTCTCATCATTTCATGGCAAATAGAAGAGGGAAAAGTGGAAGCAGTGGCAGATTTTATTTTCTTGGGTCCAAAATCACTGTGGACACTGCCTGTAGCCATGAAATTAAAAGACACTCCCTCCTTGGGAGGAAAGCTATGACAAACCTAGACAGCATATTAGAAAGCAGGGACATCATTTTGTCCACAAAGGTCCATGTAGTCAAAGCTATGATTTTTCTAGTAGTCATGTACAGATGTGAGAGTTGGACCATAAAGAAGGCTGAGCACTGAAGAACTGATACTTTTGAATTGTGGTGCTGGAGAAGACTCTTGAGAGTCCCCTGGACTGCAAGGAGATCAAACTTGTCAATCTTAAAGGAAATCAACCCTGAATATTCATTGGAAGGACTGATGCTGAAGCTCCAATACTTTGGCCACCTGATGGGAAGGAGCTGACTCATTGGAAAAGGCCCTGATGCTGGGAAAAATTGAAGGCAAAAGGAGAAGAGAATGGCAGCAGATGAGATGGTTAGATATCATCACTGACTCAATGGACATGTATTTGAGCAAACTCTGGAAGATAATGAAAGACAGGATAGCTTGGCGAGCTGCAGTCCATGCAGTTGCAAAAGATCGGACATGACTCAGGGACTGAACAGTAACAACATGGGGTTCTCCAGGTGAGAATACTGAAGTGAGTTGCCATGCCCTTCTTTGGGATCTTCCCAACCCAGGAATCAAACCCATGACTCTTATGTCTCTATGGCTTGGCTATTGTAAATAGTGCTGTCATAAACACTGGGGCCTCCCAGGTTCCAGGTTCCCGGATCCCAGGTAAGGAAACCTACTGGATTGCAGGAGATCTAGGTTTGATCCCTGGGTTGGGAAGATCCCCTGGAGAAGGAAATGGTAACCCATTCCAGTATTCTTGCCTGGGAAATCCCATGGACAGATGAGCCTGACAGGCTATAGTCCACAGGGTTGCAGGGAGCTGGACACAAATGAGTGACTAACACTTTCACTTTCAAAAACATTGGGGTGGTTGTATCTTTTTGAATTAAAGTTTTTGTCTTTTCTAGATACATGTCCAGGAGTGGGATTGCTGGATCACATGACAACTTTGAGTTTTTAAAGGAACTTCCATATTGTTCTTGATAACAGCCTCACCAATTTTCATTCTTGTCAACAGTGTAGGAAGATTCCCTTTCTTCTACACCCTCTTTAGTATTTATTACTTATAGACTTTCTCATGATGACCCTCTTCAGCATTTATTTGTAGACTTCTTGATGATGTCCATTCTGACCAGTGTGAAGTGATATCTCATTGTAGTTTTGATTTGCATTTCTCTAATAATTAGCGATGTTGAGCATCTTTTAGCGATGTTGAGTGCCTGTGTCTTTGGAGTAATGTCTGTTTAGGTCTTCTGCCCATTTTTTGATTAGGTTTTTTTTAAAAAACATTGAGCTGTGTGAGCTATTTGTATTATAAATTATACTCTTCTTCTTAGTTTTTTCATGTCTTTTGATTTGATGATTTTTTAAGCAGAAACATTTATTTTAGGTAGTTTATCCATAAATCAGATTTATCCATTTTTAATGTTATAGTTACTGAATTTTGAAATTTAAAAGACCCTTCCCACTTTGAGGTAATCAAATAATTCCTCCATATTTTCTTCTAGCACTTATAGGGTTTGATTTATATCTTTGATCTACTTGGAATTTATCCTGGTAGATGGTGTGAGATAGAGTCAAAGTTACTATTTTACAGACAGTTAGATTTTCCAAAACAATATGTAAAATATCTGTCTTTTCAGTACTGATCTGAGAGGCTACCTATATCATAAAATGTTGTATGTATTTCAGTTTAGTGTATTTTCTTTTCTATTTAAATTGATTCCCTTAATATTTATGTACTAATATCACATTATTGAGAGCCTATAAAATGTTTTACTGATTGACAGAAATGGTCTTACCCTCATTTCTAAAATTTCCCTATTATTGTTATTTATTTTTCCATATGAGTTTTAGAGTGACTTTTTCTTATTCCTACCCACATCATCAAAATTAAATAAGTAAATAATATCTACTGCAAGTCATATTGCTATTACATTGAATTTATGAATAAACTTAGAATTTACTGCTTTTGAAAATTGAGTCTTCCCATCCAAGAACATGGGTTGCTTTTCCAATAATTGCCTTGGTGTACTTCAAAGTGATTTAAATTATTCTTCACATGTTTTTGATATCTCTTGGTAAATATTGTTGTTATGTAGTCACTGTTGTGTCTGACTCTTTGCAACCTGTTGGACTGTAGCCCTCCAGGTTCCTCTGTCCATGGGATTTCCCAGGCAAAAATACTGGAGTGGGTTGCCAGTTCCTCCTCCAGGGGATCTTCCCAACCCAGGGATCAAATCTGAATCTCCTGCATTGGCAGGCAGGCTCTTTACTGCTGAGCACCAGGGAAATAAATATAATCTTTTTTTTCCAATGTCATTGTCACTATTATGAAGGTAGTACTTTCCATCATTATAAACTCTAACTAGTTGTTATTTCAGCAAAAAAAAAAAAAAAAGATAAATCTTAGAGCTTTCTCTAGATGGAAATTTTAGAGATGTCACAGAAGCTTGACTCTGATTCCATGGTACCTCAATTAACAAATTTCTAATAATGAAGTTTCATTTTAATATCATATACTATGCTGAAACAATTATTCTGGCAATATGGCAGTGCATAAATAAAGCCTTAAAATGCCTGAATCCTTTGATTTTTACATGATTATGGGCTATAAAAATAGATATGATGATGCCAAGATTGTCTGGCTTTATATAGAAGTGTTTGTGGAAGAGTCTACATTTCTTTGTTTCCTGTTTGTTTGCATGTTTCTGATTTTTAAATCTCAGACGTGCATTATTTTATGAAATAAATGTTTTTTAATACAAGATCCATCCTCGTAAATCATAGAAACTACTCGTGCATTCACAGCCGCATGTCAATAACATCCCCTCCTCTGCAGCATGAATGTGCTGATGAGTAGTGCACACAAGTAGCTCTGCTGAATAGGTAAGAGATAAGGGTGTGGGAGTGAGCTGAGCATGAAGTTTAATCCCAGTTCTGCCACCTGCTAGCTTTGGTCTCTGGTCAGGTTACCTAACTTTGGACATTGATAATCTCACATAAAATATAGGCTTGCTGTTGAGTTATAGAAAATATAAGTAACAAAATATCTATCATGCAGCAAGAGTTTAAGAAAGGATAGTTGCTTCAGTGGTTCAGCAGAATCAGGAAAATCTTAGGTAACCCTAAGAAATCTGAGCAAGTTTTCTCCCTTTCTTCCCTCTTAGTGACTCCCTTACCTTCTTCTCAATAACTTTGAATATTCAATATATACATTTTTGTTCTTCATTTCTTCTCCTTGTTAAAAACCCTTTCCTGCTGTCAAAATAAGAAATAATTTAAAACTCTTCATTAGTAAGCTGATTGCAAATAGCATTCTCAAGTAAGTATTTTATACTTCATATAGAACAAAGCTAGTGGAGGTGATGGAATTCCAGTTGAGCTGTTTCAAATCCTGAAAGATGATGCTGTGAAAGTGCTGCACTCAAGATGCCAGCAAATTTGGAAAACTCAGCAGTGGTCACAGGACTGGAAAAGGTCAGTTTTCATTCCAATCCCAAAGAAAGGCAATGCCAAAGAATGCTCAAACTACCGCACAATTGCACTCATCTCACATGCTAGTAAAGTAATGCTCAAAATTCTCCAAGCCAGGCTTCAGCAATACATGAACCGTGAACTCCCTGACGTTCAAGATGGTTTTAGAAAAGGCAAAGGAACCAGAGATCAAATTGCCAACATCCTCTGGATCATGGAAAAAGCAGGAGAGTTCCAGAAAAACATCTCTTTCTGCTTTATTGACTATGCCAAAGCCTTTGACTGTGTGGATCACAAGAAACTGTGGAAAATTCTGAAAGAGATGGGAATACCAGATCACCTAACCTGCCTCTTGAGAAATCTGCATGTAGGTCAGGAAGCAACAGTTAGAACTGGACATGGAACAACAGACTGGTTCCAAATAGGAAAAGGAGTACGTCAAGGCTGTATATTGTCACCCTGCTTATTTAACTTCTATGCAGAGTACATCATGAGAAACGCTGGACTGGAAGAAACACAAGCTGGAATCAAGATTGCTGAGAGAAATATCAATAACCTCAGATATGCAGATGACATCACCCTTATGGCAGAAAGTGAAGAGGAGCTAAAAAGCCTCTTGATGAAAGTGAAAGAAGAGAGTGAAAAAGTTGGCTTAAAGCTCAACATTCAGAAAACGAAGATCATGGCATCCGGTCCCATTACTTCATGGGAAATAGATGGGCAAACAGTGGAAACAGTGTCAGACTTTATTTTTTTGAGCTCCAAAATCACTGCACATGGTGACTGCAGCCATGAAATTAAAAGATTCTTACTCCTTGGAAGAAAAGTTATGACCAACCTAGACAGTATATTCAAAAGCAGAGACATTACTTTGACGACTAAGGTCCGTCTAGTCAAGGCTATGGTTTTTCCAGTGGTCATGTATGGATGTGAGAGTTGGACTGTGAAGAAGGCTGAGCGCCGAAGAATTGATGCTTTTGAACTGTGGTGTTGGAGAAGACTCTTGAGAGTCCCTTGGACTGCAAGGAGATCCAACCAGTCCATTCTGAAGGAGATCAGCCCTGGGATTTCTTTGGAAGGAATGATGCTAAAGCTGAAACTGCAGTAGTTTGGCCACCTCATGTGAAGAGTTGACTCATTGGAAAAGATTCTGATGCTGGGAGGGATTGGAGGCAGGAGGAGAAGGGGACGACTGAGGATGAGCTGGCTGGATGGCATCACTGACTCAATGGACATGAGTCTGAGTGAACTCTGGGAGGTGGTGATGGACAGGGAGGCCTGGCGTGCTGCGATACATGGGATCACAAAGAGTCGGACACGACTGAGCGACTGAACTGAACTGAACTGATAGAATGAAAAATAACTGTTCTCAGTTAAATGGGTTTTGTTCCAGCAAGATTTTGTCCCTCCAACCACCCAGGACAAATCCAATATTTTACATATTCCAGAACACTTGACAAATAGTATTAATTGGTACTGAGTCACCTAAGCATCATGTATGAGTTATTTTACTTCACTATGAATATAGTCCTCACTGATATTGTTAAATACATCTTTGGGTCTCTTGTATTACTTCTCTCAAGAGCAGTAAAGTTTCTGAACACAGTGTGTGCTTTCAGAACATTTTTTGTTAATATACACTAGGTTAGGGTTTCCCTGGTGGTCCAGTGGTTAAGAATCTGCCTGCCAATGCAGGGGATACATGTTTGATCCCTGGTAGAGGAAGATCCCTCATGCCATGGGGCAACTAAGCCTGTGCACCACAACTACTGAGCCTAAGTACTACAACTACTGAAGTCCACATGTCTAGAGCTTGTGCTCTGCAACAAGAGAAGCCACTGCAACGAGAAGTCTGCACACCACACCTAGAGAGTAGCCCCCACTTGCCACAACTAGAGAAAGACTGTGTGCAACAAAAAAGACTCAGTACAGCCAGAAATAAATAAATAAATAAATATTTTAAAAAATATACTCTAGATTAGAATATATTAATACTTATGTTTAAGATATATAAGCAACAAAAGGAGTGCTTTAGTGGCACATTATTATTCTTATTGAATAAATTTGATGTGTAACATTGTGTAACTTTAAGGTATATAGAATGTTATTTTGATATATTTATATATTATGATTGCCTATGTAGCCATACTTATCACACTACATAATGTCTGTAACTCAGACTCCTTTGGTTCTCTGTTACCCAAAGGTGTTAGTGAGCCTAAACAGAAATATAGTGCAGCATCCTTAAATAGGAAGAAATGTAATCAATACATAGAGACAATTTAAGTGATGTTTCAGCACAGTTAGAAACTGGTTGCAGAGGTGAAATATCAAGGTCTCAGAGGCCAGAAAGCAGCAAGATTAAAGACATAAAAAAGACTTTCCCTTCCAAATGGGAAGACCGGAAAGGGAAAAGGAGAACCTACCGTGCTAAAGGACGTCAGTTCCAAAGATTTGGAGTTCTGTGGTGATGCTGGTCACCTAGAAATGGATGGAAAGAGAGAGTGAAGGCAAAGCAGGTCTGTCAGGAGAGCTAAGGCAAGAGGTGTTGAGAAAGACTGATGTGTAGACAGCTTTCAGAGCAAGAAGGATGTAGACACATGCAGATGGTTGGAAATGCTAGACACTGTTGCCAAAAAGGACCCCACTTGTCTTTACATGGAAAGGAAAAGGATTTCAGGAGACAGGCATATCAAGGCTTCGCAGGTTAGAAATACCAGGTTCTTTAGAAAGAGAAGCAGTGGAGAGGGAGAGGCAAACACCCATAAACAAAAGAAATCACCCTCCTTTAAGACAAATCTAAGGTTTATGGGGGCTTGTGTGGCACAGGTGAGGCATCAACCTGTAAAAAATAAATCTCAAAAACAGGCTGTGTGCTTCAGTTTCCTCATCTAAACAATGGGAAAAAGAAAACTACATGTACCTCACAGAGGAATGAACTTGATTACAATGAGGTAATCTATGAAAAGTGCCCAGAAAAGAGCCTGGCACATAGTAAATGCTGTGTGTTCACTATCATTATTCTGACACTGTGACTTAATGTGCACCTTCTAAGGGCAGCCCTGGCAAACTTCATGGAAGATAAGAGCATCATCCAGCAGTAGGGCAGTGAAAGAACATGATTCCAGGACCACATAATCTACAGTTACTTTGTTACTTTTTGCCACACTGAAGAAGCTTCCAGCTTTCCCTGTAAGTCTGGAATGCTTGTGATACTGGTGGCAGATGTTAGGAAGGGAAAAGGTAGAGTAGGAAGATGGTGGGATGCAATGAGCTAAACTGAGTTTAAAGACTAGTCTCATGTGAGTTTACATTAACTCAACTCTCTTAAAGTCTTCACAATTTTCTTCTTTCACTCAGATGTCCCTTTCATTTCATTTACTCATGATACATAACTTTTAAAAAACAAAGTGTGAGTTTGACCACTTTCATGTTCTATTTAACAGCTCACCCAGGATATTGCCATGCAGGTGCCAGGATATATTCATGGGGCACTTACTGGCTCCTTCAAAACAATATAAGAAACAGGCAGGTGGCTTCTATAGACCAATGAGTCAATACTCCTTTTCCTTTTGGGATTGCTGAACTCCCAGCAGAAGCTATTAACAATGAATATTTTTGCATCTCATTGAGCTGTAAATTGTAAACGCCTCCCCAAATCCCTACCACTCTCTCACATTTCCTTCCTCTGAGCATTATGTCTAAAAGATCCAACTAGCTAATGAGCTCCAAGTTTCTTTTACTTCCTAATAGAAAAAGGCAAACTCTGTGAACCTTATTAGTAACACAGTGCTTGCTAGAAAAAATAAAGCAGGGTAATTTTAATCCATAATCCACAGCTAAGTATGTCTAAGATGCTTAGCATTATGGCAATTAGTACTTACTCAAGATAATAAAATCTTTGTTTAGCTCCTCTGTCCTTCTTTCCTTCCATCCTTCTAAGAAATGGCTCTGATGAATGGCCAGGAGCCCTCAGCTTTGAAGGTTTATGAGTAATAGGAAATGTAAGGGTTTCAGCCTCCTGCTATCAAAGAAAGAGATCCTGGAAGAATAAAATACATCAACCACAAAGTCAAATATTTATGACTGAAATGCTGTTGCCAGCACCATCCTAACAATTCCCTTAATTCAGAGAAAATGACAATTCCCAATGGAATTCCCATTTCTCTTTGCTTACCAATGGCAGAAAGTGAAGAAGAACTAAAGAGCCTCCTGATGAAAGTGAAAGAAGAGAGTGAAAAAGTTGGCTTAAAGCTTAACCTTCAGAAAACTAAGATCATGGCATCCGGTCCCATCACTTCATGGCAAATAGATGGGGAAACAGTGGAAACAGTGGTAGACTTTATTTTTCTGGGCTCCAAAATCACTGCGGATTGTGATTGCAGCCATGAAATTAAAAGACGCTTGCTCCTTGGAAGGAAAGTTACGACCAACTTAGCATATTAAAAAGCAGAGACATTACTTTGCCAACAAAGGTCTGTCTAGTCAAGGCTATGGTTTTTCCAGTAGTCATATGTGGATATGAGAGTGGGACTATAAAGAAAGCTGAGGGCCGAAGAATTGATGCTTTTGAACTGTGGTGTTGGAGAAGACTCTTGAGAGTCCCTTGGACTGCAAGGAGATCCAACCAGTGCATCCTAAAGGCGACCAGTCCTGGGTGTTCATTGGAGGGACTGATGAAGCTGAAACTCCAATACTTTGGCCACCTGATGTGGAGAGCTAACTCATTTGAAAAGCCCCTGATGCTGGGAAAGATTGAGGGCAGGAGGAGAAGGGGATGACAGAGGATGAAATGGTTGGATGGCATCACCAACACAATGGACATGGGTTTGGGTGGACTCTGGGAGTTGGTGATGTACAGAGAGGCCTGGCGCACTGCGGTTCATGGGGTCGTAAAGAGTTGGACACAACTGAGCGACTGAACTGAACTGAACTGAACCAATGGCAGGTAACAGGAGAAAAGAGCTGTAGAAGCTTTGAATTGCTTTGAAACTTCTCAAGGTTAGTAAAAAATGAAAATAAAAACTCCTTTGGGAATATATAGGCTCAAAATACTTCAAAAAAGTTATTTTTATTTTTGAACAGTTTTAAATTAACAAAATTATGGTAAAAATAGTACAGAGAATTCCCATTAGCCTCAAATCCATTTTCCCCTATTCATAGTATCTTACATTAGAAGACTAATGTATTCTTCCCTAGCGTAGACTTCCTTAGTGGCCCAAATGGTAAAGCCTCTGTCTACAATGTGGGAGACCTGGGTTCGATCCCTGATTTGGGAAAATCCCCTGGAGAAGGAAATGGCAACCCACTCCAGTGCCCTTGCCTGGAAAATCCCATGGACAGAGGAGCCTGGTAGGCTACAGTCCACAGGGTCGCAAAGAGTCGGACATGACTGAGTGACTTTACTTCACTTCACTTACATTAGAATGGTGCATTTGTTATCATTAATGAATCAATGTATTATATTTTAACAAAAGCCCATACTTTATTCAGATTATCTTAACTTTCCAGTAGTGTCCTTTTATTGTTCTAGGATCTATCAGAATACAATATTACATTTAATTATTGTGTCTCTTTAGACACCTCTTGGCTGTGACAATTTCTTAGACTTTTCTGTTTTTGATGCTCTTTGACAGTTTTGAGGAGTACTGGTCAGATATTTTGTAGAATGTCCATCAACTGGGGTTTATTAGATGTTTTTCTTATAATTAGACCGGGATTATGGGATTTGGGTAGGAAGACCACAAGAGGTCAACTGCCATTCTCATCGCATCATTTCAAAAGTCTATACCATTAATGTGACTTGTCACTGTTGATGTTAACCTTGATGTTTGTTGGGTTTATCCACTGTACAGTTACTCTTTTGTTTCTCCCTCTGCATACTGTACTCTCTGAAAGCAAATCACTACATACTCGAGTTCAGGAGTTAAGCGCCACCTCCTTTAAAGACAGTATCTATATAAAATATCTGGAATTGTTCTATATAGGAACTTTGTTTCTTTCCCCCCATGTATTTATTCATTTATTTCTATCAGTGTGGACTCATGAATATTTATTTTACTTTTTGGGTTATAATCCAATACTACTTTATTTATTTTGTTGTTTAAGTTGCCCCAGCTTTGACAATTAATAATCCTTTCAGGCAGAAAATTCTTAAAAAGATGGGAATATCAGACCATCTCACCTGTCTCCTGAGAAACCTGTATGCAGGTCAAGAGGCAGCACCTAGAATCAGACATGGAACAATGGACTGGTTTAAAATTGGGAAAGGAGTACATCAAGGCTGTATATTGTCACCCTGCTTATTTAACTTATATGCAGAGTATATCATGTGAAATATGGGGCTGGATGAAGCACAAGCTGGAATCAAGATTGCTGGGAGAAATATCAGTAACCTCAGATATGCAGATGACACCACCCTTATGGCAGAAAGTGAAGAGGAACTATAGAGCCTCTTGATGAAGGTGAAAGAGGGGAGTGAAAAAGCTGGCTTAAAACTCAACATTCAAAAAATTAAGATCATGGCATCCATTCCCATCACTTTTTGACAAATAGATGGGGAAACAACAGAAACAGTGACAAACTTTATTTGGGGGGGGGGGCTCCCAAATCACTGCAGATGGTGTTTGCAGCCATGAAATTAAAAGACGCTTACTCCTTGGAAGAAAAGTTATGACCAACCTAGACAGCATATTAAAAAGCAGAGACATTACTTTGCCAACAAAGGCCCATACAGTCAAAGCTACGTTTTTTTCCAGTAGTCATGTATCGATGTGAGAGTTGACCATAGAGAAGGCTGAGCACAGAAGAATTGATGCTTTTGAACTGTGTTGTTGGGGAAGATTCTTGAGAGTCCCTTGCACAGCAAGGAGATCCAATCAGTCCATCCTAAAAGAAATCAGTGCTGAATATTCATTAGAAGGACTGATGCTGAAGCTGAAGCTCCAATACTTTGGCCACCTGATGTGAAGAGCTGACTTATTGCAAAAGACCTTGATGTTGGGAAAGATTGAAGGCAGGAGCAGAAGTGGACGACAGAGGATGAGATGTTGGATGGCATCACTGACTCAATGGACATGAATTTAAGCAAGCTCTGGGAGATGGTGAAGGACAGGGAAGCCTGGTGTGCTGCAGTCCATGGGATCACAAGGAGTCGGAAAGGACTGAGTGTCTGAACAACAACAGTCACCTAGGTCCTGTATCCCTTGTCATATGTCAACCACTGTGGTTTGTTTATTTGGTTGTATTTCCTTATTTTCAGGTACTATGAAATGCTCCAGGCTCATCTTGTATATTTATTGCCCTCCCCCTCCTAAAATCTGCCATCTCTCCAAGGGGCCTTGGTTCCTTTTTTTGAAGAACAGTATAAAAACCAAGATCTGAGTGCTAGGTATTGGAGTGTCATTGTTTCTAGGCCCTCTCAGCTGATGGAGCAAGAAGATATATGTGTGTATACAAACCACTGAAGTGAAGTGAAGTGAAGTCGCTCAGTCATGTCTGACTCTTTGTGACCCCATGGACTATAGCCTATCAGGCTCCTCTGTCCATGGGATTTTCCAGGCAAGAGTACTGAAGTGGGTTGCCATTTCCTTCTCCAGGGGATCTTCCCTACCCAGGGATCGAACCTGGGTCTCCCACATTGTGGGCAGACGCTTTATCCTCTAAGCCACCAAGGAATTACAAACCATTATGTATACATAAATCTACAAACATTCCTATATGTAGTTATCTATATATTAAGCTAGTCATGAAGTCATACTGATATCACCAATTCATTCTAGCCTCTTCCCCTTGCTTATTTGTAATCTCTTATTCCAACAGTGAGAAACTTGGCACCCACTATCCATCATCCATTTACTTAGTTGTTTATTCCAGTATACATGTTTACATGTTCTTATAGCTGTTTAGCTTTTTGTCTTTTTGACACTGTTCATGGAGTTCATGGAGTTCTCAAGGCAAGAATACTGAAGTAGTTTGCCATTCCCTTCTCCAGCGGGCCACATTTTATCAGAACTCTCCGCCAAGACTCATCCTTCTCATGGCTCATAGCTTCACTGAGTTACACAAGATTGTGATCCATGTGATCATTAGTCTTCCGTGATTGTGTTTTTTGTTCTGCAGGTCATGGGATTGTAGTTCTTGGTTCTTCCATCTGCCCTTTGATTGATGAGGATAAGAAGCTTGTGCAAGCTTCCTGATGGGAGTGGCATGGCATATGGTCCCATCACTTCATGGCAAATAGATGGGGAAAAAATGGAAACAGTGGCAGATTTTATATTCTTGGGCTCCAAAATCACTGTGGATTGTGATTGTAGCCATGAAATTAAAAGACATTTGCTCCTTGGAAGAAAAGCTATGACAAACGTAGACAGCATATTAAAAAGTAGAGACCACAAAGATCCGTATAGTCAAAGCTATGGTTTTTCCAGTAGTCATGTATGGACATAAGTGTTGGAACATAAAGAAGGCTAAGCACTGAAGAATTGATGTTTTTGAATTGTGGTGCTGGAGAAAACTCTTGAGAGTGCCTTGGACTGCTAGGAGATCAAACTTATCAATCCTAAAGGAAATCAACCCTGCATATTCATTGGAAGGACTGACGCTGAAGATGAAGCCCCACTTTGGCCATGTGATGCGAAGAACCAACTCATTGGAAAAGACCCTGATGGTGGAAAAGATTGAGGGCAGGAGGAGAAGAGGACAACAGAGGACAAAATGGTTGGATGGCATCACCGACACTCAATGGACATGAGTTTGAGCAAGCTCTGGGAAATGGTGAAGGACAGGAAAGTCTGATGTGTTGCAGTCCCTGGGGTCACAAAAAGTTGGACATGACGTAGCCACTGAACAACAAGAGTAGTTGTTGATTACCCCATATGCCCATGGGGAAAGCTTTATCAACTAGAGTAGTCCTTAGGTAGAGTTCCTTTTGCTTTCAGCCTTACAACTCCACTCATTTCCAAAGTTACTTAGGTCAGTGCCTTATTCCCCCACCCCCTTCAGTGAGGTCGTTTTATACACCTGTAATACAGTTAGACTGTTTTGTCACATTCTACATTCCACTCTGGAATCCTCCAACTTTCTAACTGATTTTTTAAAACTTGCATACATTAAGGTTCACTCTTTGTATTTATTCCACGGGACTTAACAAATACTAATGTCATATTCACCATTACATCATCACACAGAATAGACTTACTGAATAAAACAATCTCCTGTGATTCACCTATACAACCCTTCTCCCCAACCCCAAACTTTAGCAACTACTGACCTGTTTACTGTCTTTGTAGCTTTTCTTTTTTCAAAACATCATATAATCGAAATCCCACAATGTGTAGTCTTTTCAGACAGCCTTCTTTCATGTAGTAATTTGCACATAAGATTCACCCATGTCTTTTTGTGGCTTGATAATTCATTTTACCACTGAATAAAATTTCATTATATAAATATTTGTTTGTTTATTCATCCACTTATTGAAAGATATCTCATTTGTTTCCAGGATTGGCAATGATGAATAAAGATTTTATAAGCATTTGCATGCAAGTTTTTGTGTAACATGTCGTCAGTTATTTAGGTAAATAGTTATTAGATTGCTGATCATATGAGAATATTAGACTTAGTTTTGTAAGAAATTGCCAAATTGTCTTCCAAAGGGACTACATCATTTTGCATTTCCACTAGCAATGAATGAAAATTCCCATTGCTTTTCCATTCTGGTCATCAATTGGTATTGTCAGTTTTCAGATTTTAGTATTTCTAATAGGTGTGTACTTGTATCCCAATGTTGTTTTAATTCACAGCTCCCTAATGGCAAATGATGTTGAGCACTTTTTCATATGCTTATATGCCATCTGTATGTCCTCTTTGATGAAATGTCTATTCAGGTCTTTTGCCCATTTTTAATTGGGTTGTTTATTTTCTTATTGTTGAGTTCTAAGAGTTCTTAAACATTCTTGATAATAGTCCTTTATCAGTTATATGCTCTGAAAATATTTTCCCCACTCTGCAGCTTGTCTTTTCGTTCTTTTAACATTGTCATTTGCAGAGCATGAAATTGCTGATTGTCAGTGTTCCCACAGTGGGTGTGGCTCTGGTGGGCTTTGGGAGCTCACACTCACCAGAGTTGGGGCTGACATCTGAGCTGATTATTAGCACTCCCAGAGTGGGGACAGGTCTGGGGGTGGTGCCAACAGCAGCGGACTTTGTGGGTACTCACAGCAAATGGTGGGCAGCATCACAGAATCCCACATCCCTGGTGGACAACCCCTGGGGAGGAATATGCAGTGGTTCTTTTCCCAGTGAGAATGTTCCAGTTCCACCTACCACACATTGCAGCTTAGAACCAGATCTGGGGGCTTCTACTCTAACAACTGTGGAGCAGACCCTGCCCTCAGCAGGGCTTTAACAGCCACAGAGCAAAAGGGAAGTCCTGCCCAATATCCTGTGCATGCTCTGGTCACCACAACATGAAACACACCCCCCATCAAGGGGGCAATGGCTAGCACAACCTGTAGCAAGACACAGCAGGCATGCACATAAAAAAATAGCCCTCACACCAAAAATATTGGACTCGGGTAGTCTACACAGGGATACTCTCACATAAAATCAGTCCTTCAAGACTGATCATTTGGAGAAGGAAATGGCAAACCACTCCAGTGTTCTTGCCTGGAGAATCACAGGAACAGGGGAGCCTGGTGGGATGCCGTCTATGGCGTCACACAGAGTCGGACACGACTGAAGCGACTTAGCAGCAAGACAGATCATAGAGCCAGAGAAATTTAAGGAAAGTGAAGAAGCAGAGAAACTACTTCTAATTAAAAGAACAAGAGAAATTTCCTGAAAGAACAATGAAACAGACCTCTCCAGTATACCACACTCAAAAGGAGGTTAAGGAATTAAGACTAAAGGAACTAATGAAACTTAATTCCTCATGAAGGGATTAAGAAAGATTATCAATAAAAATGCAGATCACTGGAACAAGGAACTAGAAACTACAAAGAGGAATCAATCAAAATTAGACAACTCAATTGCCTAGATAAAAAACCAGCAAAAGGCGATGAATAGCAGACTAAATAATGAAGAAGAATGAACAAGTGATCTGTAATGGAAATCACCCAATCAGAATAGCAGACAGAAAGACAAATGAAAAAAATGAAATCACCATATGAGATCTATGGAATAATATAAAGCATGCCAACTTACACATAACAGGGATTCCAGAAGGACAAGAAAGAGAAAAGTGGATCCAGTCTTCCAATCCATGAACATGAGTTATTTTTCCATTTATTTAGATCTTTACCCCTAAGTACTTGCCTTTTAAATGCTATTATAAATGGTAGTTATTTAACATTTCAAATTCCATTTATTCTATTTGTTTATTGTTGGCATATAGGAAAGCAATTGACCTTTGTGTATTGCAACCTTGTCACTTACTAGTTCTGAAAGAATTTTTGTCGATTCTTTGGGATTTTCTGCGAGTCATGCTGTCTGTAAGTAGAGAGTTTTATTTCTTCCTTTCTAGTCTGTATATCTTTTCTTTTCTCATCTAATAGCATTAACTAAAACTGTACTGAATAGTGAGAGAGGACACACTTGCCTTGTTCTTGATATTAGGAGAAAGTGCCATTTTTTCCACCATTAATTATGATATTAGCTATAGGGTTTCGGTAGATTTTTAAAAAATCTATTTAAGGAAGTTCCCCTCTATTCCTAGTTTGCTGAGAGGTTTTTTTTTTTTTTCAGTTGTGAATTGGTATTGAACTTTGTCAAATGCTTTTTCTAAATCAATTGATATGATTATGTGTTTTTTCTCTTTAGACTATTGTCCTGGATTACATTGATTGTGTTTTGAATGTTGAACCAGTCTTGAATACCTTTTATAAATCTCACTTGATTATGGTATATAATTCTTTATAAACTTTATTGTATTTCATTTTTTAATATTTTGTTGAGGATATTTATTTCTATGCCCATGAGAAATATTGGTGTAATTTTTCTTTCTTGTAATGTCTTTATCTGGTTTTGTTATTAGCCTAATAATGGTCTCATACAATGTATTAGGAAGTGTTTGCTCTTTTCTGTTTTTTTAGAAGAGATTATGGAGAACTGGTATCTTCTTCCTTAAATGGTAGAATGGTAGAATTCACTGGTAAGACCATCTGGGCCCAGGCATTTCTCTTTTGGAAGGTTATTAAATTAAAATTTTCCTATAGTCACATTTTCAAAAGTAAAAAGAAATAACTGAATTTAACTTGAATAATATACTTATTAAACATAATATATCCCAATTATTTTCATTTCAGTGTGTTAATATAAAATATATTAAAGTATATATTAAATATATATTAAAATATACTTTCCTTGTACTAAGTCTTGGAATATACTGTGTATTTTATACTTACTACACATCTCAATTTGAGGTAGTCACATATAAAGTGCTCACATATCAATAACTACATGTTGCTAATGGCTACCATATTGGACAGTTTACCTAAGGTCTAAACCAAAGCTGTGGTTCCTGTTGAGTTTTTATAACATATATATTTTATCTTGTCTCTCATTCACACATTAATGAAACACAGATTTATTATTTTTAAAAGGAAAAATTCTGGTATTTTCCCTTAGAAGAAAATCATATTGACCAGTATCAGAAAATAAGCCTCGCCAATAAAAAGATGCTATGTATATTATTTCTCACATAGTAAATGCAAATTGATTTTAGGGAATGTCACAGAGTCTTCAAGAGGTAAATAAACCAAGCTTCAAAGTAGTAACTGGAAATTATCCTTTTCTATGGTAAAGTGCCTTTAACAACTTCAAATTGAGTTACTATACTCAGAACTGTAAAACCAAAGCCATTCACTAGCAAAGTGACTTGACCTTGTTTGCACTAAACCATTTATTGTTAGCATAAATTTACAGCATGGACTACTCATCAAACACAACAGAGCAATTAGTTCTATTGAGTATACATCCCTCTCTGATGTTGGCTTAATGAGGTTTTTCTCCTTCATTATGTAAGCCACTTTCCCTTTTCAAACCTGTTTCTTTCGGTCCTTAGAAAACCCAGACATTATGGGACCAGCAAGTTGACCAGCCAGGAATGCAAAAGATGCAGGCAGGAGTAGCAGGAATCTGTTATTTTCTGGCTCAGAGGTCCAGCAGCTAACAGATGTCTTAGCCTCCATGAGGTTCCCCAAATCTTGGCAACATCAAGCAAAAATCTGGAATGGGTGCCTTATCTGTGTTGTGCTCACCATTGTACCCGTGATGTCTAGAAGAGATGAGTACTTTATAAATGGTTAATAAATAACTGTTGGATGGATGGATGAGTCAATGAACAAATGCGTGCATGCATGAGTGAATACAAATAAACTGCCTTCTCAGGGATCTTCAGTCTTCCTGCCTGCCTGAAGGGCAGGCCCCAGGCCAAATTCTGAAGTCAGAAGGCTTTGTCTTCAATTTTCTCTCATCTCCTTTTCTTGGTGCCCTCATGTCCTCATAAATTCTAGCCTATGTTCCATTCCCACATTATCTCCTAACCCTTTATGACAAGATTATTTTACCTATTAGGCAAATGGAAAAACAAGCTTAGAAGCAAAGTAGGAGCTCTGAATGCCAACCTTGACTCTGACTTTATCCATCAGGATGATTTTGGAAGTCTCCCTATAAGCTTGGGACTCAGAGTAATACTTTCTATTCCTACACAGCTTGGATAACTGCTACTCACCAGCTGTGTGAATTTAGTCAAATTACATGCCTTCTATTAGCCTCAGTTGCCTTATCTGCAAAGTCAGAGTAAATATCTAATGGGTTCATTTACCTGATGAACTGTTAAAAAAAAGTAAATAGATGAAATAAGGTTCATAAACCACTTAGCACAATAACCAGCATATAACAAATATCAATAAACATTAACCATTATTATTTCTGTTATCTCCCATCTGTCAAAAAGCTGTCCTATCTATGCTTAAAAACAATAATACTGAAATAATAACTAACATTTATTGAGCCAGGAAATGTGCAAAGCTATTTACATATGCTATCTTGCCTAATTCTTGCATAAGAATATCCTCATTTTACAGATGAAAAAACTGAACCTCAAAATGTATAAGTAACTTGCCTAAGGACAGAACTGATTAGTGGTAGATTTGCTATTTGAAAGTGTATTTTTCCAATTTCAAAGCAGGTGCTCATTCTACTATATTAAAAGAACTCTTCCAGTTCCAAAAGTCTATGACTTCCAACTATTGCTTGGTTTATAAAAATCTGGTGATTCAAAAAATAAATCCGTCACAGGTCAACTTGTACATGGCTGTGTGCTAGGTATTATGAGAGGTACAAGATGAATAGGACATTATCCTTAGCCTCTCTTATTCTGGCAACATGAAGTAATCATTTTATTTTGGCCAGTTTTCCTTCGGCCTCTTTTTCTGATATTATCCTAGAATTGAGTAGTCATTTCTCTGACTCTCTCATTTTATAAATTGTTGGTTTAGAAAATGTGTTTATAAGAACCACATTTGCTAAATTAACAGCGCTAACCAAAGCTGATTATCTCATCAGCAGCACTGATGTTTAGGCTTTTTAATTAGCTTGAAGTTATTATTACTAAGTGACCCTTATGTAACACAATAACAAATAATTTCAACATTTGTTGACAATCTACAATAAGTTAGATGTTTTGTGATGTGTCAAAAGAAAAAAAAAAACCCTCACAAAACACCCTCAAAAGCCCATCCATGTTTAAGGATTGTTTTTAGAGAAAGATGAAAATTTATTGGGGATTCTCCTACTCACGCATCTGTAAAAAAGTTTGTTCTATGGAATGCCTGCTGTGATACATTGTGCTTGATGTATAAGCTGATGTAATTACAGAGTATGAGATATGAATCTTTTCTATTCTAAATCAATTGAGTGATAACCATAATTGGTTTAGGGGTTGAAAAACTCAATCTGAGATGAAGCTAACTGATCAACAGGAATCCAGTGCTTCTATTTAGATGGAACAAAATTTTTAAAAATCGCTTTTTATGCTAACATAAATGTATGCAATGCTTCTGTGTACTCCTAAAATGAAGAGATGTAAAATAATTGGGCAATTTCTATTGAATTTATTCTCATTTCTCATGCTTCTGGTTCTCAGAGCTTTAGGAATCAGAAAATGAAAGGCTTAATCCTATTGTTTTCAACAAATTTATGTTACCAAAGTAGGGAGGGAAGGGGAGGGGCACAAATTAGGAGTACAAATTAACAGATACAAACTACAATACATGAACTAGATAAGCAACAGGCATTTACTATACAGCACAGGGAATTTTCCCCAATATCTTGTAATAACCTATAACTGAGTATAATCAGAACAAATTAAACATAAATAATCACATTGTTTTCACATTGATCAGGAAAGGATGATGTAGACAACAGGTTTGCAGAGAACCTGCAGGTGTCTATTTTCCTGCTCAGGGTAACTCCGAAATTTCTATTTGAAGCCAGGGCAGAAGTGTTAGTTACAAAAAAAATAAGTGTTTTTCCATCTCAGAATCTTTAAAAAATTAGGCCTTTCTAACTTTACCTCTGCTCTTCATTTAGTCTCTTCATTATTACTTACTGTTTCCCTCTCTATGAGGCAAGTGGGTATTTACCTGTTGCTTAGGTTATTTGCAGTCAGATATTCTCCTTAACAAAAGAGCACTAAATTGTGCAGAGATCAGTTAGAAGATGGAGGACTGAAATTTTGGGTCATGTATGAATCTCTGTTCAAACCTCTTGCTGATAGAAAATAAATTACCTTCATTAAGAGAATGGACTTAGGGGCAAGTGGGGGAAGGAAAGAGTGGGACAAATGGAAAAAATAGCATTGACATATATTCACTACCATGTGTAAAATAGATAACTAGTGAGAAGTTGCTGTATAACACAGGGAGCCCAGCCTGGTGTCCTGTGCTGGCCTATAACAGTGGGATGGGGGGGGAGAGGAGGGAGGCTCAAGAGGGAGGTAACATATATATAATTATGGCTGATTTGCATTGTTGTACAGCAGAAAACAATGCAACATCGTACAGTAATTTTCGTCCAAAGTTTTTAAAAACTAAAAAAAAAAAAAAGATAAGGATGCATAAACATTAATAAATGGGAACTCGTGGTCATCATCTCAGCTTTCATCAACATTTCCATGTCCAATTACTCTGAAATTCTCAGTAACTTAAAGTTATGGAGGTCCAGGAGAAAGGGATGTAGAGACCCAATCCCGTGGGTTGTCCTCTGTGGATAACCATGCCTCCTCTTCCACATCTTCTTTGCTCTCATAGTAATATCTTTGGAGTACAATGATTTGCAGCTCACAGACTAGATCACCCCATAGACTACCCTAACCCTCTCTCCCACCCAAACTTTTTCCTTTTCCTATGTTAGCCAACTTTTTTTTTTTTTTTTTGCTGCAACATGTGGCTTGCAGGATCTCAGTTCCCAGACCAGGGATTGAACCCCAGCAGCAGCAGTGAAAGCACCAAATCCTAACCACTAGACCACAAGGTACTCCCTTAGCCAACATTTTTTTATCTACACTCACCAAATTTCTATATGACCATCTTGGCAAGAGATATCCTGTGTAACAGAAAAGGAAAATTGCAAAAGATCTTGAAAAGTTGGGGTGATTGAGTTGAATCACAGAGGATGAAATGCAGCAAGAATAAATGTAAGGTTCTCTCTGCCAGCATGAAGAACTCAACTGGGAGTGCTTGGTGTAGGCAAAAGTGTAAGGGTTAACAGAAGTAGAAGGTCTATTGTCTTTTTTTTAGCTGAAGTATAGTTGGTTTACAATATTGTGTTAGTTTCAGGTTACAGCACCGTGATTCAGTTATATATAAATATTCTATTTCAGATCCTTTTCCCTTATAGGTTATTACAAAATATTGAGTATAGTTCCCTGTGGTATGAAGTCAGTCCATGCTGGTTATCTATTTTGTATATAGTATCTTTTGTTTGGCCTCTGACTGCTGCACTGCTTGGAATTTTGAGAAAGGAAAGAAGAAAGGAACGAAGCAGGGAAGGAAAGAAGGGGAAAAGGAATTGTAATATATTCAGAAATAGATTAAGAGGAGGCTGGGGAAAGAACAGGGAAAATAAGAGGAGAAGAAGGAAATAAACAAAGGGGAGAACTGGGGAAAGGAAAAGGAGAAGCACAGTAAAGGATCAGTCTGCAATCCTAAATGGAGGATCAAACTTACACTCTCAGAAACCAGAATTCAGGCCTTTCAGCCTTTCTATCCCACTCCTTCCCTGGCAGGACCACTCCCTTGTCAAGATCTGGAACAGTGCTCAGTTGAGGCAGTTTAGATAGCTGAAATAAAAAGCAAGTAAAGAGGAAAACAAATATCATATTAGCATATATGTGTGGAATTTAGAAAAATGGTGCACATGAACATATTTGCAAAGCAGAAATACACAGACATAGAGAACAAACATGGTTACCAAGTGGGGAGGGGACGTGGGATAAATTGGGAGGTTGGGACTGACATATACTATGTATAAAATAGATAACTAATGAGAACCTACTTATAGCACAGGGACTTCTACTCAATGCTCTGTAGTGATCTAAATGGGAAGGAAATCCAAAAGGGGGGGGGGGTGTCTGTATACGTATAGCTGATTTACTTTGCTGTACAGCAGAAACTAACACAACATTGTAAAGTGACTATATGATAATTTTTTTTAAGTTAGTAAAGGATAACTATGGATCTCATTTGTAAACAAAAGGCTTAAGTTTTCAATTTTCTTCTCAAGTGTGCCAGTACCACCACTATATCAACACAGTAGAATAATGGATTTGACTTTTTGTCTTAGGGACCTTGGAATCACTTATTCCAACAGGCAAAGATATCTCAAACCAGGCCATAATCTGAACCTCAGTGGTTCTTAAAACTGTATTTATCTAATGTGCCAATAAAGTAAAGTCAAAATACAAGTGTTTGCAGACTGAACCAAAAGATGAACTTTAGTCCCTATTGATTGTCTTTTTGAATTGTAACTTTTAACTGCTACAAACAAACTTAAAGTGAAAGTGAAAGTGAAGTCGCTCAGTCGTGTCCAACTCTTTGCGATCCCATGGACTGTAGTCTACCAGGCTTCTCTGTCCATGGGATTTTCCAGGCAAGAATACTGGAGTGGGTTGCCATTTCCTTCTCCAGGGGATCTTCCTGACCCAGGGATCAAACCCAGGTCTCCTGCATTGCAGGCAGGCGCTTTACCCTCTGAGCCACCAGGGATGCCCCATCAAACTTAACTGGTATTTAAATCACACTGGGGTTTGAATTGAAATTGCTTTATTTTGATATTGTTTGAATTCTCAAAACTTTTAGCAAGCAGTAATGGGTGGGTTTAGCAATATGGGGTAACAGGCATTGAAATGGTGCCTCATTCCAGTGTTACATTCTTAACTTTTCAAAACACTTTTATATCTCTGACATTTAATTATTTTAAAATCCCTGGAAGTCTATAAGAAGGACATCAGACCTTGAAAATAAAGAAATGGAGACACTAAAAAAGTCAAGTGGCTTATTTTGGCAATCTCAGAGGGCTATTGTCAGACTTGGAGCCCAAGTTGCCTGTAATCTTTCTTAAAGTATAGCTCTCAGAATGTTATTTGTGTTAGATTTTCTGCAGGAAACAGGACCACAGATAAAGAAATTTTAGGATATGCTGCACTACATAGTCACTTTAGAGATTCACAATGAACATGATCACATTAAAGGTTCTAAAAAGTCCTATATGTTTAACTCTGTCCTGTGAAACACATTGGAAAAAAAATATTCTAGATTTATACTGCTTCTGCAGTGAGCTAGGTCTACATTCTCGATCTTCTATTCAAAGTAATACCAAGATAAGGCAGAATAAGCTGGAACCCAAAGAGTTTACACCAATCCAAATATCAAAAATCATAAGAATTTCATTTCTTATGCCTGAATGAGATTTTGTTTTGTGGATCTCTTTAAATTACGTGGTCCAAATCACTCATGGTAAATGCTAAGAGATTACTACAGCAGATTTTAATATATCAAATTGTATTCCGCATTAGGCCAAGGACAGGGCAATTTTTCTGTTTTCAGTGACCTTGGTTGGTTGTAGAGATTTGAGGCTTATTGCTTTTATGCAGTGTTAGATTGGGATGCAGTGACTGGAAGTGTTTGTGGGAAAACACTGCCTTTCAGTGTTTTGGTGCCTGTTTTGCTGAAGGCAAGTTTGGTGCCTTCTGAAGGACATTCATGCCTTCTGAGTTTTATGCTTTGTTTTAGATCTCCTTTTTGTACAAATATTGTTGGATAAAGAAAGAATTTTTGCTTTTCTTAGGCATATGATACACTCATGTATTAAGAGGGTTAAAAGAGTATAAGATTGCTAACCATTACTCTTTGGATGGGACTAGGGCTCTCGGAAAGTTGTTTTATTTAATAATATTGTCAGAAGCTTTTGATTTCAAACCATTTTTCCATAAAAGTAGAAGACTCTTCTACCAAGGGAAAGGCATCAAGGCTTTTCAAAATCGTCCTATCTTTGAGATGATGGCATTTGTCTCTGGAAAGTAATTGATTCCTTGTTTCTTACAGTCTTCCAGGAGCAGCAGAGGATGGATAACCAGGGAAAGCTAAAGATGTAGGATTTAGAACCCTGTGGCTCCGATTAGAATGTAAATTTCTTATCCTGAGCTCTCTCATTTCCAGAGTGTTAGCTACTACTTTCCCAGAGAAGAGTGCTTTGCCATCTCCTACCCTAGTAGCTAGGGTTCAGAGTTTGGAAGAAGCAATATGCATTATGAGAGGAAAAAATACATTTTCAGCTATCCATACTTCTATTATATGCAGAAACCTTGGATGTCTGATTCCCCAGGGAATCAGCAGGACTTTTTTCTTACCCATGCTGAATAAACCAACCTGCTAAACGCAGGGAAGTTATTTCTATTAGAAAACCTCAGCCCTTAATTTGGCTCTTTTATTTTCCTTCCATGGCAGAGAAATATTTCCAAAATCTGAAGTGGTTCTGATTAGTGGTAAAGTCAAAAAGCCTTCAGTTCCAATTAAAATGTGCTGTAAGTCATTTTGTGTGGTAATGGCTGCAGTATAAAAACAAGTTACATTTCTCTTGATTTTTGATCATGGGTTTGGCTTTTAAATTCTTCTATTCACTAACAAATCCTGGCACAGCTTTCTGGGCTGCCTGTGGAGGAGGTGTTCACAGGCTTCCCAATTAACACCCTGTTAAGCTGCACACCTGTGGTGGAATTACCCTCAGATCACAACACTGAAGCTTTGAACCTTATGACACCTATATTATTGTCCTGAAAGTCCAACTTCAAATGATATAAAGTGATTCCTCTTGTCTTGGCAAAGGCAATTTGTTTCCTTGATGTGTGTTTGAAGGGGAGAGATATATGTGGAGGAGACATTGTGAAGCACTTTATTAATAACTTTATTGAGGTATGCCTTACATATCATAAAATTTATTCATTTTAAAGGTACAATTCAATGATTGTTAGTATAGTTTCAGAGATGTGCAACCATTACCACAATCCAATTTTGGAACATTTCCATCACCATAGAAAGAAACTAGTACCCATTAGCCATCATTGCCCATTCCTAAATCCAGCCTCAGGCAACCACCGATCTGCTTTCTGTCACTATAGGTTTGCCTTTTCTGGACATTTCATATAAATGGAATTATGCCATATGTGGCACTTTGTGTCTAACTTCTTTCATTAACATGTTTTCAAGGTTCATCCATGTTGTAGCATGTATCAGTACTTCATTCCTTTTTACTGACAAATAGTATTCATTTTGTGGAGACACCACAGTTTTGTTTATCCATTCATCAGTTTGTAGACATTTGGGTTGCTTTCATGTCTTGGCTATTCTGACTAATGCTGATTTGAACATTAGCATGCGAGACTTTGTGTAGATGTAGCAATTTATATTAAACCCAGTGAAAGCAGACTCAGCCGAAACCCTCATCTATAGCCAGAATATTATTAGTAGAGCTATGGGGTGCTGTGATATTTGCAGAGTAAATGGCAGTTACACAAAATTACTGATAATCAGAATGGTAGCTAATAATAAAAACTCGTATAAATTCCTAAAGATTTCATGAAAATTTGGGGTTTTATGAGGCTTGCCATGTCCATTGGCAACAAGCTAAGCTTTTCCCAGTGACTGTAAAGAATGTCAAGGGTTAAAGTACATGTTGGCCTGAATTTAGAAGACTGGTCTGGGACTTAAGAATTCTGTCTGCCTTTTCTATAACCCTCTCTGTTGCCCTGGGAAAATCTTGTCACCAGACTCCTCAATTTCTTTGTCTTCCAAATGGGGACAAATGAGATCCTATATAGATACAAAGGCAGTTATGAAGTTAAACATTTTCCAGGCATTTAAAGCACCTCAAATGAAAGGTAATACACTATATAAGCATAAAGAATTTGTGTTGGCAAAGATGAAAGGAAGGTTTAGTAAACCTTTTGTTCTTTCTGGAAAACCTAAAAAAATAGATAAAACCACAGGGTTTAATTTTGTACATTTGAGCTGGCAAGAATGTGATATTCATTTCCTCCAAGGCCAAAAATGTTCATAGTTCCAGTAATGTCAAGCCCTTGATTGGACGAACAGTTTTTCTGAGTTCCCAAAAGCTTTGTTAACTATATTCTAAAATAAAATCTTTTTACTCTCTCATCACAAAATAACAACAACTTGATTTAGAGCAGATTACAAAAAATCTATAGAAGGAAATTAATACAGTAAGCAGTTAACCATCAAGTCCTCATTGAAAGAGACACAAGGTGTTTCTGATCTTAAAGAATGTGGTCTCTTCTAATGGGGTTCAAAGACAATTAACTATAAAGAAACTATGCCTCATTTCATTTTAGTACCCAATGTCTATTTCTATTCCAGAATGGTATCTGGCTACTAAAGATTATTTTTTTAAATGATAAAGTTTTGACTCTCATAGGGATATAAAAATGAACTTACATTGAAGATTTTCACTTAACTCATAATGAGAGAACCAGCCAGATGTTATAACCAATTCAAAGTAAATACAAATAACAGCCATATATACAGATCAAGAATATTTAAATGAATGTGAAACTGGAGGCTAAATGCGGCTTCTTCCACAGTGGGAAAGTGAAGTCAATTAAATCTCCACCAGGCAGGTCTCTAGAGTGCTCAAAAAATATTTTAAAAATTATTGGATGAAATAACTAATCAGACAATAAAGGCAGTGTAAGTCAGAAGAGGAAACTGATAAAGACCTGTGTGGTTTATGAAAAAGATGGGCAGGGATTAACCATTGAAGATATTTTGGTAAGGTCAGGGTGCAGGGGAGGAGGGACGTGGACAGTTCTAGGCAGGGCAGAGATGAGATGACCTGGTCTGTTGAAAGTCCAGGACAGTTAAAAGTAAAGACATGGATTGACTTCATGATAGGGATTAAGAAGTAAATCATCTATACACGAGTCCCCAAAGAAAGAGCTGGCTGTATCCCCAGTTGCTTTGCAAGTGTAGAATCAGCCCCTGGGAGCCCAGAATTACATAATATGGCTTATACAATGTGTGAAATTGCAAGCAGAGAACAGACAGAGAAAATGAATGCTGGGTCATACTTGGTGAGCTATGACTGCTTCACTAACACTGGGGCAGGAAGCATTAGGAAGGAGCAGGAGCATTGAGGCTAATAAGTATTAATAAGTGGTCTTGCTTGACTAAGGAACTTTGGGCTTTATACTGAAATGGTGTTTTAAGCAGGAGACTAATGTACTCATTTTTGTAACTTGAGTCACTGGTAACTGTATGGAGAAAGGTGTTGAGATAAAAGGCGTGAGATTGAATATTCAGAGGCCTATGGCCACTAAAAGGAGAAGTCCCATGATATTTAGGCAATAAAGTTAAAGGAAAATAAAATTAATCTAGCAAGATAGTTTATTTTAAAAGAGCATTCTGTGATCACACAAGTTTAGAAAATGCATTGTCACCCTCTTAGATACACACTAGAATGTTAAGGGCTCTGGTAACTAATTCAATATCTATTTATTTTTTTGTTTAACCCAAGAACTCAAAACTTTATCAAATAACCTTTTTAAAAATTATTTTATTTATTTTAATTGGAGGCTAATTACTTTACAACATTGCGGTGATTTTTGCCATACATAGACATGAATCAGCCACAGGTGTACATGGGTCCCCCAATCCTGAACTCCCCTTACCCACCTCCCTCCCCATCCCATTGAGAAACACCAATACAGTATATCAAATAACCTTTTAATTTTGCATAACACCTATTAATATTTTGTTCTGTTGGATTTGCCTTTGGGACTATTGGTCTAGGATGGCTTCCAGGGAATTCTGGCTTGCTTAATAAAGAGTGGTTCTACTAACTGAGTTTGGGACTACACGGATAATAGCAAATTTGTGGGACAAGATGTTGAGTTCAGTTTGTATGTTTTGAGTTTTAGAAGGGTCCCCAATAAACAATTGAATAGATGAGCCTAGAAATTAAGGATGAGATCTGGGATGGAGGAACAGGTTTGGGAATTACCTGTTGAATTTTAATAGGTAGATGATTTTTAAATTTATTTATTTTAATTGGAGGCTAATTACTTTACAATATTGTAGTGGTTTTGCCATACATTGACATGAATTAGCCATGGGTGTACATGTGTTCCCCATCCTGAACCGCCCTGCCTGCTCCCTCCTGATCCCATCCCTCTGGGTCATCCCAGTGCACAAGCCCTGAGCACCCTGTCTCATGCATCAAACTTGGACTGGTGATCTGTTTCACATATGATAATACATATGTTTCAGTGCTATTCTCTCAAATCATCCCACCCTTGCCTTCTCCCACAGAGTCTGAAAGACAGTTCTATACATCTGTGTCTCTTTTGCTGTCTCGCATATAGGGTTATCCTTACCATCTTTCCAAATTTCATATATATGTGTTAATATACTGTATTGGTGTTTTTCTTTCTGGCTTACTCTGAATAATAGGCTCCAGTTTCATCTACCTCATTAGAATAGATTCAAATATATTCTTTTAATGGCTGAGTAATATTCCATTGTGCATATGTACCACTGCTTTCTTATCCATTTGTCTGCTGATGGACATCTACTTTGCTTCCATGTCCTGGCTATTATAAACAGTGCTGCAATGAACACTGGGGTACACGTGTCTCTTTCAGTTCTGGTTTCCTAGGTGTGTATGCCCAGCAGTAGGATTGCTGCATCATATGGCAGTTCTATTTCCAGTTTTTTAAGGAATCTCCACACTGTTCTCCATAGTGGCTCTACTAGTTTGCATTCCCACCAACAGTGTAAGAGGGTTCCCTTTTCTCCACACCCTCTCCAGCATTTATTGCTTGTAGAATTTTGGATAGCAGCCATTTTGACCGGTGTGAGATGGTACATCTTTGTGGTTTTGATGATTTGCATGTCTCTGATAATGAGTGATATTGAGCATCTTTTCATGTATTTGTTACCCATCTGTATGTCTTTGGAGAAATATCTGTTTAGTTTTTGGCCCATTTTTTGATTGGGTCATTTAATTTTCTGGAATTGAGCTGCAGGAGTTGCTTGTATATTTTTGAGATTAATTCTTTGTCATTTGCTTTGTTTGCTATTATTTTCTCCCATTCTGAAGGCTGTCTTTTCACCTTGCTTATAGTTTTCTTCATTGTGCAAAAGCTTTTAAGTTCAATTAGGTCCCATTGTTTATTTCTGCTTTTATTTCCATTACTCTGGGAGGTGGGTCATAGAGGATCTTGCTGTGATTTATGTCAGAGAGTGTTTTGCCTATGTTTTCCTCTAAGAGTTTAATAGTTTCTGGTCTTATGTTTAGATCTTTAATCCATTTTGAGTTTATTTTTGTGCATGGTATTAGCAAGTGTTCTAGTTTCATTCTTTTACAAGTGGTTGGCCATTTTTCCAGCACCACTTGTGAAAGAGATTGCCTTTTCTCTATCGTATATTCTTGCCTCCTTTGTCAAAGATAAGGTGTCCGTAGGTGCGTGGATTTTTCTCTGGGATTTCTATTTTGTTCCATTGATCTATATTTCTGTCTTTGTGCCAGTTCCATACTGTCTTGATGACTGTAGCTTTTTAGTATAGTCTGAAGTTAGGCAGGTTGATTCCTCCAGTTCCATTCTTCTTTCTCAAGATTGCTTTGGATATTCAAGGTTTCTTGTATTTCCACACAAATTGTGAAATTATTTGTTCTAGTTCTCTGAAAAATACCATTGGTAGCTTGATAGGGATTGCATTGAATCTATAGATTGCTTTGGGTAGTATACTCATTTTCATTATATTGATTTTTCTGATCCATGAACATGGTATATTTCCCCATTTATTTGTGTCATCTTTGATTTCTTTCTTTAGTGTTTTATAGTTTTCTATATATAGGCCTTTTGTTCTTTAGGTAGATATATTCCTAAGTATTTTATTCTTTTTGTTGCAATGGTGAATGGAATTGTTTCCTTTATTTCTCTTTCTGTTTTCTCATTGTTACTGTATAGGAATGAAAGGGGTTTCTCTGTGTTAATTTTATATCCTGCAACTTTACTATATTCATTGATTAGCTCTATTAATTCTCTGGTGGAGTCTTTAGGGTTTTCAATGTAGAGGATCATGTCATCTGCAAACAGTGAGAGTTTTACTTCTTTTCCAATCTGGATTCCTTTTATTTCTTTTTCTGTTCTGATTGCCGTGGCCAAAACTTCCAAGACTATGTTGAATAGTAGTGGTGAGAGTGAGCACCCCTGTCTTGTTCCTAACTTTAGGGAAAATGCTTTCAATTTTTCACCATTGAGGATAATGTTTGCTCTGGGTTTGTCATATATAGCTTTTATTATGTTGAGGTATGTTCCTTCTAGTCCTGCTTTCTGGAGAGTTTTTATCATAAATGGATGTTGAATTTTGTCAAAGGCTTTCTCTGCATCTATTGAGATAATCAAATGGTTTTTGTCTTTCAATTTGTTAATGTGATGTATTACATTGACTGATTCGTGGATATTGAAGAATTGTTGCATCCCTGGGATAAAGCCCACTTGGTCATTATGTATGATCTTTTCAATATGTTGTTAGATTCTGTTTGCTAGAATTTTGTTAAGGATTTTTGCATCTATGTTCAGTGATATTAGCCTGTAGTTTTCTTTTTTTGTGGCATCTTTGGTTTTGGTATTAGGGTGATGGTGGCCTCATAGAATGAGTTTGGCAATTTACTTTCCTCTGCAATTTTCTGGAAGAGTTTGAGTGGGATAGGTGTTAGCTCTTTAAATTTTTGGTAGAATTCAGCTGTGAAATTGTCTAGTCCTGGGCTTTTGTTAGCTGGAAGATTTCTGATTACAGTTCCTATTTCTGTGCTTCTGATGGGTCTATTAAGATTTTCTATTTCTTCCTGGTTCAGTTTCGGAAAGTTATACTTTTCTAAGTATTTGTCCATTTCTTCCAACTTGTCCATTTTATTTGCATATAGTTGCTGATAATAGTCTCTAATGATACTTTGTATTTCTGTGTTGTCTGTTGTGATGTCTCCATTTTCATTTCTAATTTTGTTGATTTGATTCTTCTCCCTTTGGTTCTTGATGAGTCTGGCTAATTGTTTGTCAATTTTATTTATCTTCTCAAAGAACCAGCTTTTAGCTTTGTTGATTTTTGCTATGGTCTCTTTTGTTTCTTTTGAATTTATTTCTGCCCTAATTTTTAAGATTACTTTCCTTCTACTAACCCTGGGGTTCTTCATTTCTTCCTTTTCTAGTTGCTTTAGGTGTAGAGTTCAGTTCAGTTCAGTTCAGTTGCTCAGTTGCGTCTGACTCTTTGCGACCCCATGAATTGCAGCACGCCAGGCCTCCCTGTCTATCACCAACTCCCGGAGTTCACTCAGACTCATGTCCATTGAGTCAGTGATGCCATCCAGCGATCTCATCCTCTGTTGTCCCCTTCCCCTCCTGCCCCCAATCCCTCCCAGCATCAGAGTCTTTTCCAATGAGTCAACTCTTCGCATGAGGTGGCCAAAGTACTGGAGTTTCAGCTTTAGCATCATTCCTTCCAAAGAAATACCAGGGCTGATCGCTTTCAGAATGGACTGGTTGGATTTCCTTGCAGTCCAAGGGACTCTCAAGAGTCTTCTGCAACACCACAGTTCAAAAGCATCAATTCTTCTGTGCTCAGCCTTCTTCACAGTCCAACTCTCACATCCATACATGACCACTGGAAAAACCATAGCCTTGACTAGACGGACCTTAGTCGGCAAGGTAATGTCTCTGCTTTTGAATATGCTATCTAGGTTGGTCATAACTTTTCTTCCAAGGAGTGAGCGTCTTTTAATTTCATGGCTGCAATCACCATCTGCAGTGATTTTGGAGAACCCCAAAATAAAGACTGACACTGTTTCCACTGTTTCCCCATCTATTTCCCATGAAGTGATGGGACCAGATGCCATGATCTTCGTTTTCTGAATGTTGAGCTTTAAGCCAACTTTTTCACTCTCTTCTTTCACTTTCATCAAGAGGCTTTTTAGTTCCTCTTCACTTTCTGCCATAAGGGTGGTGTCATCTGCATATCTGAGATTATTGATATTTCTCCCAGCAATCTTGATTCCAGCTTGTGTTTCTTCCAGTCCAGCGTTTCTCATGATGTACTCTGCATAGAAGTTAAATAAGCAGGGTGACAGTATACAGCCTTGATGTACTCCTTTTCCTATTTGGAACCAGTCTGTTGTTCCATGTCCAGTTATTACTGTTGCTTCCTGACCTGCATACAGATTTCTCAAGAGGCAGGTCAGGTGGTCTGGTATTCCCATCTCTTTCAGAATTTTCCACAGTTGATTGTGATCCACACAGTCAAAGGCTTTGGCATAGTCAATAAAGCAGAAATAGATGTTTCTCTGTAACTCTCTTGCTTTTTCCATGATCCAGCCGATGTTAGCAATTTGATCTCAAGTTCCTCTGCTTTTTTAAAACCAGCTTGAACATCAGGAATTTCATGGTTCATGTATTGCTGAAGCCTAGCTTGGATAATTTTGAGCATTACTTTACTAGCATGTGAGATGAGTGCAATTGTGTGTTAGTTTGAGCATTCTTTTGCATTGCCTTTCTTTGGGGCTGGAATGAAAACTGACCTTTTCCAGTCCTGTGGCCACTGCTGAGTTTTCCAAATTTGCTGGCATATGGAGTGCAGCACTTTCACAGCATCATCTTTCAGGGTTTGAGACAGCTCAACTGGAATTCCATCACCTCCACTAGCTTTGTTCATAGTGATGCTTTCTAAGGCCCACTTGACTTCACATTCCAGGATGTCTGGCTCTAGATTAGTGATCACACCATCATGATTATCTGGATACAGTCAACAAAAACAAGACCAGGAGCTGACTGTGGCTCAGATCATGAACTCCTTATTATCAAATTCAGACTCAAATTGAAGAAAGTAGGGAAAACCGCTAGACCATTCAGGTATGACCTAAATCAAATCCCTTATGATTATACAGTGGAAGTGAGAAATAGATTTAAGGGCCTAGATCTGATAGATAGAGTGCCTGATGAACTATGGAATGAGGTTCGTGACATTGTACAGGAGACAAGGATCAAGACCATCCCCATGGAAAAGAAACACAAAAAAAGCAAAGTAGCTGTCTGGGGAGGCCTTACAAATAACTGTGAAAAGAAGAGAGCCATAAAGCAAAGGAGAAAAGGAAAAATATAAGCATCTGAATGCAGAGTTCCAGAGAATAGCAAGAAGAGATAAGAAAGCCTTCTTCAATGATCAGTGCAAAGAAATAGAGGAAAAGAACAGAATGGGAAAGACTAGAGATCTCTTCAAGAAAATTAGAGATACCAAGGGAACATTTCATGCAAAGATGGGCTCGATAAAGGACAGAAATGGTCTGGACCTAACAGAAGCAGAAGATATTAAGAAGAGGTACACAGAAGAACTGTACAAAAAAGATCTTCAAGATCCAGATGATCATGATGGTGTGATCACTAATCTAAAGTCAGACATCCTGGAATGTGAAGTCAAGTGGTGTAGAGTTAGGTCATTTATTTGACTGTTTTTCTTGTTTCTTGAAGTAAGCCTGTATTGCTGTGAACCTTCCCCTTAGCACTGCTTTTACAGTGTCCCATAGGTTTTGGGTTGTTGTGTTTTCATTTTCATTCACTTCTATGCATATTTTGATTTCTTCTGTGATTTGTTGGTTATTCAGATGCGTATTGTTCAGCCTTCATATGTTGAAATTTTAAATCGTTTTTCTCCTGTAACTGACATTTAATCTTACTGCACTGTGGTCAGAAAAGATGCTTGGAATGATTTCAAATTTTTTGAATTTACCAAGGGTAGATTTATGGCCCAGGATGTGATTTATCCTGGAGAAGGTTCTGTGTGCACTTGAGAAAAGGTGAAATTCATTGTTTTGGGGTGAAACGTCCTATAGATATCAATTAGGTCTAACTGGTCCATTGTTTCATTTAAAGTTTGTATTTCCTTGTTAATTTTCTGTTTAGTTGATCTATCCCTAGGTGTGAGTGGGGTATTAAAGTCTCCCACTATTATTTTGTTATTGTTAATCACCCCTCTCATACTTGTGAGCATTTGTCTTACATATTGCAGTGCTCCTAAGTTGGGTCCATATATATTTATAATTGTTATATCTTCTTCGTGGATTGATCCTTTAATCATTATGTAGTGTCCTTCTTTGTCTCTTTTCACAGCCTTTATTTTAAAGTCTATTTTATCTGGTATGAGTATTGCTACTTCTGCTTTCCATTGGTCTCTATTTGCATGGAATATCTTTTTCCAGCCCTTCACTTTTAGTCTGTATGTGTCCCTTGTTTTGAGGTGGGTCTCTTGTAGACAACATATATAGGGGTCTTATTTTTGTATCCATTCAACCAGTCTTTGTCTTTTGGTTTGGGCATTCAATCCATTTACATTTAAGGTAATTATTGGTAAGTATCCTCCCTTTACCATTTAGTTTGTTGTTTTAGGTTCAAGTTTCTACACCATTTCTGTGTTTCCTGTCTAGAGAAGATCCTTCAGCATTTGTTGGAGAGCTGGTTTGGTGGTGCTGAATTCTCTCAGCTTTTGCTTTTCTGTAAAGCTTTTGATTTCTCCTTCATATTTGAATGAAATCCTTTCTGGATACAGTAATCTGGGTTGTAGGTTTTTCTCTTTCATCACTGTAAGTATGTCTTGCCATTCCCTTCTGGCCTGAAGAGTTCCTATTGAAAGATCAGCTGTTATCCTTATGGGGATTCCCTTGTGTGTTATTTGTTGTTTTTCCCTTGCTGCTTTTAATATTTGTTCTTTGTGTTTGATCTTTGTTAATTTGATTAATATGTGTTTTGGGGTGTTTCGCCTTGGGTTTATCCTGTTTGGGACTCTCTGGGTTTTTTTGGACTTGGGTGACTATTTCCTTCCCCATTTTAAGGAAGTTTTCAACTATTATCTCCTCAAGGATTTTCTCACGCCCTTTCTTTTTGTCTTCTTTTTCTGGGACTCCTATGATTCGAATGTTGGGGCATTTAACATTGTCCCAGAGGTCTCTGAGGTTGTCCTCATTTCTTTTAGTTCTTTTTTCTTTTTTCCTCTCTGCTTCATTTATTTCTACCGTTCTATCTTCTACCTCACTTATCCTATCTTCTGCCTCCATTATTCTACTGTTGGGTTCCCTCCAGAGTGTTTTTGATGTCATTTATTTCATTATTCATTATTGATTGATTCTTATTTCTTCTAGGTCCTTGTAAAACATTTCTTGCATCTTCTCAATCCCTGTCTACAGGCTATTTATCTGTAACTCCATTTTGTTTTCAAGATTTTGGATCATTTTCTCTATCATTATTCTGAATTTTTTTCAGGTAGACTCCCTATCTCCTCCTCTTTTGTTTGGTTTGGTGGGCATTTATCATGTTCCTTTACCTGCTAAATATTTCTCTGCCTTTTCATCTTGTTTAGATTGCTGTGTTTGGGGTGGCCTTTCTGTATTCTGGCAGTTTGTGGTTCCTCTTTATTGTGAAGGTTCCTCACTGTGGGTGGGTTTGGACAGGTGGCTTGTCAAGGTTTCCTCGTTAGGGTAGCTCGTGTCTGTGTTCTGGTGGTTGGAGCTGGATTTCTTGTCTCTGGAGTGCAATGAAGTGTCCAGTAGTGAGTTTTAAGATGTCTATGGGTTTGATGTGACTTTGGGAAGCCTGTATATTGAAGCTCAGGGCTATGTTCCTGTGCTGCTGGAGAATTTGTGTGGTATGTCTTGCTCTGGAACTTGTTGGCTCTTGGGTGGTGCTTGGTTTCAGTGTAGGTTTGGGGGCTTTTAGATGAGGTCTTATCTATTAATGTTCCCTGGAGTCAGGAGTTCTCTGTTGTTCTTGGGTTTTGAACTTAAGCCTCCTGCCTCTGGTTTTCAGTCTTATTCTTATCTTATTCTTACAGTAGCCTCAAGACTTCTCCATCTATACAGCACTGATGATAAAACATCTAGGTTAATGATGAACAGTTTCTCCACAGTGAGGGACACCTGGAGAGGTTCACAGAGTTACATGGAGAAGAGAAGAAGGAGGAGGGAGATAGAACTGACCAGGAGGAGAAGAGGGGAAATCAAAAGGGGAGAGAGTAAGCTAGCCAATAATCAATTCCCTATGTGCTCTCCACAGTCTGTACCCCTCAGAGAGGTTTGTGGAGTTACACAGAGAAGAGAATAGGGAGGAAGGAGACAGAGGTGACCAGGAGGAGAAAAGGGGGAATCAAAAGGAGAGAGGCTGATCCAGCCAGTAATCAGTTCCCTAAGTGTTCTCCACAGCCTGGAACACACAAAGAGATTCACAGAGTTGGGTAGAGAAGAGAAGGGGGAGGGAGGAGATAGAGGTGACCTGGTGGAGGAAAAAGAGGGTCAAAAGGGGGAGAGAGCAATCAAGCCAGTAATCACACTCCCAAGTAAAAATGGGTACTGAAGATTGGGTTCTTAAAGGTACAAAATTGATAACAAATACTAAAAAGCAAAGATTAAAAATCTAGAGTAAAGGTTAGACTCTAAAAAATACAATATTAAAAAAGCAAAACAAAGTCACAAAATTTATAAAATATATATATGAAGTTTGCTTTAAAAATAGGGTTTTTTTGGGCGAGGTAATAGTAGGTTATAAAAATGAAAATTAAAGGAGTAATAGAGGACTTAAAAATTAAAAAAAATGATAACAGTAAAAATATATCTAGGAATTTCTCTGGTGTTGTGGGCAGTGTAGGGTCAGTTCAGTTTCAGATAGTTCCTTGATCCAGCTTATACTTCTCAAGATCTATAGGCCCCTTCCAATATAGTCGGTGCTAACTACAGGGTTTTAATCTGTTGCACCTGTCACTTCCAAAATGGTTCCCTCTGTTTATTTTAGCTTCTTCTGTTTGCTGGTCTCTTCAGTGTCTAATTTCCACCCTGACACAAGGGGGCGAAGGTGGTCACTTATTTAGGCTCATTTGTTCAGTCGTGCTGTGGGGAGGGAGGAACACTGCAAACAAATATCACTGGCATATGTGAAGAGTGCTCACAATGTCTCAGCCGCACTGGGTTTGCCCCCCCCGCCCCCCGCCCCCTCACAGCACATGCGCTTTCTCAGCTGGGAAACTGTCTGAGGCAGGCCCTGGGTTGGTAGCACTTCCCTGGTGTAAACCACTCAGGTTTAGATTCTTGGGTATTCCACAAAGGTGCAGACTTGGTTGGGCCTGTGTTTTGTGCCCTTTCCAGGTCCGAGCAGCTCAGGTGACCAGGTGCTTTGCTAGCGCAGTCTCCCCAGGTGGGGAGTGTGTCTTATCACCTCCCTGGTCCCAGCTGGTCGGTTTCCTGGGTGGCAGCAGGTGCACCCATCTCCGGTGTGCCGTGTGTCTCTTCTGGGGAGCTAATCTCTGGCTACCACCCTCCTGGCAGATGTCAACCATCCAGGATCCCAAGAAGTCTTGGTTAGCGACTGGGAGCCTCCTTGCAGTTTGGTAGAGGATGCCTCTCTGGGGCTGAGATTGTCCCTTTCTGGATCTGGCTGCCCCCCGCCTGCCTCCCTGTCTCTGGTGGGGGATGGGCTGGTCCACAGCCTGCTAGCTCTCCTCTGGTATTCGCTTAGTCCTTTGTTCTGTGAGTATGCCAGGCAGTGCCTTCAGTTCAGTTCAATCCAGTTCAGTTGCTCAGTCGTGTCTGACTATGCAACCCCATGAATCACAGCACGCCAGGCCTCCCTGTGCATCATCAACACCCAGAGTTCACCCAAACTCATGTCCATCGAGTTGGTGATGCCATCCAGCCATCTCATCCTCTGTTGTCCCCTTTTCCTCCTGCCCCAATCCCTCCCAGCATCAGAGTCTTTTCCAATGAATCAACTCTTTTCATGAGGTGGCCAAAATACTGGAGTTTCAGCTTTAGCATCATTCCTTTCAAGAAATCCCAGGGTTGATCTCCTTCAGAATGGACTGGTTGGATCTTGCAGTCCAAGGGACTGTCAAGAGTCTTTTCTAACACCACAGTTCAAAAGCATCAATTCTTAGGTGCTCAGCTTTCTTCACAGTCCAACTCTCACATCCATACATGACTACTGGAAAGCTGCTTATTAAATCTTAGATTAAAATTATTTTCTCAGAATGATGTTTCTCCACTGGTTTTTGGCTTTACTTATTACTGGTAAGAAGATCAATGCTATTCTGATTCTTTTATATTCCTATTAAAACTTTTCGTTTTCTCCTCTCTGGAAGCTGAAGAGTCCTCAGCATTCTGAGGACACTGCACCAGCTATAACATGATATGTGAATAAATTTAATTAACTATTAATTTTAAATAATTATAACTATTTTTGTATTTAGAATGTATATAAAATTAAAGCCTAAACAAAATCATGATCAGGAAAATTGATTCTTTGGGTAGTAAAAGTGGTCAAAGGACTTTGTCAGGGTTAGGATAAGGATACAGATATTGAATAACTTTACTCTGTGTTAGAAAGTTAAAGGAAAAATATGTTTTAAAATTTGAAGATAATAATAAAAGATAAAAATATATAGCCTCCAAATCAGCAAATGGAAAGTTTTTCTACTGAACATAAGGCATGAAAAAAAGAACAAAGAATAAATGGCTAATAGAAAATACACAATAAATCTAAATACATTAGTAATCAAAATAAATGAAACAGACTACACTCTTATTTAGAAAATGGAATATTTAAAAATGTAACTATGTAAGACATACTTCTGGGAAGGAACACAGCCCCACCCATCAACAGAAAATTGGAATGGCAAACCACTTCAGTGTTTTGTCTTGAGAACCCCATGAACAGTATAAAAAGGCAAAAAGATATGACCCTGAATGATGAATTTCCCGGGTTGGTAGGTGTCCAATATACTACTGGAGAAGAGTGACTTCACTTCTTCATGCTTTAAGGAGTTATTTCTCCACTCTTCTTTTTCCCTTCTCCAGTGGACTGCATTTTGTCAGAACTCTCCACTATGACCCAACCATCTTGGGAGGCCCTAAACAGCATGGCTCATAGTTTCACTGAGTTAGACAAGGCTGTGGTCTATGTGATCAGTCTTGTTAGTTTTCTGTGATTGTGGTTTTCATTCTGTCTGCCCTCTGATGGATAAGAATAAGAGGCTTACGGAAGCTTCCTGAAGAATGAAGAGATGTAGCCAAAGCAAAAACAATGCCCAACTGTGGATGTGACTGGTGGTGGAAGTAAAGTCCGATGTTGTAAAGAACAACATTGCATAGGAACCTGAAATGTTAGGTACATGTATCAAGGTAAACTGGAAGTGATCAAAAGGAGATGGCAAGAGTGAACATCGACATTTTAAGAATCAGTGAAATAAAATGTACTGGAATGGGTGAATTTAACTCATGACCATTATATCTTCTACTGTGGGCAAGAATCCCTTAGAAGAAATGGAGTAGCTATCATAGTCAACAAAAGAGTCCAAAGTGAAGTACTTGAGTGCAATCTCAAAAATGACAGAATTATCTCTGTTTTCAAGGCAAACCATTCAATATCACAGCAATCCAAGTCTACCCCAAACATGCTGAAGAAGTTGAAGTTGAATGGTTCTATGAAGTCCTACAAGACCTTCTAGAACTAACACCAAAAAAAGATGTCCATTTCATCATAAGGGACTGGAATGCAAAAGTAAGAAGTCAAGAGATACCTGGATTAATAGGCAAGTGTGGCCTTGGTGTACAAAATGAAGTAGGGCAAAGGCTAACAGATTTTACCCAGAGAACGCATTGGTCATAGCAAATGCCCTCTTCCAACAGCACAAGACACGACTCTATACATGAATATGACTAGATGGTCAATACCGAAATCAGATTGATCATATTCTTTGCAGCCAAAGATGGAGAAGCTCTATACAGTCAGCAAAAACAAGACCAGGAGCTGACTGTGGCTCAAATTATGAACTCCTTACTGCAAAATTCGGACTTAAATTGAAGAAAGTAGGGAAAACCACTAGACCATTCAGGTATGACCTAAATCAAATCCCTTACGATTATACAGTGGAAGTGACAAATAGATTCAAGGGATTAGATCTAATAGACAAAATGCCTGAAGAACTATGGACGGAGGTTCATGACATTGTACACGAGGCAGGGATCAAGACCATCCCCAAGAAAAAGAAATGAAAAAAAGCAAAATGGTTGTCTGAGGAGGCCTTGAAAATAGCTGAGAAAAGAAGAGAAGCAAAAGGCAAAGGAGAAAAGGAAAGATATATGCATCTGAATGCAGAGTTCCAAACAATAGCAAGGAGAGATTAAAAAAAAAAAAGCCTTCCTCAGTAATCAGTGCAAAGAAAGAGAGGAAAACAATAGAATGGGAATGACTAGAGATCTCTTCAAGAAAACTAGAGATACCAAGGGAATGTTTCATGAAAAGATGGACACAATAAAGGACAGAATTTGTATGGACCTAACAGAAGCAGAAGATATTAAGAAGAGGTGGCAAGATTATACAGAACAACCATACAAAAAAGATCTTAACGACCCAGAAAACCACGATGGTGTGATCACTCACCTACAGCCAGACATCCTGGAGTACGAAGTCAAGTGGGGCTTAGGAAGCATCACTACCAACAACACTAGTGGAAGTGATGTGATTCCAGTTGAGCTTTTTCAAATCCCAAAAGATAATGCTATGAAAGTGCTGCACTCAATATGCCAGCAAATATGGGAAACTCAACGGTGGCCACAGGACTGGAAAAGATCAGTTTCCAATCCAATCCCAAAGGAAGGCAATGCCAAAGAATGATCAAACTACCACACAATTGCACTCATTTCACACACAAGCAAAGTAATGCTCAAAATTTTCCAAGCCAGGCTACAACAGTGCATGAATGATGAACTTCCAGATGTTCAAGCTGCATTTAGAAAAGGCAGAGGAACCAGAGACCAGTTGCCCATGCTGGATCACCAAAAAAACAAGGAAGTTCCAGAAAAACACCTATTTCTGCTTTATTGACTATGACAAAGCCTTTGACTGGGTGGATCACAACAAACTGTGCAAAATTCTGAAAGAGATGGGAACAGCAGACCACCTGACCTGCCTCCTAAGAAATCTGTATGCAGGTCAGGAAGCAACAGTTAGAACTGGACATGGGACAACAGACTGGTTCCAAGATGGAAAAGGAGTACATCAAGGCTGTATATTATCACCCTGCTTATTTAACTTGATTTCCCTCGTGGCTCAGACAGTAAAGTGTCTGCCTACAATGCGGGAGACCCAGGTGCAATCCCTGGGTCAGGAAAATCTCCTGGAGAAGGAAATGGCAACCCACTCCAGTATTCTTGCCTGGAAAATCCCATGAATGGAGAAGCCTGGTAGGCAACAGTCCATGGGTCACAAAGAGTTGCACAAGACTGAGTGACTTCACTTTCACTTTTCACTTATTTAACTTATGTGCAGAATACATCATATGAAATGCCAGGCTGGATGAAGCACAAGCTGGAATCAAGATTCCAGGGAGAAATATCACTAAATTCAGATATGCATATGATACCAGTCTTATGGCAGGAAATGAAGCAGAATTAAAGAGACTCTTGATGAAAGTGAAAGAGGAGAGTGAAAAAGTTGGCTTAAAAAGAAATATTCATGATGACCCTATATGTGAGACAGCAAAAGAGACACAGATGTAAAGAACAGACTTTTGGACTCTGGGAGAAGGTGACGGTGGGATGCTTTGAGAGAATAGCATTGAAACATTTATATTACCATATGTGAAATAGATCGCCAGTCCAGGTTCGATGCATGAGACAAGATGCTCAGGGATTGTGCACTGGTATGACCCTGAGAGATGGGATGGGGAGGGAGGTGGGAGAGGGGTTCAGGGGAAAAAAAGCAAAAACAAAACACAAAAAACCTAAATATTCAGAAAACAATGATCATGGTATCCAGTCCTGTCACTTCAAGGCAAATAGATGGCAAAACAGTGGAAGCAGTGACAGTCTTTATAATCTTGGGCTCCAAAATCACTGCAGGTGGTGACTGCAGCCATGAAATTAAAAGACACTTGCTCCTTGGAAGAAAAGCTATGATCAACCTAAACAGCATGTTAAGAAGCAGAGACATTACTTTGCCAACAAAAGTCCATCTAGTCAAAGCTATGGCTTTTCTAGTAGTCATGTATGGATGTGAGAGTTGGAGCGTAAAGGAGGCTGAACACCGAATAATTGATGCTTTCGAACTGTGGTGTTGGAGAAGACTCTTGAGAGTCCCTTGGACTGCAAGGAGATCCAACCAGTCAATTGTAAAGGAAATCAGTCCTGAATATTCCTTGGGAGGACTGATGCTGAAGCTGAAGTTCCAATACTTTGGCCACTTGATGTGAAGAACTGACTCATTGGAAAAGACTCTGATTCTGGGAAAGATTGAAGGCAGGAGGGGAAGAGGATATCAGAGGTTGAGACGGTTGGGTGGCATCACCAACTCAATGGACATGAGTTTGAGCAAGCTCTGGGATTTGGTGATGGACAGGGAAGTCTGGCGTGCTGCAGTGCATGGGGTCATAAGAAGTCAGACATGATTGAACGACTGAATTGAATTGAAGATATACATCCAAAAATATCTCACAGAAATGTTGAAAATAAAGGAATGGATGAAAGTGAAAGTGTTAGTCGCTCAGTTCAGTTCAGTTCAGTTGCTCAGTCGTGTCTGACTCTTTTGGGTTCCCTTGAACCATAACCCACTAGGCTCCTCTGTGCATGGAATTCTCCAGGCAAGAATACTGGAGTGGGTAGCCATTTCCTTCTCTAGCAGATCTTCCTGACCCAGGATCAAACCCACATCTCCCACAATGCAGGCAGATTCTTTACTGCCTGAGCCACCAGGGACATATTAAGTCAAATCAGAATTTGAAGTGTTGCACTAGTTGGAATAAAGAGAGATAATCTGCAATATTATTATTTAAATTCTACCAGAAAGGTAGTCCTCAACTTGACAACTGACGACATTGCCTCAAGACATATACAAAGAAAGTCCATAATCACACTGGGAGATTTTAGAACTGTAGATTTTAGATTTATGATTTTAGAGCTTATAGATAAGCTCTATAAGTTCATCTCTATCATAAGCTTATAGAGCTAGCAGATGAAAATTGTTAAGTGTACAGAATCTTTGAATAATGAAATTAACTAGGTGTCAATAAATTTAAAAATTAATATATTATTTCCAAATATAATAGAATGCTTTCAAAAATTAGTCACATATTCAAACTTAAAGGAAATCTAAAAAGGATAAAAGATCTGTAGTCATATGACCATGCTCTTCTCTGATCACAATAAATTGAACTAGAAAACAAGCACACACACACACAAAAAACCTAGTTAAAAACATAACAATATTTTCAAACTCAAAAATACTCTGAGAACTAACTATTGATTAACAAGAAAACCACAACAGAAATCATGGGATAGAAATTTAGAACTGAATGACAATGAAAGTACTGACTGAATTTCAAAGTTTATAATATGCATCTAAAACAGAACTTAGAAGGAAATTTACAGTCTAAAATGTTTTATTTAAAATGAAAAGATTAAAAATTAAGAAACTAGTTGAAAATAAAGGACTAATTATTAGCAAATTATTAGAATTAGAATTAGAAAAGGAGCAGCAGACTCCCAGTTAATATGGAAGAAACAGAGACTTTATGGGATCAGAAAGCTTTTTAGAAAATGCTTCTTGAGAAAAGAACAGGAAGCTTAAAAAAACATATTCAGAAATAATAATAAAAAATAAAAACATGAAAAGAACAATAAATTTATTAGAGCATGATGTTGAGAAAATCTCCCATAAAACAGTGGAAAGACAAATTTAAGAAAGCAGGAGATAAAAAGAGAATTAGAGACAAAGCGGCAAAAGAACAAGAAAATAGAAGAAAAGAAATTATCAATTAAATGATTCAGGAATATTCCCCATAGATGAATGACCCAATTTTCTATGAAATGACTTCCTTTGCCAACAAAGGTCCATCTAGTCAAGGATATGATTTTTCCAGTGGTCATGTATGGATGTAAGAGTTGGACTGTGAAGAAGGCTGAGCGCCAAAGAATTGATGCTTTTGAACTGTGGTGTTGGAGAAGACTCTTAACAGTCCCTTGGACTGCAAGGAGATCCAATCAGTACATTCTGAAGGAGATCAGCCCTTGGATTTCTTTGGAAGGAATGATGCTAAAGCTGAAACTGCAGTACTTTGGCCACCACATGAGAAGAGTTGATTCATTGGAAAAGACTCTGATGCTGGGAGGGATTGGGGCAGGAGGAGAAGGGGACGACAGAGGATGAGATGGCTGGATGACTCGATGGACCTGAGTCTGGGTGAACTCCAGGAGTTGGTGATGGACAGGGAGGCCTGGCGTGCTGCGATTCATGGGGTCGCAAAGAGTCAGACATGACTGAGCGACTGAACTGATGTCTATTCCAGTTTTCTCTAGGGTTGATGGCCTCTTTCTTCTTTACTTTGGTAGTTTTTTGTCTTTCCTAGTTTTCATTTCTCTTTTAACTTTACTCATGGTGGGCTTTGTTTTCAATGTTCTGTTTACTTTGTTGATTATCCTTCATAGTGTTAGATTACTTCTTACATTTTGGAATTTTGATTTGTAGGCTCATTTGTTTTCCCTTCCTCTTACCTTTACATTCTTTTCTTTATTTTGGAAGTTTTATAGTTACTCATTCTTGTCTTTCTGGGCCCCCAGTATAAAACTAGGTCTAATAATGACATTTGGGGGCTCCTGTCTCCCAGTGATCTTGGGAAAACTGACAGATCTGTTCAAGCAAGGGGGATTGGTTCAAACTAAGGTTCCAAGGAGTTTGTCCATCCTTTTGTGTTCCTGGTCTTGCTTATTTATTGTAGCTCTACCCTCAGGTAACATTTGAAGGTAATTTCTTTAGGCTCCTTTCAAGGGGACGAATTGGCACACATCCTGCTTTCTAGCTTCACAGTCTGAGTCTCTGTTTCCCTGACTTATTTGAATCCCTCCAGTCTTCTTGGCCATGCAAGAGCTAAATCTCTGACTACCACTATCTATTCTTGGGCCCTGAATTGAGTAAGCTCATAGTCTCAGCCCATTTCTTGTTCATGGATATATGTCTTTTGTATTTGATCTTGACTACATTTCTTACTGTTACTTTTTATGTCTTATGCATTATTGCTATGTGTTTTGATCAGAGAGGATTTTCAAAGTAAGGAGTCAGTGAGGAATTTTAATTGAAAGTCCACCTGACTGATCCTTTTCATCATTTACCCTGGATTTAACATTCACTGTGGCTGCATATGATTGTCTGAACCCAGGTCATTTGTCTGAGTCATGCTTTTCCAGCACTTTCAAGTCTTCCACCAAAACTCATAAATTGGTGATTTCCTAAACTCACAAAGGGAATTCAGATTTAGGGTTGCCAAACAAATAACTATCTACAACGACATATGCCCTGGAAATCTATGAAAAGATATCCTCTGTCTGACCATTACATACAAATTCTTAATCTCTTTATAAAACCACAAAACTACTCAAATATTAACAAGTGAAAGTTTAATTTCCATATAGTGCAAAACTGCAGACCCTACAGATCAGCATGACCATATAAAACAGAGCTTTTTGTTAAAAGTATGACTAAAATGCACAGTGGCCTGATTTTATACTTTATAATAGCTTTTAATCTGCATTGGTTGGAACTCTAAAGGCCCATCTGTTCTAACGGAAGACTTTGTCAACTTTATATTTTTATGACACTACTGTAATTGCAAGTTTTTGTGATATTTGTAGTGTTCGAACTGAAAATAATGAGAAAAATAATCTATAAAAATGTTTGGGATGCCATCGACTTTCTAGCAGTTACCATGCAATCACAGATGCCAAGGACATTTAAAGATTTAATTATATGGAACGTGAGGCTCTCTTTCTAGTTTCAAAACCTGTGGACTTTTAGTATCAGAGATAATGGGGAAAAGAAAAATGATTGGAGTTTCCGGATTCCCTTTCCCTTCACATCTGAGAAAATATTTCCTTTGCCTTATGCCCACAGGAAAAGATTAACACTCCTTTGGTCCTATAAGAATCTCCTTTTACAACTTCTGTATAGAAAATGAACGGAAGCCTTCTCTTGAACATTTATCAGTGACTCTATGCCTCTTCTTCATATATCGTCTATGAATTAAAACATGGACTTCTGTTCTTCCTGAAGACATGAACCTATCTCTGCAATGGTCAAAGCCTGTAGGTTTTCTCACAAACTTTTAGAGTTAAATTCCAAAAGACTATTGAGTTTGCTCCCCATATTCTCATAAATGATTAAGGCACATCTGATTCCATATATGGACACTGCCCTTGTAAAGATCGTATATAGTCCTGTAATATGTCTGAATTACTGCAAAAGCATATTCTTGGGGTATCCTCTTTGCCTTCTTGACCTTCATATAAGGGATACCCTAGAACATGATAAAAAATTCTCTGTGCATTCACCAGATGAGAGATTTATTAATTGACTGTAATTTGGTAATGATCTATCACCTTCTCCTCTGAATATTCATCCCTTATTTTGTTTTTAACCATTTAATGTCTCTGTTTAGATATAGGTTTACCATCTTAAACTGGGTACAGTTTAAGTCTAAGTTCTCCTTAATCTGAATTCAACTGGTAACACTTTGACTTAAATAATACTTTTACTGGAAGAGGTAAAGGTGAAGTAAGGAGACAAACAGGTCTGGGAGCCTATCTTAAGAGTGAATTAAGAAACATGTGTTTTTAGAATGGGAGAAAATATTTGCAAGTGATGCAACTGACAAGGGATTAATCTCCAAAATATAAAAACAGCTCATGTAGCTCTATGTAAAAAAAAAAAAAAAAGGCAACACAATCAAAAAATGGGCAGAAGATCTAAATAGACATTTTCCCAAAGACAAACAAATAGCCAAAAAGCACATGAAAAGATGCTCAACATCACCAATTACCAAAAAAAATGCAAATCAAAACTATTCCATATAGTTTTGGAATATAATGAGGTATCACCTCACACTGGTCAGATGGCCATCATCAAAAAGTCTACAAACAATAAATGTTGGAGAGGGTGCGAAGAAACGGGAACTTGCCTACACTGTTGGTGGAGATGTAAATTAGTACAATCACTATGGAGAACAGTATGGAGGTTCCTTTAAAAACTTAAAACAGAACTAACCATATGATCCATCAATCCTACTCCTAGGAATATATCTGGAGAAAACCATAGTTTGAAAATATACACACACCTCAATGTTCATTGCAGCACTATTTACAATTGCCAAGACATAGAAGCAATCTGAACGTCCATCAACAGACGAATGGATAAAGATGTAGTACATATATACAATGGAATATTACTCACCTATAAAAAAGAATGACATGATGCCATTTGCAGCAACATGGATGGACCTAGAGATTATCACAGTAAATGAAGTAAGTCAGACAAGGGAAAGACAAATATATGATATCATTCATATGTGGAATCTATCTTTAAAAAAAGATACAAATGAATTTATTTAAAAAATAAAAGGAGACTTACAGATATACAAAACAAACTTATGGTTACCAAAGAGGAAAGGATAAATCAGGAGCTTGGGATGAACATACACACATTACTATATATAAGATAGATGACAAATAGGGACCTACTAAATATCACAGGGAACTTTATTTAATGTTCTGTGATGACTTACATAAGAAAGGAATCTGAAAAAGAATGAACATATGTATATGTATAACTTATTCACTTTGCTGTACACCTGAAATTAACACAACATTGTAAATCAACTATAATAAAATTTAAAATACTAAAAAAAATGTGTTTCCATCTAGAAAAAACAGTTAAACATGCACCCATTTGCTAGTCTTGTCTCCTCAAAGAAAATGTCCTTGAATTAGCTTCTAGTGAGCTTATGATATTCTCCATGGTATCTGGCATGCTGTGAATGTTCAGAAAAGGTCATATTTAGCTTCTATTTTGTATTCTCCGTGTTAAATTGAAGGTGAAATAAAAATATAACAAATATAACAAAACACAGTGAACTTATATTAGACTATTCATCATGATTGGTCAAGTGATAAAAGTTGTACTGAAAGTAAACAGTTGAAGATAAACACAATTCATACAATACAGACAGTGAAACAAATATTTTAGAATTTTCTAAATAGTCATTCATTTATAATGGAATAACTATTTTAAATAATGTATTTAGTTATATTCCTATATCTTTATGGACATATTCCTTTTGAAACTATTAGGAGCAGAAATGAGTGCTCTGTAAGAAAGATACATTGTTATCTGGCATCAATACAATCAATAAGAACATTATTGTACCAGTAAAAGCTTATTCCTCAGCTTCCAGTCTTTGAAGCAGCAATTACTGCAAATTTACATCAGACTTTAAGAAAATAATATAAGCACTACACATTATTTTACCCAGTTTCCTCAGACTTAAAATTAAGCTATTTTAGGGGGAGGGGTAGTGAGAAGAGGAAAGTTTTGCATTATGAGACTTACCACTTCTCTTGCATTCAGGAGAAGGCCCTGTTCACACTACAGTAAAAGCAATATCTAAAAATCAATGGAGAAAATAGGCTAGACTCAATATCAAATTAGGAGTTTGGGATTAACATGTACACACTACTATATGTATTAATCCCAAACTATCCCCAAATAAGGACCTACTATATAGCTCAGGAAACTCTATTCTTTATTTTATAATAACCTATAAGGGAAACAAATATAAAAATATAAAGAATAAATATAAAGAATAAAATATATAGAAAAAATATAAAGATACACACACACACACACACACACACACACACAACTAAATCACTTTGCTATACACCTGAAACTAATACAACATTATAAATCAACTAATTTCAATTTTAAAAAGTAATAAATGAATAAATAAAAACAACAAAAGTTAATATTAACACAAAAGTAAGGACAGGCAAAGGTAGAACAATACAGTAATTTTCAAAACAACATAGAATGAAAACAAGTGGTCCCTCCTTACATCTCATGCTCATGTCATACTGCTGCTACCTGCCAGAAACCAGAGACAAATTTGGGGAAGAATTCATATTTTTTTGAACAAAACTAGGGATAGAAATTTAGAGAAGGCTGGATGAAAAGCTTTTCTTCAAGGAACATATATGAACGGTAAAGGAGGAGGTGGTGGCTGAGGAGGAGTTTAACTAGGAATAAAATGTGACAATTTGACAACTCCCTCCTCCTGTAATTCCTTTATAGTCACACGTACTCTCCCTCCCATCCCTAGCTCTTGGCAACCACTGATGTATTCTCCATCCTTATAGTTTTGTCTATTTTAGAATGACACATAAATGGAATTATACAATATGTAGCCTTTGTGTCTGGCTTCTTTCACACAGCATAATTCCCTGGAGACTCTTTCAACTTTTGCATATATAAATAGTTATTCATTTCTCCTAATGAGTAGTATTCCAGTATATGGATATACTGCTCTTTGGTTTAAACATGAACCTCTTTGAAGGACATCTGTGTTGTTTCCAGGTTTGGTTTGTTATAAATAAAGTTGCTATCCACATACAAGCTTTTGTGTGAGCATATGTTTATATTGTTCTATGATAAATGACCGAGGGTGCAATTGTGGAGTTGTTACTGGGGCTTCCCTAGTGGCTCAGAGGATAAAGAATCTACCTGCAATGCACGAGACTTGGGTTCGATCCCTGGGTTGGGGTGATCCCCTGGAGAAGGAATGGCTATCCACTCCAGTATTCTTGCCTGGAGAATTCCATGGATAGAGGAGCCTGGTGGGTCACAGTCTATGGGATCGCAAAGAGTCAGACACGACTGAGCGACTAACACTTTCATGGCAAATATATGTTTGGTCTTATAAGAAACTATCAGAATTATTGTGCCATTTTACATTCTCACCAGCAATGTATAAAAAATATAGTTACTCCTGGTCATTGATAGCAGTGGGTATTAACAGTATTTTTTACTTCAATCTTTCCAATAGGCATGTGATTTTTACCATATTGTGATTTTAACTTGTCAAATATTCTTATGCATCAGTTGAAAACATTATGTGATTTTTTTCCTTCCTTAATATAGTGGATAACATTGATGGATTTTTTTTTTTGAGGAGGCAAATTTAAAAACATAAACGTATGTTAGGGCTGTCTTAGGTTACAGAAAAATTGAGCAGAAGTGCAGAAATTTCCCAAATAGCTCCTGCCCCCACACAAGCAGAGCCTCCCCCACTATCCACATCCCACAATAAAGTGGTACATTTGTTACAATTTGTGAACCTACAATGACATATTAAAATTACCCAAACTCTGTATTTTATATTAAGGTTCACTCTTCTTTTACATACTTATGAGTTTGAAAAAATGTGAAATGAAATTTATCCACCACTGCAGTATCATAAGTATTTTCATGTCCTAAAAGTCGTATGTGCACTGTCTAATAATCATCCCTTGCTCTACCCCAAACCTCTGACAACCACAAATCTGTTTATTGTCTCCATAGTTTGGACTTTTCCAGAAAGCTATATTGTTGGGATCATACAGTATGTAGGCTTCTCAGATGGCTCATTTGTCAGATGTCTACCTTCTTTGGTGAGGTGCCTGTTCAGATCTTTTGCCCATTTAACAGGTTGGTTGCTTTCTTGTTGTCAATTTTTCAGAGTTCTTTGTATATTTTGGATAAGAGTTCTTCATCATATATACCTTTTGCAATAATACTCTCCTAGTCTGTGTCTTCTCATTCTCTTGACATTGATGGATTTTTGAATCTTGAATCAGCCTAACATTCTTGGAATAAATCCTACTTAGCCATGCTATATACATTTTAAAATACGTTACTCAATACAATTTGTACAATATATACTACTACTACTACTAAGTCGCTTCAGTCGTGTCCGACTCTGTGCGACCCCGTAGGTGGCAGCCCACCAGGCTCTGCCATCCCTGGGATTCTCCAGGCAAGAATACTGGAGTGGGTTGCCATTTCCTTCTCCAACGCATGAAAGTGTACAATATATACTTGTTGCTTTTTTTTTTATATAAATTGTTTATATCTCTTAATGTCATACCTCTGTCTTGTCCCTCCCACTTCCTTCTACCCACTGGTAATATTAGTTCATTTTCTATATCTGTGAGTCCACTTCTGTTTTGCTATATATGTTGGTTTCTATTATTTTTTAGATTCCACATATAAGTGACATCATGCACTATTTATCTTTCTCAAAAGGCAAAAAGTCTCAAACCTGACTTATTCCACTAAGGGTAAAATCATCTGAGTTCATCCACACTGCTGCAAAGGGCAAAATTTCATTCTTTTTTATGGCTGAGTAATATTCCACTGTATATACCACATATATATATATACAACAACTTTCTTAACCATTTTTCAGTTGATGTATACTTCAGTAGATTGTTTTCATATCCTGGCTATTGTAAATAGTGCTGTTATGAACACTGGAGTGCATATATCTTTTCAAATAAGTGTTTTTGTTTTTTTTCTGGATATATACCCAGGAATGGAATTGCTTGAGTGTACGGTAGTTCCATTTTCAGATTTTTGAGGAACCACTATGCTGTTTCCATAGTGGCTGCACCAATTTACATTCCTACTAACAGTGTACAAGGGCTCCTTTTTCTTGACATTCTTGCTAACATTTGTTATCGGTAGACTTTGAGGGTAGTCTTCTTGATAAGTGTGAGGTTATGTCTCATTGTTGATATTGTAAATTTTGATTTACAGTTCTCTAATAATTAGTGATGTTGAGTATCTTTTCTCATGTTTCCTAGCCATCTTTATGTATTTGTTGGGAAAATATCTACTCAGGTCTTCTACCATTTTGTATTGGGTTTTTAAATATTGAGTTGTATGAGCTGTTTATATGTTTTAAATATAAACCCCTTGAAGGTTTATCATTTGCAAATATTTTCTCCCATTTCATAAACTTTCTTTTCATTTCATTAATGGTTTCCTTTGCTGTGTAAAAGCTTTTATGTTTGATTAGGTCACATTTGTTGATTTTTGCTTTTGTTTCTTTTGTTTTAGACAGAGCCAAAAGAATATTGCTGTGATTTTGTCAACAAGTGTTGTGCCTATGTTTTCGTCTAGGAGTTTTATGGTTTCAAGACTTACATTTAGGTCTTTAATCCATTTTAATTTAGTTTTGCATAGGTGAGAGAAAATGTTCTAACTCATTCGTGGCCAGTTTTCCCAGCACCACTTATTGAAGAGAATGTTTTTTTCCTATTGTATATTCATTCTTGCCATCTTTGGCCATAAATGTGTGGTTTTATTTCTGGGCTCTGAATTCTTTATCTGGTAAAAACTGTTATTTCTGTTTCATTATTTTTCAAAGGTTTTCTCTTGCTCTTTCAATTAACAGTAGTTCCTCTGCTTTTTTCATTTTGCTTAACTTTCCCTCTATGACTTCCTGTGAAACGGTTACTTATTGCAGTCTTGAAAGTGTGTTCTTATGTGGGAGTATCCCTATACACATTGCATGGGTTCAAAGCCTTTGGTGGAGAGCTAGATTTGATGTGGTTGCAAATCTCAATTTTTCCTCAGGGTGTGCTGACAGCTATCACCTTGGCAGTGGGTGGTCTGGAGATGGAGGAGCTAGAGCTGGCATCAGGTGTGAGATGGGACTACCCCTCTGCTCATTAGCCATCGCCACCCTACTGGGGGTGATGTCTGATCCCAGGTTGCTGAAACAGAAGCTCTGAGTGTATGGCCCTAGCTGGCTCTGTTCACTTTAAGTGTGTGTTTCTCCTCTCTGAACACTGGGACTCCTGCCCCAGAGGGAGAATTTCTGTGGCAAGGGGAGCCCATGAGGCTTTTGTTGGCTACAGACAGAGGCCCAAGCTGTCCCCAGTGCACTACTTCTACATCCCTTTGTTCCTTATAGCCAATTTCTGCCCTCAGCTGCCCCTGTCCTGTTGTGGAGCCACAACACTGGGTAGGTAGGGCCTGTGTGAACTCTCAGACTGTATCAGGGTATGAGCTGTGGTCAGATGGCTTCCACCAGAGATCTGGGCTTCTTTGGATGTGCTGCTTGAATAAACACCGACAATGGATTCTAACACAGTACCCAGGCTCTACCTTGAGACCAGGTCACTTTTGTACCCCACTGCCATGTCTTCTCCCCAGTCATGACCAGCTCAGACTCAGTGCCACAGCATGATGTGGCATGAGCAGGGCCAGAAAGTTCAGTTGGTTTAAGCTGGGAGGTGTAATGAGGCAGTAACAGAAAACCCAGCAGCCACTAAAGCAGTTCTCTAATCACATTCTATGCTGTGCCTCAAATGATAGCCAGAGCATGAATGCTCCTCGTAAGTGGAGTTCAGGCTTCCCACAATCCTCCTGAGAGTCCCAGTGGTCCTCCAACCAACCAATGGGGCTCATCTCTCCTGTGTAGGATCCCAGGACTGGGGCACCCAATCTGTAGCTCTCACTGCTCATTCCCCAGAGTTGGTGTCACCCTGTATATTCTTCCTTTTTCATCTGGGTCCACTGGCAGGGGCATAGATCCTGATCCAAAGACTTTCCTTTCCTTCCTATCTGATTATATGTGGATCTTTCTTATAGCCTTTGCTGTATGGGGGGGAGGTCCAGCAGCCATGAAGAGATACCCCACGTCCAAGGGAAGAGAAAACGAAGTAAGATGGTAGGCACTGAGAAAGGACATCTGAGGGCAGACAGACTGAAACCACAACCACAGACAACTAGCCAATTTCATCACATGGACCACAGCCTTGTCTAACTCAATGAACCTAAGCCATGCCATGTGGGGGCACCCAAGACAGATGAGTCATGGTGGAGAGGTCTGACACAATGTGGTCCACTGGAGAAGGGAATGACAAACCACTTCAGTATTCTTTCTTTGAGAACCCCATGAACAGTATGAAAAGGCAAAAATATAGGACACTGAAAGATGAACTCCCCAGGTCGGTAGGTGCCCAATATGCTACTGGAGATCAGTGAAGAAATAACTCCAGAAAGAATGAAGGGATGGAGCTAAAGCAAAAACAACACCCAGTTGTGGATGGGACTGGTGATAGAAGCAAGGTTTGATGCTGTAAAGAGCAATATTGCATAAGAACCTGGGATGTCAGGTCCATGAATCAAGGCAAATTGGAAGTGGTCAAACAAGAGATAGCAAGAGTGAACATCGACATTCTAAGAATCAGCGAACTAAGATGGACTGGAATGGGTGAATTTAACTCAGATGATCATTATATCTACTACTATGGGCAGGAATTTCTTAGAAGAAATGGAGTAGCCATCATAGTCAACAAAAGAGTCTGAAATGCAATACTTGGATACAATCTCAGAAACCAAAGAATGATCTCTGTTCGTTTCTAAGGCAAACTATTCAATATCACAGTAATCCAAGTCTATGCCCCAACCAGTAATGCTGAAGAAGCTGAAGTTGAACAGTTCTATGAAGACCTATAAGACCTTCTAGAACTAACACCCAAAAAGATGTCCTTTTAATTATAGGGAACTGGAATGCAAAAGTAGGAATTCAAGAAACACCTGGAGTAACAGGCAAATTTGGCCTTGGAGTACAGAATGAAGCAGGGCAAAGGCTAATAGAGTCTATTTCTGCTTTATTGACTATACCAAAGCCTTTGACTGTGTGGATCACAATCAACTGTGGAAAATTCTGAAAGAGATGGGAATACCAGAACACGTGACCTGTCTCTTGAGAAATCTGTATGCAGGTCGGGAAGCAACAGTTAGAACTGGACATGGAACAACAGACTGGATCCAAATAGGAAAAGGAGTACGTCAAGGCTGTATATTGTCACCTTACTTATTTAACTTATATGCAGAGTACATCATGAGAAACACTGGGCTGGAGGAAGCACAAGCTGGAATCAAGATTGCCGGGAGAAATATCAATGACCTCAGATATGCAGATGACACCACCCTTATGGCAGAAAGTGAAGAAGAACAAAAGAGCCTCTTGTTGAAAGTGAAAGAGGTGAGTGAAAAGGTTGGCTTAAAGCTCAACATTCAGAAAACTAAGGTCATGGAATCTGGTCCCATCACTTCATGGGAAATAGTTGGGGAAACCATGGAAACAGTGGTTGACGTTATTTCCCTGGGCTCCAAAATTACTGCAGATTGTAATTGCAGCCATGAAATTAAAAGATGCTTACTCCTTGGAAGGAAAGTTATGAGAAACCTAGACAGCATATTAAGAAGCAGAGACATTACTTTGCCAATAAAGTTCCATCTAGTCAAGGCTATGGTTTTTCCAGTAGTCATGTATGGATGTGAGAGTTGGACTATAAAGAAAGCTGAGCACAGAAGAATTGATGCTTTTGAACTGTGATGTTGGAGAAGACTCTTGAGAGTCCCTTGGTCTGCAAGGAGATCCAACCAGTCCATCCTAAAGGAGATCAGTCCTGGATGTTCATTGGAAGGACTGATGTTGAAGCTGAAACTCCAATACTTTGGCCACCTGATGCGAAGCGCTGACTCATTTGAAAAGACCTTGATGCTGGGAAAGATTGAGGGCAGGACGAGAAGGGGATGACAGAGGATGAGATGGTTGGATGGCATCATCGACTCAATGGACATGGGTTTGGGTAGACTCCAGGAGTTGTTGATGGACAGGGAGGCCTGGCATTCTGTGGTTCATGGGGTCACAAAGAGTTGGACACGACTGAGTGACTGAACTGAACTGAAGAATTGTTCCACATGTAAGTGTATTTTTGATATGTCATGGGAGGAGGTGAACTCTACATCTTATTCTGCCAGTCTTCCCAATATAAACCATGAGATGTATTTTTAAAAATTACTTACTTTATTTTAACTGGAGTCTAATTACTTTACAGTATTGTGGTAGCTTTTGACATACATCAACATGAATCAGCCACAGGTGTAACGTGTCCCCTCCCCCTATCCTGAACCCCCCTCCCACCTCCATCCCCAGCCCATCCCAATATACTTTTGATGTGTTCAGGCAGGAGGGAGGTGAGCTCCACCTCCTCTCACTCCACTATCTTGATCAATCCTGCTCAGGTTCGATTTTTTTTTTTTTTTTGAGTAAAAACCTTCCCAACTTGATGTCTGCCTTTAGTCAGTTTCCAGAGCCCTAATATGGTTGTTTTTGTTAATTTTATCAAGTTAATTTTACCTGAGAGAATTTACTAAGCTCCTGACTTCACTATTCTGCAAGTCTTGTCCCTTGATTAATGCAATTTTATTTCTAATTAGGAAATTAATGTGTTGAGTATCCAATGTAGCACAAGTTTTTGATTATATCATTATTTCCCCTCTCATATATTTGGTAATATAAAAATGAATGGATTACTGTGATCTAAATGGAATCATGGAGCCAGAAACTCAGCTAAGCCGGTACCACAAGCCCCAACAGTATATGAACAAGCAGAGAAAGCACATTTGTGCTCATGTCCAACCAAGAGTGGGCTTCCCTGGGGACTCAACTCAGATGGTAAAGAATCAACTTGCAATGCGGGAGACCTGAGTTCAATCTCCAGGAAGATCCCCTGGAGAAGGGAATGGCCACCCATTCCAGTATTCTGGCCTGGAGAATTCCATGGACAGAGCAGCCAGGCAAGCTACAGTTCATCATGGGGTCACAAAGAGTCAGACACGACTGAGTGACTTTCACAAACACACACACCAGCTAAGAGTACTTATAAAGTTTTCCAGGTATTCTTCAGTACTGTGGATCCACTTTCTTCAGTTACAAAACCTGTACTAGTAAGTTCCCAGATAGCTAGGTATACCCTCAATCATTTTGAATACAATTTATTAATATTTACATAGGTGTGGACACCATTCTCCATAAAGAACCAAATGAAGCTCAAGGCAGTTTCCAATATTATAGTTTGTTATTCCTCTGGTAGTTTCTGAAAATTGACTCTTAATTCTGGATTGTTATCATAGGCTTAGAATAAATATAGCAGAATTACATAGTGTTGTCAGTGTGAAATTCATTGTCTTGTAAATTAATCATGCCACTCTCTTTCTGGTACTTGATTCTGAATTATTTTTGCATTATTTTAAGGAAAGGAATGATTCCAGTTCATTTCAATTCAGTCGCTCAGTCGTGTCCAATTCTTTTTGACTCCAATACATGGACTGCAGCATGCCAGGCTCCCCTGTCCATCACCAGCTTCTGGAGCTTGCTCAAACTCTTGCCCATCGACTCAGTGATGCCATCCAACCATCTCATCCTCTGTCGTCCTCTTCTCCTCCCGCCTTCAATCTTTCCCAGCATCAGGGTCTTTTCCAGTGAGTCAGTTATTCGAATCAGGAGGCCAAATCATTGAAGTTTCAGCTTCAGCATCAGTCCTTCCAATGTATATTCAGGACTGATTTCCTTTAGGATTGACTGGTTTGCTCCCCTTGCAGTCCAAGGGACTCTCAAGAGTCTTCTCCAACACCACAGTTCAAAAGCATCAATTCTTCAGTGCTCAACTTTCTTTATAGTACAACTTTCACGTCCATACATGACTACTGGAAAGACCATAGCTTTGACTAGACGGACCTTTGTCAGCAAAGTAATGTTTCTGCTTTTTAATAGATTGTCTAGGTTGATCATAGCTTTCCCTCCAAGGAGCAAACATCTTTTAATTTCATGGCTTCAGTCACCATCTGCAGTGATTTTGAAGCACCTCCCCGCCCCCCCCACCCCGCAAATAAAGTCTGTCACTGTTTCCATTGTTTCCCCATCTATTTGCCATGACATGATGGGACTGGATGCCATGATCTTAGTTTTCTGAATGTTGTGTTTTAAGCCAACATTTTCGCTCTCCTCTTTCACTTCCACAAGAGGCTCTTTAGTTCTTCTTCTCTTTCTGCCATAAGGGTGGTGTCATCTGCATATCTGAGGTTATTGATATTTCTCCCTGCAGTCTTGATTTCATCTTGTGCTTCATACAGCCTGGCATTTCACATGATATACTCTGCATATGTGTTATATAAACAGGGTGACAATATACAGCCCTGACATACTCCTTTCCTGATTTGGAACCAGTCTGTTGTTTCATGTCTAGTTCTAACTGTTGCTTCCTGATCTGCATACAGATTTCTCAGGAGGCAGGTCAGGTGGTCTGGGATTCCCATCTCTTTTAGAATTTTCCACAGATTGTTGTGATCCACACAGTCAAAGGCTTTAGTATAGTCAATGAAGCAGAAGTAGATGTTTTTCTGGAACGCCCTGGCTTTTTTGATGATCCAAGGGATGTTGGCAATTTTATCTCTGGTTCCTGTGCCTTTTCTAAATCCACCTTGAACATCTGGAAGTTCTTGGTTCATGTATTGTTGAAGCCTGGTTTGGAGAATTTTAAGCATTACTTTGCTAGCATGTGAGATGAGTGCAATTGTGTGGTAGTTTGAACATTTTTTGGCATTACCTTCCTTTGTGATTGGAATGAAAACTGACTTCTTTCAGTCCCATGGCCACTGCTGAGTTTTCCAAATTTTCTGGCGTATTGAGTGAAGCACTTTCACAGCATCATCTTTTAGGATTTGAAATAGCTCAACTGGAATTCTATTACCTCCACTAGCTTTGTTCATAGTGATGCTTCCTAAGGCCCACTTGATTTTGCATTCCAGGGACTGGCCCATTTTATCTAAACCTTGGATTCCTTTAACATGGTTGCTTAGCTGGCTAAATCACGTGTTTGGTAAACCTTAGTTGATATGAAATTTTAATTTAGGATTAAATAGTTTATCAGCAAAGTCTTTTGGTAATTTAAGGGAATTAGCAGTGAAGATCCAGGGTATCTTTTTGAAAATAGCATTTCTACTTTGGTTGAACTTAAAGGCTGTTAGGAGAACTTCTTAAGCAGAAAAACATAAAATACAAAGAGTCACTAATTCCTTATTCACCTGGTTGATATCATAACCAGCTAATTGTCAATCTTAAATTCTTCCAGTTTTACTGAGATTTAATTGATATACAACCCTGTTTAAGGAGTACAGCATAATGATTTGACATATATACATCATGAAATGATCACCACAGTAGTTAATGACCATCCTTCATCTCATATAGCTACAAAATAAAAGAAAAAGAATTTTTTCACTTGTGATGAGAACTGTTAGGATTTTAACAACTCATGTATATAACATACAGCAGTGTTAATTATATTTATCATGTTATACATTACACCCCTAGCACTTATTTATCTTATAACTTGAAATTTGTACCTATCAACTACCTTCGTATAATTCCACCTCCCCCCTGGTAACCACAAATCTGATCCCTTTTTCTATTAATTTGTCTGTCTGTTTGTTTTGGAAGTATAACTGACCTACTACACTATGCACAAATACACTATGCACAGGATTTGTGCCTTCATGCTAAGTCACTTCAGTTGTGTCTGACTCTGTGACCCTATGGACTATAGTCCACCAGGCTCCTCTGTCCATGGGGATTCTCCAGGCAAGAATACTGAAGTAGGTTGTCGTGCCCTCCTTCAGGGGATCTTCCCGACCCAGGGATCAAACCCCCATCTTCTATGTCTCCTGCATTGGCAAATGGGTTTTTTACCACTAATGCCACCTAGGAAGCTACTGGTGCACAGCATAGTGATTTTTATATATTACAAAACAATCAGAACAAGTCTAGTTACCATCTGTCATCAAATATATTACATTATTATTGACTATAGTCTCTAAACTGTATGCTTCACATCCAAGACTTCATTGCAGTACTATTTACATCAGCCAGGACATAGAAATAATCTAAACGTCCATCAACAGAGGAATGGATAAAGAAGATGTGGTATATATACATAATGGAATATTATTCACCAATAAAAAAGGAATGAAATTGGGTCATTTGTAGAGATGTGCTTGGGCCTAGAAACTGTCATACAGAGCAAAGTAAGTCAGAAAGAGAAAAACAAATATTGTACATTAATGTATATGTGTGGAAAACAGAAAAATGTTATTGTTGTTATTCAGTCACTAAGTCATGCCCAACCCTTTGCAACCCCATACACTCTAACATGCCAGACTCCTCTGTCTTCCACTATCTCCTGGAGCTTGCTCAAATTCATGTCCATTGAGTCAGTGATGCTATCTAATTATCTCATCCTCTGTCGCTCACTTCTCCTTTTGCCTTCTATCTTTCCCAGCATCAGGGTCTTTTCCAGTGAGCTGGCTCTTCACACCAGGTAACCAGACGAAAGTACTGGAGCATCAGCTTCAGCAACAGTCCTTCCAAAGAATATTGAGGGTTGATTTCCTTTAAGATTGAATGGTTTGATCTCCTTTCAGTCCAAGGGACTCTCAAGAGTCTTCTCCAGTACCACAGTTCTAAAGCATCAGTTCTTTTGTGCTCAGCCTTGTTTATGGTTCAACTCTCACATCTGTACATGATTCCTGGAAAAATCATAGCTCTGACTATACAGACCTTTGTCAGCAAAGTGAAGTCTATGCTTTCTAATATGTTGTCTAGGTTTTTCATAGCTTTCCTTCCAAGGAGCAAGCATCTTTTAATTTCATGGCTGCAATCATAGTCTGTAGTGATTTTGGAGCCCAAGAAAATAAAGTCTGCCTGTTTGCAAAGCAGAAATAGAAACACTGACTTAGAGAACAAATGTAAGGATACCAAGTGAGAAGGGGGAGGGTAGGATTAATTGGGAGATTGGGACTGATGTATCTACTACACAATTGATACTATGTATAAAATAGATCGGGGAAGGCAATGGTAACCCACTCCAGTACTCTTGCCTGGAAAATCCCATGGCTGGAGGAGCCTGATGGGCTGCAGTCCAAGGGGTCGCTAAGGGTCAGACACGACTGAGCAACTTCACTTTCGCTTTTCACTTTCATGCATTGAAGCAGGAAATGGCAACCCACTCCAGTGTTCTTGCCTGGAGAATCCCAGAGATGGGGGAGCCTGGTGGGCTGCCGTCTATGGGGTCGCACAGAGTCGGACACGACTGAAGTGACTTAGCAGCAGTAGCAGCATAAAATAGATATTTAATGGGAACCTACTGTATAGTTCAGAGAACCCTACTCAGTGCTCTATGGTGACCTAAACAGGAAGGAAATCCAAGGAAGAGGGGATATATGTATATGCAGAGCTGATTCACTTTGCTGTACAGTAGAAACTAACACTTATAGTTGTAAAGCAACTATACTCTAATAACAATTCATTTTAAGAAATCAGTTAAATAAACAACTAAGATTAAAAAAAAAAAAAAGACTGTGTGAGCCCACACAGTGTGGAAAAGAAGCTTAGAGTACCAGTAGGGACAAATTATCTGTGTCATGGCCCAACACAGAGTCTTCTAGATTCCTGGAATATGTTAGAACTTTTCAAAACCCTTATTCCTCAAAGTATCTTTTTCTCCAGCCTTTCCTCTCATTCATTTTTGTTAGCATATTGTTCTCCCCAACTGTTATCCATTGCTTCATGTAGGAGTGACAAAAACATTTGTTTGTAAATGTTTTGGACTCATGCCCTCCCTCCTCTCCAGCCCAGCTAGTGGCTTTAGCACAGTTGAGTTCTAAATTAGGTTAGATAAAACAAATCTTTTGGGCAAGTTGAACCACCAGACAGACCAACCAAGGACAATCTTTGGAAATAAAGTCAATTCTGCTCCTTTAGTTGCAATGTATCTTTTTCTTTACTGGGAATGCAGACTATTACATATCATAAAGACTGAGCTAGGGAGAATACATGGGACTAGTGTATGCCACAAAGTTCACTACAATTAGCAAGAGTCAGCTGTTTTTCTTGAAGAAGTGCTCTCTGGGTTGTTGCAAGCTTTGGTTAGTTTCTAGACTTCCAAAAATAGCGAATGTGTCAGTTTCTGCCAGTTTTTTAGTTGCTTTTATTGAGGGATGGAATTTTTAAGTTTCTTACTCTGCTTCTTTTTCTTGTATCAGCTCTCTGCACACATACTTCTAATCAGAATGAGTCAGGTACATAGAAAAGCAAATACATTTATGGATTAATAGGTTGTTTTTCCAAAGAGTTTCATGAAATTTCTCTTTTCCTTTATAAGAGAACATTCCACTCAAATTTCTTTAGAAGATAAGCTGTGGTTCATACTGTATTTTATGTCACAAAATTGCATAAGGGAAAGCACATCCAGTGAACACTAGAGTTGCTCCATCATCAAGATGAAATGAGAATGCTAGGCCAAGAGGAAAAAAAATAACCAATGATGAATGAGAGAAAAGACAGGATGAGTACTTACCCAAGTTATAGGTTTGGATAGTGTAATGGGTAGACCCAGCCCAAGTAAATCAAACTTGGACACCCCATCAAGCACTTTTTGCCACCTCAAAATGAACACAGACCAGCATAGCTGAATTAAGGATCCACATTCACAGAGAAGGAAAATTATTTCAGTGTTAAAGTGCAGAACATGGAAACAAAGGTCAGATGCTTTTTTCCTACTGAACCAGCCTCTGTAGTAGGAACACATTGTGGTTGTGTACGTGATGAGAAATGTATTTAGTGATTCTATTGACTCTTTTGTCCTAGATTAATGCCTTATTTGTTACTGGTAATCTATTTATGAAGTTGTGCACATTTAAATAATGTTTGTTAAGCAATAAAAAAGATACATTGTGATACATGTTTATTACTTTTTGATGTGTCAACAGATCACAACATGAGAGTTAAATAAACTAATCATTAGGAAGAATCAAGGAATTTGTTCACCTGATGATCTTTGAGAGGAATTAGCTTCCATATTTATAAGCTGTTTTTATTTATTTTCACTTAAAGATTATTAATTATTCTAAATATAATATGAATAGAAATTAATATTATAAACTCTATATATTACCATCTAACTTAACCAAATATTAATATTAAGTACTGCTTTATAATAGTTCATGATTTTCATAAGCAATATTTTCATTATTATTCTAATATTATATATTTCTCAAAATGATCCATAAACCATTTAGAAGTGCATTCCAAATTTTCAAATGGGTATGTTGTTTATGTGTGTGTTCATTTACATGTACTCTTTTTATTGTTGATTTCTAACCTAAATTTCATTATAGTAAACCAACATTATCTATACAATATTGGTTCTTTGATATATCTTTGATCCTGCTTTGCAACCTAGTATAAAGAAATTCTTTTAAATGTTTCATGTGAGCTTGAAAAAAATGTATATTTTCTATCTGTTCTATATACTCATATATATGTTATTAATTTTTCTGTTCAAAGTTTTAAAATTCTTACTAACATTTTTGTCACTTTCTCTGATAAAGGTATATTGAATTCTTTCCCCATGATTTTAGATTTCTCAGTTTCTCTTTACAATCCTGATTTTTAAAAGTTTTCATATATCTTAAGGACATGTTATCAGGTACAAGTTCAAAATTATTATATCTTTGGTAATTTTAATGTGTATTGCTGTAATGTGTATTGTGACAGGATAAGCTGTGGACTTCTGTAGTGATATATAATCCCCAAAGCAAAGCCTTACAACAGTAAATATTTATGTTTTGCTCGCAACACACTACATTTTCAACACAGATTGACCTCGTTGAAATTTTATCTCACCTGCTTCCATGACAACCACGGCACGGAGAAGGGAACGTGACAACTTGTGTACTGGTTCTTAAAGCTTCCACCCAGAAAAACACACATCCCTTCTGCTCACATTTCCTTCCTCAAGAACAATCACATGGCCACATCTATTGGTAAGGAGCCAGGGAAATGCAATTTTACCATGTGCCTGAAAGGGGAAAAAGCTGAAAACATTTGATGAAAAGTACTAATGACCACAATAATTAATGCCCCACATAATTCCTAGAGAAACCAAAAGCAGTAGCTAGTGAAAGGAAGGATGAAGAATAAGGAGGAAAAAGAGGCATCGCATCACCCCTTTCCTGTTGCATACTTCCGAGCCTGAGGTAGGCTTGAGCTGTGGGGATGGGAAGATGTCTTCAATTCATTAGAGAGTGAAGTTTTGATTTATATTGACTTTTTAATGCCTGAAAATAGGACTTTCCTGATGTGAGAGAATGACTGAAATATTATTGGATCTTCTAGAGACAAGAGGTAAATTAGAATAGTTCTGAACAACCATTGTAGGATCATCATAGAATTTTTTTCCCATTAGCAGAGCCAATTCAACACATTGGTTACACAATTCTATCTATACATTTTGCTAATAAAATCTAAAGTTTTTCATTATTTTTATTCTGTTCTAGTCTAGAATCTAGACATTGTTCATTGAATCTGATGGGGTTCAGGACACACTATCCCCAAAATGCGATACCTTGGCAGGTTGAATATTTTAAGCTAATGGAGTTTGAGAAAATAGCAGAAAAAGAAAGGTTACTCTGATCTTCCCCTGAAGCAGATCATAAAATCCTCTTGTGAGAGGGGCCCTTGCTTTACTCAGAGGAAAGGAGTATCATTATCTACAAAGACAAAGGAGACTGAGAAGAATCCTAAGAAACAGGCCTAAGTTTACATCAGTTTGCCTATGTTTACTTCATATTCCTTGAGCTATCATATTTTTCCATAGCTGTCTCCTCTTCATCAAAACTACCATTAAAGTATTCTGGTTTAGCCATTTCTTCAGGTCTTCATTTCCTTATGAAGGTTCCCATATCATAAAACTTAAATAAATATATATACTTTTCTCCTATTAATCTGTTTCTGTCAGTTTAATTTTCAGACTCAGCCAGGGACCCTGAGGATCCCTGAAAACTTTTTGCTCCTCTATAAACAGCATCCGAATATGGTTGTTGCTTAGGATTTTGGCTTTATCCTAAGAAACAAACAATAGGATGCAAACAAAACAACCTAACATATTTCACCTCCCCTTTTAAACTTATTTATTGTTTGTTTGTTTTTTTTGCCATGTAGCATGCGGGACCTTAGTTCCATGACCAGGGATTGAATTCGCATCCCGTGCATAAGAAGCACAGAGTCTTAGCCACTAGACCACCAGGGAAGTCCCAGTATTGGAGCTTTTCTAATTAATATTATATAATAAAAAGTCTTCCTGCCACACTCCTGCCACAAGAATACATTCATTTTGGTACTTCAAAACAATTAGTATAAGAGTAAAAACTGGTTTTACCTACTGTTATAAACCACTCCACTTGAGTTTTAGATACCCCTGCTTTGGGAGGGAACATAATTAGCTACTTCTAGCTTCCTCATTCATCTTTTTGCATTCATTAGTTATCTAGTTCTGGGGAACAAAAGGATGGGGGAAAGTGCACTGTCTTAAATTTTTGGTCCAAGTACCTTCTGATATTTGCTCCTTTTGATGTGGCATATGTCCAATTGCTAGTTTTTTCCTTCTTGGAAGCTTTGTGAGTTCTTTAGAGACAGTCACACTGGCAACTGCTGACTGCAATTCCTTTGGCCCTAGTTTCAACCACTGATGGTTAGCACACATAAAGGGTTTTTATGAGTAATTATTGTAATTGAACAAATATTGCTTGCAATTAGTACTCTTCATTGAATGAAAAAAATAAAGTATATTGGTGATACAACTCTTGACAACTCATAGTTAACATTTATCTGACATTTGGTTTTATAATTGTACCTTCACTTCAATAGCTCATATTCTTGGAAATTAATCCACGCACCATAGGTGGAGATAGCCAAACTTTTTCAATATTTAATATAAGACACATAAAAGTTAAAAAATGTTTCTGCTATGTAGCTATAAAGTAAAAAAAAAAAAGGAGACTATTGGGATTTTAGCTCTGTTTAGGAGTTGACATAATCATGTGTTCAGTGCCCTGGATCGTATTTTTAACTTTTTCTAATAAAAATCTTTTCAGTGATATACACATGATGATAAACAAGAAGAAAAAAGAGCCTTAGGTCTTTTAAAAATGTTTATTTATTTGTTAATTTATTTGGCTGCATTGTACATGGCATCTTTGTTGCATCATGTGGGATTTTTCACTGTGGTGTATGGATTCTCAAGTTGTGGCACGTGGGCTCAGTAGTTGCTGCACATAGGCTTAGCTGCTCCACAGCATGTGGGATCTTAGTTCTTTGACCAGGGATCAAATCCATGTCCCCTGCATTGCAAGGTGAAATCTTAACCATTAGATCACCAGGGAAGTCCCAGGTCCTAGTTTTTAAACCAAGTAAGATCATGTAGTCAGAGGTCGGCAAATTACAGCCAACAAGCCAAATCCACCTGTTTCTGTATGGCCTGTGAGCTAAAGGGATTTTAAAATATTTTTAGATAGTTGAAAAAATTAGAAGAAAAATATTTAGTGACACATGGAAATTATATGAATTCAAATTTCAGTGTCCATAAATAAAATGCTGTTGGAACACAACCATGCTTATTTGTTTACTGTTGTCTATAGCTGCCTTCATGGGCTTCCCTGGAGGCTCAATGGTAAAGAATTCACCTGCAATGCAGGAGATCAAGAGACACAGGTTCAATCTCTGGGTCAGGAAGATCCCCTGGAGGAGGGCCTGGCAACTCACTTCAATATTCTTGCCTGGAGAACCCCATGGACAGAGGAGCCTAGTGGGTTACAGTCCATGGATTCACAAAGAATTGGACATGACTGAAGTGACTGAGCATGCTCACATAGTTGCCCATAGTTGTCTTCACATTACAAAGACAGAGCTGTCATAGTTGTGACAGAGATTGTATAGCTCTCAAAGCCTAAGCTATTTACTCTTTCATCCTTTACAGAAAAAGCTTGTTGACCTTTGGTGCAGATCATCAGTTTTGTTTAACTGAGATGAAATATTGTTCAAGTAATGCATCAATTAAAAACTAGTGGAGCTAACTGGAATAACTCCATAAATATAAAATATTTCTGCCTGATTAGTCATCTTGATAGTGTTACCAATCCCTAATGTCTTCATGTTCAGTCAACCCTATTCATTGCCTACACAGATCCCTCAAAACTTGCTGTTAATAGTTCAGTGTCTTTTGGTTAACTTAATGATTGTTATCTGCATCATTTTGTCCATAGGCTTTTTGCCAGAATTGTGAATGGCTGCTCTCTCAGTCTATTCATGTATGGTAGGCCAAAAATGCCAAGCAAATAATACCTTCCCTGCCTCAGTACTCCTCAACCAATGACTTACAGAATTTAGTGTATAGATACCCTAGTTTTATTATCTTTTGTGTGGGCTAATTTTGAAGTGTTCATTTTTTACACCATTTATCAGAGTTTCTCTCTGAGATTAAGTTCCAATTACTCACTATAGCAGCTGGCTGAATAATGTACCTTTTCTTTTTGGCTAGAAACGATCCTTCCCAATATCACTTCTCTACTTCCCTACTAGTGTTCCTTGTAAGCCCCAACCACACCCAAACTACTCACTCTAGAAACCTTGTCTCAGTATCTGCTTTGAGAGTCTAAACCAAGATACCACACAGTTAGACAACTTTTAGCTTCTAATTTTGGTCACATAGATAATCTCAAAATATCCCCATTCTCAGACAGCAAGGCTCCTCAGTTTGAATATTATTGTCATAATTCTGAATTGTCAGCATCATTTAACAATGGAAATTGAGTGACTGTGAAGGGTAGAGACCATGATGTAAATCAAAGAAAGGCTTGAAACAAAACATTAGAAGAATTGATCCTGATGTTATCTTCCATATATCTGTGATCCTTAGCCAGGTATCCTAAACACTCCCTGTGCTGTGCTATGCTAAGTCGCTTCAATCATGTTCGACTCTTTGTGACCCCATGGACTGTAGCCCGCCAGGCTTCTCTGTCCACGGGATTCTCCAGGCAAGAATACTGGAGTGAACTGCTGTGCTCTCCTCCAGAGGATCTCCCTGACCCAGGGATCAAACCCATGTCTCTTATGCCTCCTGCATTTGCAGGCAGGTTCTTTGCCACAGAAACCACATTTCACCAAATTTTATTCAATGTATTTCTGCGGCCGCTGCTTCAATCATGCCTGACTGTGTGCAACCCACAGATGGCAGCCCATCAGGTTCCCCCGTCCCTGGGATTCTCCAGGCAAGAACACAGGAGTGGGTTGCCATTTCCTTCTCCAAATAATATATTTCTAGTGATCACTATTTTTCATATTAAGATATTGGTATTGAAAAAGGTTGTATCAAATTACCAGCATGCTGTACATTCACATGGAAGATAGACCAAAGAGGACATTTTCTTTACACTTCATTCTTTTTTCTTTGTTCTCTTCTGACTGGATAATTTATTTTTTTTTTTTTTTTTTTTTTTTTTTTTTTTTTTTTTTTTCAGACATAGACTAGCGATTCAATTCTTACATGATAGTATACATGATAGAATGCCATTCTCCCATATCATCCCATATCATCCCACCCTCTGACCTGTCTTTGAATTCACAAGTTTTTTTTTCTTCTTGATCAAGTCTGTTATTGACACTCACTATCACAGTTTTTCATTTCATTCATTGTATTCTTCAGTTCCAGAATTTCTATTTGATTCCTTTTTTTTTATGATTTATTTTTCTGTGTTTAACCTCCTGTTTTGTTCACGTACTGCTTTACTGATTTTGTTGAATGTCTTCCTATGTTTTCCTGTAGTTCACCCAGCTTCCTTAAGACAACTATTTAGAATTCTTTATCAGGTAAATTGTACATCTCCATTTCTTTGGAGTCAGTTACGGGAAATTTATTGTGTTCCTTTGGTGGTGTCATGTTTCGTTCATTATTTAATGTCCTCAAAGTCTTATCTCAATCCTGATACCTTATCAGTTCAGTTCAGTTCAGTTCATTTATGCAATCTTGTCTGACGCTTTGTGACCCCATGAATTGCAGCATGCCAGGCCTCCCTGTCCCTCACCAACTCCCAGAGTTCACCCAAATTCATGTCCATCAAGTCGGTGATGCCATCCAGCCATCTCATCCTCTGTTGTCCCCTTCTCCTCCTGCCCCCAATCCCTTCCAGCATCAGAGTCTTTTCCAATGAGTCAACTCTTCGCATGAGGTGGCCAAAGTACTGGAGTTTCCGCTTTAGCATCAGTCCTTCCAATGAACACCCAGGACTGATCTCCTTTAAAATGGATTGGTTGGATCTCCTTGCAGTCCAATGGACTCTCAAGAGTCTTCTCCAACATCACAGTTCAAAAGCATCCATCCTTCTGTGCTCAGCTTTCATCACAGTCCAACTCTCACATCCATACATGACCACTGGAAAAACCATAGCATTGACTAGATGGACCTTAGTCAGCAAAGCAATGTCTCTGCTTTTCAATATGCTATCTAGGTTGGTCATAACTTTTCTTCCAAGGAGTAAGTGTCTTTTAATTTCATGGCTGCAGTCACCATGTGCAGTGATTTTGGAGCCCCCAAAAATAAAGTCTGACACTGTTTCCACTGTTCCCCCATCTATTTCCCATGAAGTGATGGGACCGGATGTCATGATCTTAGTTTTCTGAATATTGAGCTTTAAGCCAATTTTTTGACTCTCTTCTTTCACTTTCATCAAGAGGCTTTTTAGTTCCTCTTCACTTTCTGCCATAAGGGTGGTGTCATCTGCATGTCTGAGGTTATTGATATTTCTCCCAGCAATCTTGATTCCCGCTTGTGTTTCTTCCAGTCCAGCATTTCTCATGATGTACTCTGCATATAAGTTAAATAAGCAGGGTGGCAATATACAGCCTTGACCTACTCCTTTTCCTATTTGGAATCAGTCTGTTGTTCCATGTCCAGTTCTAACTGTTGCTTCCTGACCTGCATAAAGATTTCTCAAGAGGCAGGTCAGGTGGTCTGGTATTCCCATCTCTTTCAGAATTTTCCGCAGTTTATTGTGATCCACACAGTCAAAGGCTTTGGCATAGTCAATAAAGCAGAAATAGATGTTTTTCTGGAACTCTCTTGCTTTTTCCATGATCCAGCGGATATTGGCAATTTAATCGCTGGTTCCTCTGCCTTTTCTAAAACCAGCTCGAACATCTGGAAGTTCACGGTTCACATATTGCTGAAGCCTAGCTTGGAGAATTTTGAGTATTATTTACTAGCGTGTGAGATGAGTGCAATTGTGTGGTAGTTTGAGCATTCTTTGGCAGTGCCTTTCTTTGGGATTGGAATGAAAACTGACCTTTTCTAGTCCTGTGGCCACTTCTGAGTTTTCCAAATTTGTTGGCATATTGAGTGCAGCACTTTCACAGCATCATCTTTCAGGATTTGAAATAGCTCTACTGGAATTCCATCACCTCCACTAGCTTTGTTTGTAGTGATGTTTTCTAAGGCCCACTTGACTTCACATTCCAAGATATCTGGCTCTAGGTGAGTGATCACACCATCATGATTATCTGGGTCGTGAAGATCTTTTTTGTACAGTTTTTCTGCATATTCTTGCCACCTCTTCTTAATATCTTCTGCTTCTGTTAGGTCCAGACCATTTCTGTCCTTTATCGAGTCCATCTTTGCATGAAATGTTCCCTTGGTATCTCTAATTTTCTTAAGGAGATCTCTAGTCTTTCCCATTCTGTTCTTTTCCTCTATTTCTTTGCATTGATCGCTGAGGAAGGCTTTCTTATCTCTTCTTGCTATTCTTTGGAACTCTGCATTCAGATGCTTATATTTTTTCTTTTCTCCTTTGCTTTTCACTTCTCTTGTTTTCACAGCTATTTGTAAGGCCTCTCCAGACAGCCATTTTGCTTTTTTGCATTTCTTTTCCATGGGGATGGTCTTGATCCCTGTCTCCTGTACAGTGTTAGAAACCTCATTCCATAGTTCATCAGGCACTCTGTCTATCATATCTAGTCCCTTAAATCTATTTCTCACTTCCACTGTATAATCATAAAGGATTTGATTTAGGTCATACCTGAATGATCTAGTGGTTTTCCCTACTTTCTTCAATTTAAGTCTGAATTTGGCAATAAGGAGTTCATGATCTGAGCCACAGTCAGCTCCTGGTCTTGTTTTTGTTGACTGTATAGAGCTTCTCCATCTTTGGCTGCAAAGAATATAATCAATCTGATTTCAGTGTTGGCCATCTGGTGATGTCCATGTGTAGAGTCTTCTCTTGTGTTGTTGGAAGAGGGTGCTTGTTGTGACCAGTGCATTCTCTTGGAAAAACTCTATTAGCATTTGCCCTGCTTCATTCCATACTCCAAGGCCAAATTTGCCTATTAACCCAGGTGTTTCTTGACTTTCTACTTTTGCATTCCAGTCCCCTATAATGAAAAGGACATCTTTTTTGGGTGTTAGTTCTAAAAGGTCTTGTATGGTTCATAGAACCATTCAACTTCAGCTTCTTCAGTGTTACTGGTTGGGGCATAGACTTGGATTACTGTGATATTGAATGGTTTGCCTTGGAAACGAACAGAGATCATTCTGTCGTTTTTGAGATTGCATCCAAGTACTGCATTTCAGACTCTTGTTGACCATGATGGCTACTCCATTTCTTCTAAGGGATTCCTGCCTGCAATAGTAGATATAACGGTCATGTGAGTTAAATTCACCCATTCCAGTTCATTTAGTTTGCTGATTCCTAGAATGTCGACATTCACTCTTGCCATCTCCTATTTGACCACTTCCAGTTTGCCTTGATTCATGGACCTGACATTCCAGGTTCCTATGCAATATTGCTCTTTACAGCATCGGATATTGCTTTTATCACCAGTCACATCCACAACTGGGCATTGTTTTTGCTTTGGCTCCATCCCTTCATTCTTTCTGGAGTTATTTCTCCACTGATCTCCAGTAGCATATTAGGCCCCTACTGACCTGGGGAGTTCCTCTTTCAGTATCCTATCATTTTGCCTTTTCATACTGTTCATAGGGTTCTCAAGGCAAGAATACTGAAGTGGTTTGCCATTCCCTTCTCCAGTGGACCACATTCTGTCAGACCTCTCCACCATGACCCTCCCGTCTTGGGTGGCCCCACACAGCATGGCTTAGTTTCATTGAATTAGACAAGGCTGTGGTCCTAGTGATTAGATTGACTAGTTTTCTGTGATTATGATTTGTGTGTCTGCCCTCTGATGCCTCTCACAGCACTTATCATCTTACTTGGGTTTCTCTTACCTTGGACGTGGGGTATCTCTTCACGGCTGCTCCAGAAAGTTCAGCCGCTGCTCTTTACCTTGGATGAGGGGTATCTCCTCACAGCCACCCCTTCTGACCTTGAATGTGGAGTAGCTCCTCTCGGCCCTCCTGTGCCCACCCAGCCATCGTTCCTTTGATGTGGGGTCTCTCCTCCCGGCCACTGCCCCTGACCTCGGGTGTGGGGTAGCTCCTCTCTGCCACGCTTCTGTGTGGTTCATTGCAGGCAGTGTGCTTCTGCCAAGTCTGTCAGGTACCTTATCAGGGAAGGTAACTGATACCTTATCTCAGTCCTGCAAATCCAGGTCAGGTACTGACAGCCTTCCATTTGCTTTCTGTAGGGTTGTGCATAATGCTAAAGTTTGTGTGCATTCTCTCAATCCCTTGGAGCTGATCCAGCTTTCTGTGCATGCTAAATTTGTTGTTGTTATTGTTGTTGTTCAGTTGCTAAGTCATGTCCAAGTCTTTGTGACCTCATGGCCCGTATAGCACACCAGGCTCCTCTGTCCTTCACTAAATCCTTGAGTTTGCTCAGATTCATATCCATGGCAAGCTAACTAGCCATTTGTAAAAATTTGCACTTGTTACCCTTTGGGGCATGCAATGGAAGCCATTTATGGAATGAAGGGAGGAGAGGTTGTGGTTCAAGTATGCAGAGTATTGGGGGTACCTGTTGGGGAGACCCACAGGTGAGGCAGCCCCAGTAGCTTATGGGTGGGCTTCCTGTTGGAGTCTGTGAAGTGTTTGGTAAGATCTGTTTCATTTTGATGCCCCCCAAGCCCTGGTTGCTATGTTTCTAGTCCCTCTCTGTCTCTTAGTTGTACAGTATACCTCAGTATTCTAGATAGAGTGAGAAGGAAGTGGGCCTCTTTGGCAGTGTTCCGTGCAGCTGGGAGGAGGAGGAAATGGCAACCCACTCCAGTATTCTTGCCTGGAAAATCCCATGGACAGAGGAGCCTGGTAAGCTACAGTCCATGGGATCGCAAAGAGTCAGACACGACTGAGCAACTTCACTTCACTTCATGCAGCTGGGAAAACCAGGCGTTCATTCATATGCTTTCACTTATCTCTCCGGGAGCAACAGAAGGTCTCTCTTGACACTGAACTGTGCCACCTAGGGGGAAGAGTGATGCAGGTAAATTGAAACCACTCTTCTAGCTCTCTTTTTTTTATTCGATGTTAGATTTTTTTTTTTTCTGCCCCCATAATGTGCTGGAACTTTGCCTCTGGATTCCTGCAATAGTGTGTGTGTGTGCGTGTGTGTGTGTGTGTGTGTGTTTGTGTGTGTGTGTATGTTTTAGTCATTCAGTTGTGTCCAACTCTCTGTGATCCCATGGACTGTAGCTTGCTAGGCTTCTCTGTCCATGGGATTCTCCAGGCAAGAATATTGGAGTGGGCTGTTGTTCCCCCAGTGGTACTCTTGTCAAAATCAGCATTATTTGGGGGAGAAGATGGTAGAAAAGTTCTTTTCTGTCATGTTGATGATGTGACTCCTGCTAGTTTGTTTTTAAATAAGACATTGTTTTGGATAAAAATTCTGGCATTTACCAAAGTTATCCCACTCCCATGTGGAGGAAGAGATGGTCTTCCAGTGATTAATATTCAGAATAAAAACATAAAAACTCTATCCTGCCCCAGAGCTTACAAATCTATACTGAAACAGGTTTTGTCACTCATTAGAGACTATAACTTAAACTGTCTGCTATTCATCCTCTCTTGAAAGGTCAGCAAAAATAAATAACATATAGGGAAAATAATCATCTTTCTATTTTTGAAATTATTAAAAACTTGGATTCCTCCAGTTGACATTAATTTTTCCTAGTAAGAATAACTGTAGAGTTTCCCTCATTTTCTTCATTGCTTTGACTTCTAGGGGTTTAGACCCAGATTCTCTATTCTCAACCTTTGTGAGAAAATATTTGAAAGGAGTAAGATCATGCAGAGTCCTGTAAGCTATTGAAAATTCCATTGGTATTATTCTGAGCAAAATTGGAAACCATTGTGAGGGGGCAACATAAATTTAAGAATGACATTATTTGATGTATATTTTTCACTAAGGCCTTTTGGCAACTATAGAGATACAGTGTAGGGCTTCCCACATGGTGCTAGTGGTAAAGAACCCACCTGCCAATGCAGCAGACAAAAGAGACAGGGATTCAGTCCCTGGGTCAGGAAGATTCTATGGAAGAGGGCAAGGCAACCCACTCCAGTATTCTTGCCTGGACAGAGGAGCCTGGTGGCCTACCGTCCATAGGATTGCAGAGAGTTGGACATGACTGAAGCAACTTAGCACATACTCACCAAGGTGCAGTGTAGACACAAATAGAGAGAAAAGTTAGATAGCTATTGCTATAATCCAGGCAAGAATTTACTGAGACCTTGACTAGAGGTTATAGTAAGTCATCTGTGGTCAGTGTCTGGATATATTTTGAAGGTAAATCCAACTAGAATTTCTGATGGATTGAATGTGGGATGTCAGAGAAAGAGGGAAAACTAAGGATTTCCTACAGACTAGCTTCTAATAATGAATCTGGGCACTATTTCATGAGGTGAGCACCATAAGACAGGTTCATATCCTGATATGAATTCTGGCTCTTTATCTTCATGTCAAGATAGCTCATGAGTCAGCATAGTGGGTCGTAGGTGTATTCCTAGAAGCCCCTGTAGCTAGCAATAAGTTAACTGTATATGGAGGCAACTGTGAATATAACGCAGACTAGATGTATTCTCAACTTAACTTCCCTTTAGCTAGATCTCAGAATTACCCACAGCCACTCCAACATCACTCATCTCAAGGGAAAATATGATGGAGGGATAGTTGGAGTGGAAAAAACCAGCAGTTTTAACTGTTAGTTTTAATCATTTTCAGTTAAAAGGTCTAATTTTTGCAAATCTGCAAAACAGGATGATTGTGTGAACACATTGTTTGGGCTTTTCCTGGAACAAGCTTGTGTAAGTGTATGTGCCTAAAATGTTAAGCCAATTAACTTCACAGTAACTTCTTTACATGGAGAGTTTGGAGAAAAGAACAGGAATCAGCCTGGGAGACTGGGAGACAGGAGGAAAAACACAAGAAAAGGGTACCTTAGAAGCCCAAAGAATATGTTGATGGGGGAAATCTCTTGTGGTCCAGTGGCTAAGACTCCATGCTTCCAATGCAGGGGCCGTGGGTTCAACCTCTGGTTGGAGAACTAAAATCTTCCGAGCTGTACGACACAACCAAATAGAGAAAGAAAGATGGTGCTGACAGTGAGTCTGGTCAGATAATCACTTAATGACTAAAACTGAGCAATGTATTTGGCAACATGGTGATCATAGTGAACTTGAGAGGAAGTGTCTTATTGGAAAACATGGGTAGCAAGGTGAATCAAATGTCTTTGAGAGAAATTGGAGGGGAAGAAGTGGAGATGATGTGTAAGGACAGTTCTCTTCACACTTTTTATTGACTGTCGAGATGCAAATTTTTTGTGGGATATATGAGGAGTTACTATATCAAAATTTCTTCCTGTAAAGAAATTATTCCACCCTCCACTAAGCTCATTTATATCACATTTCATGTCCTATGTATTTCAATACATTCCCAACTCGTATCCAAATCCTTGGCGGGTTGAAAGGATTGTTGTATAGCTTTATTGTAGGAAATACAGTGAACTCAATATTGAGAAAACTAAAGGGATGTTTATTAGAAATGTGGGGAGTTTTGTATTCATTTCCATGCTAAGACACCTTGTGAAAACTGTAGAACCTGATGGGGCCCTCGTCTCTGGCACACGCCAATGTGATCAAATCCTGGCATTTATAGCACAGGAATTTTGGGAGAAGCCCAGTGTTATTCAACTTAGAAGAGAGAGACTATAGAGTACCATGAAGAACATTACTTGCTGAGTAGAGTTATGAATTAAAAAACTGCATCACCGCACCTATTGTGATTGAAGTGAAAAGAATGAAAAGAGGTCTTTGAAAAAGAACAATAATGAACCTCCCACCCTGCGACTATTGGCAAAGATCAGGCCAAACAACTGCCATCAGAAACAGAGCAATGGCTCAGACAAGACACCACGTAGTGTGTATTTCAGGATGTAGGGATGTTAATAAGGCAGGTTTAAACTAAAGAGGAAGAACAAAACAAGATGCTCTCCAGTGTGATTCTGAAGAGGGGAAAGCCAGTGAAAGCATTTCCCTCTTGCCTTTATTCTGGGGGATGTGTCTTTGGACAATTTGTAAACAAGGTTTAGCTCCCTTCCAGTTTTGTGAGCATACCTATTTCTAGACACCACCAAGCTAGGATGGTTCTATAAGCTTGGGAATGGGATACATGCAGAGCAGTGCAGTGGAAAAGAGACCTGCATTCAGGGTCAGAATAGTTGGACCACATCCTGATTTTCCAGTGAGCTTTCTAATTAGGAGTCAGTCTCTTAAACTCTGACTTCAGCTCCAATATCTATTATGGCAACTCCAGCTAAGTCATTTCTTTGCCTAAAACCTTCTGGGTGCTAAAAATTATCAGAAAAATGGGTTGCATATTCCTCATAGTAGACAATGCCCTCTAGAACTGGGTACTGTTTTCTTTACCAGAGTCATCTCTCTCTACCCACCAGCCAAACTTCAACAGCCTAAGTGATATATTTGAAGTGCTTGATATTCTCTGATGAACTGTGTTGTCAAGCGGAGAGACTATTCCTTCATTTCTTCACCAAACTAATTTACCCTTATCGTCTAGGACTCAGCTCACTGTCATCTCCTCCAGAAAGTCTTCACTGGATCCTCCAGTCTGACCGAGGCCTTCTTGATATCTCCATAACACTTCATATTAGATTGAAAAACATCTTTGACCCTGCCTATGAGGCATGACCTGTGTCATGGTTGTCTGTGTCTCCATAGGCCCATCACAGGGACAATGGCTAAAAAAACCCAAACAAACCTGCCAGATCAAACAATAATAAATGGCAGGAAGCAGTGCTTGCTTTGACACCTCATAGGTTTCTGGTAAGTATAAGTTGAATATTAATATAATGCATGTAAGGGTATGTGGGAAAATGAACATTTATTTAGTGCTTAATACATTTATTTATTCATTCAGTCCCCTAAATACTTATTGAATATCAACCATGTGCCTAGGGTACTGAAGATATAACAGACAAAAGTAGATCAACTCCCTTTTTTTTTTTTCATGGAAGCTAGACTCCAGTGGGAAACAGATAAAGAGAGATCAATGAATATATATTGCATTATATGAAGAAGTCATAAAATGAGAAACAGAGCAATGTGAGCAAATAAAGATGGATAGGGGTTACCATTTTTGGCTACTAAGGGCCTGTTTGATGAGGCAATATGTGAGCCTGAATAAATTAAGGAAATCAGGCTATTTGATAATCTTGGTGACAGTGTTCTAGACAAAGAGCACAGGAAGCATGAAGGCTTGGAGACAGGACCATATTTGGCATGCTCAAGGAATAACCAGTATAGATGGAGGTCACTAAGTGGGGGAAAATCTAGTTGGAAATGAAGTAGAAGAGGTCACAAAGAGACCAGATGATTCAGGACTTTGAAAACCATGGATAGGAATTGGCTTTTAAATGAATGGAAGTCACTGGTAGAAAAGGGCAAGCAATAGATATAATTTGATTCATGGTACAGAAGGCTTCCTCAAGCAAAGCTGGACTATATGGGGAGCAAACATGGGAGCCAGCAACCAATGATCATTGCAAGGACAGGGGAGATAGAGATCAGATTTAGGATTTAGTTTGAAGACAGGGCCATCAGGATTTGCTGACTGAATATGTGAGGAAAAAAATGAGTTAAAGATGACTCTCATATTTTGAACAGCCAAAAGATTGAAATTGCAATTTATGAGATGTGGGAGGTTACAGAAAGAACAGGTTAGGGGAGGGTGTGGGTAGTTAATCACAAATCTGGTTAACGGATGTCATGGAGTGGTTATACAATGACAAGAGTGATGCAGCAGAGATTTAAAAAAAAATCATGTAGGAGAGAGGGGTGAATTGCTTGAGTGATGTCCATGAGATGACAATAGGGATTGGGATCCAGTGCTGGCCCTAGATAAGGATGTGAGCCATAGCAGATGGTGCACTAGAGGCTTGGTCCCTGTAACACTCTACACAAACATAAGGTTCTATTAGATACATCTTTAATAACTAGAGTGATGTATATTCTAGCTGTCCTTTTCTTTGGGGGCTAAATGTATTTTCCAGTTGAACTAGTCCAATGAACTAAATGATCTAAAAGGCACCAGCAATGACACGGTGCATCTTGGATTTGTGCTCCTCAGAGTCATCCTTAGGCACAGAATCATAATTTAAATTACCATCTGCCCTTTACAAGATTACATTAATCTATGCTCTCCCTTGATCCTCAAACTTTAGATACAGCAGGCATAATAATCCCCATTTTATAGATGAAAAAACAGAAGCTCAGAATTCTAAAGGGTTTACCTAAAGGCACATAATTTATCAGTGAAAGAATTAGGACTAGAATCCAGATTTTCTGTCCAACACAGCAGCGCTTTTCCTAATAATTGCGATCTTGGGCATATTTGGTACCTGCCTTCTAGACCTTGTCCCTGACTCAGAAGGGACTTACACTTTTCCCAGCAACTTGGTCAATTCACTGATTTCCTCTGCTTGCTTTCTTCATCAATCTCATCCTCAACATAAAAGAAAAGGCTTATAATCTTCTCTTAGGAAAGTGATAAATTATGGGGAGAAAGAACTGGCTTCCTGTCAGGATGCATAAGGAAGACCATTTCTCTCTTCTCCCCAGGGAACAAACAAACAAACAAACTTGTTGCCATGGTTCTTTCTGATTTCTGGGCATAATGCTTCTGGTTTGCACCTGAGGGACTTGAGGATTGATTCTCCAGGCAGTTTAGATAAACAGAGGAGCTTCCACATATTTATTTATAGATTGTATTGCAGATTTCACCTTTTTCTTATTTTTTTCTTTTTAATATATTTTATTTTTAATTGTAGGATAATCACTTTACAATATTGTGATGTTTTTTGCCCTATGCCAACATGAATCGGCCATAGGTATACACATGTTCCCTCTCTCCTGTACCTCCCTTCCACCCCCCTCCTCCCACTCCTCTAGCTTGTCACACAGCACCGGCTTTGAGTTTCTTCTCCTTCCCCTTACTCTGTTTTCAAATGCACTTAAAGGGGGTTGCAGAATTCAGACTATAAACTTGGCAAAAACAGATGAGACCAAAAAAGATGAGGGAAAATAGAGGAATGGTGATTGGATGATTCTGAAATAAGATTAGACATGAAGGCTATGAAGCCCTACACATCTAGAAATAGCCTGCACATTTGGCTCCGAGCTTCTCAGCAGACAAGGCAATGGGGAAAGCATGACAAGTACAATATCCACAAGTGTTCAGCAGATTTTACCAAGTCAGTTGTTCACAAATATAGCTTTTTTCCAGTGCTAATATATGAGACATTTGTCCATAGGCCATTGAAAGAGGACATTGAGAAATAGAAATGGAATAGATGAAGTCCTCATATTTGATGAAGTCCTCATTTGATCCAGATGAAAAGCTCTTGGTTAGTCTGGCTTGATGCATTTCCCAAGCTTTTTGGTCTCAGGACTGCTTTATACTTGACAAATATCATATATTAACACACACACACACACACACACACACACACATATATATATGGAATCTAGAGAGATAATACTGATGCACTTATTTGCATGGCAGCAGTGTAGGCACAGACATAGAGAACAGACTTATGGACACGAGTAGGGAAGAGGAAGGACAGGGTGAGATGAATGGAGAGAGTAGCATGGAAGCATACACACTAACATATGTAAAACAGCCAATGGAAATTTATTGTATGACTAAGGGAACTCAAATCAGGGCTCTTAACAACCTAGAGGGGTGGGAAAGGGTGGGAAGTGGGAAGGAGGTTCAAGAGGGAGGGGACATACATGCACCTATGACTGACTCATGTTAATGTATGGCAGAAATCAAACCAATATTGTAACGCAATCATCAATCAATTAAAAATAAAATAAATATAATTAAGAAAAATTATTGAGGGCACCAAAGTACCTTTGTTTATGTGATTATATCTGTCAATATTTACTCTGTTAGAAATTAAAATGACAACTTTGAGAAATATTTTAGCTTACTTAATAAATCTATTATTTACATTTCGCCATAATAACATTTTCAAAGCAAAAACTTTAGCAAGAAGAATAGAATTGTTTTATATTTTGGCAAATCTCTTTAATGTCTGGTTTCATAGAAGACAGCAGAGTTCTCATATTTGTTTTTGCATTCTAGCTATTAAAACATTTTCATGGAAATATATGAAGAAAAATATCACACAGATATGTCATTGAAAAGCGGAGGGGTATTTTAAGAGTTTTTTCTGACACTTAATGGATTATCGTTGTTCAGTTGCTCAGTAGTGTCAACTCTTTGTGACCCCATGGACTGCAGCATACCAGGCTTCCCTGTCTTAACCATCTCCCATGGCTTGCTCAAACTCAAGTTCTTTGAGTTGGTGATGCCATCCAACCATCTCATCCTTCTCCTTCTGCCTTCAATCTTTCCCAGAGTCAGGTTCTTTTCTAACGAGTTGGCTCTTCATATCAGGTGGCCAAAGTATTGGAGTTTCAGCTTCAGCATCAGTCCTTCCAGTGAATATTCAGGATTGATTTCCTGTGGGATTGACTGGTTGGATCTCCTTGCAGTCCAAGGGACTCTCAAGAGTCTTCTCCAACACCACAGTTCCAAAAGCATCAATTCTTCAGCACTCAGACTTCTTTATGGTCCAGTTCTCACTTGCATACCTGACTGCTGGAAAAAACATAGCTTTGACTATACAGATCTTTGTTGGAAAAGTAATGTCTCTGTTTTTTAATACGCTGTCTAGGTTTGTCATAGCATTTTTTTACAATTAGCAAGCATCTTTAAATTTCATTTGAAATTAAAAGACATTTATGGATATCCTTATCTAATACTACAAGTTTTGAAAAGTGGCTATTTCTTAAAGATTAGCAGAATATGAAAGTATATTTATGAAATTTTCATATGTTATTGTTACATTACAACCCATTGCTCTGCCTTGTACTTTGAATGGAACTTGTACACACCTGTGATTTTTCAGCATCATGCATGGATCATTTGGAAAATACTCACTGAGTTATTGACACATTTCATTATACAATCTCAAAAATCACGTTTATTAATATCAGCACTGATCTCATTAGAAAGTCTTTAAATATTGAGAAGCTGTCAAACTCACAGTAGCAGATACAAGTTTTCCAAATGTCTAATTTTCAGTGGAAGCTCAAATCCTATCATTGGCAACAGATACTATCAATTGTTTCCTTTGAAATGACTGGCTCCTTTTGTTCATTTTGAAGGAAATGCTTGCCTAATACCTAAATATGAATAGCCATAGCTTGACTGTCAGTTGTTCTTTCCAGAAAAGAGAGAGAGAGATTATAAGGAATTGGCTCACAGGATTATGGTTCCAAAATGCATAGAATTTAAGTCAACAAGCTGGAGACCCAGGAAAGCCAGTGGAGGAGTTCTAGTCCAAAATCTGGCAACTTTCAAGTCCCAGAAAAAAGTCAGTGTTTCTACTCAAATCTGAAATCCAGGGGAAAAAGCCAATGTCCCAGTCTATAGGCTTTCAGAAGAGAACAATTCTTACTTGGAGGAAGGTCAGACTTTTTATTCTATTGAAACCTTCAATTGATCAAATAAGACCCACTTATATGGGGGTGGTGGTGTGCAACCTGCCCTACTCAGTCTATTGATTTAAAGGTCAATCTCATCCAAAAATACCCTCACAGAAACACTCAGAATAATGTTTGACCAAATATCTGGGTACTCGGTAGCTCAGTCAAGTTGACACATAAAATTAACCATTGTAGTTGTCTTCTAGTTTGGGTTATTATGAGTATGCTGCTATGAACAATTTTGACCATGTCTTTGGGTGAATATTTGTGTGTGTTTTGTTGAATATATATCTAGGAGTGAAATCACTATTATAGTGTAAGCATATTCAGCATTAGTAAATACCTGAAGAGTTTTCCAAAGTGGCTGCGTAAATTTACAGCCTATCAGAAGTGTATGAGAGTTGTGGTAGCTCCCCATACTAATGATACCATAACACTTGAGATTTTTTGGTATTTTTTCATTTTAGTTATTCTGATGAGTGTGTATAAACATTACATTGTAGCATCAATTTGCATTTCCCTGATAAGGAAGTTGAACTCCTTTTGACACCCATTGGCCCTTTCATTTCCTTCATTTGTACAATGTTTGTTCAAGTCTTTTGCCCATTTTTCTATTGTGTTATCTGTGTCTTTCTCAGAAATGTAAAAGAATTCTTTATATAATCTAAATATGTGTCTTTGGGTGTGGCTTGCCTTTCACTTTCTTTTTTTAATTATTTTTTGTTTTTTAATTTTTATAATGTGTTGGTTTCTTCCATACAGCAACATGAATCAGCCATAATTATATATATGTCTCTCTATATTCCTTACCTCTTGCATCTCCCTCCCTTCCCCCAATCCAACACTTCTAAGTCATCACAAAACATCAGACTGAACTCCCTGTGTTATACAGCAACCTCTCACCATCTATTTTACACACAATAGTGTATATACATTGGTACTACTTTCTTCATTTGTCACACTCATGCCCTCCCACACTGTGTCCACAAGTCCATTCTCTATATCTGTGTCTCCATTCTTCCTGCAAATAGGTTTATCAGTACTATCTTTCTAGATCCCTTATATATGTATTAATATACAATATTTGTTTTTCTTTTTCCAATTTACTTCACTCTATATAACAGGCTCTAGGCTTATCCACCTCATACAACTGACTCAAACTCATTCTTTTTATGGCTGAGTAATATTTCATTGTGGCATTTGATGTACAGAAGTTCTTAATTTTTGTATAGTTAAATTTATCATTTTCTCTCTCTATGGTTAGTGACTTTTGTGTCCTGCTTAAGAAGTTTGGGGGCTCTTCTTTTAATATTTCCTCTTGTTTCCCAGAACAATATTCACTCAAGAAGGAATGAGGTAGCCAAAAAGGAAGGAGTAAGGAGCTGGGTCAGGTGGTATTCATGTTCATCCTTGCATTATTCCTGAAGCCACTACCGTGTTTAGCATGGGGAACTTTGTGCTAAATCAAGGCTACCTTGCTCAACTTTGCCCCTACCCATGGTGATTTCTCTTTCTAATGGCAGTGCTACTGCTCCTCATGAATTCTACTCATATCGTCCATCCTCATTCATCAGATATGTCCATACATGTCTAAACCTCCAATTCTGTACATAGCTCCAGAGTTCTTTCCCATTGAACTCCTGAGATGCAGGCCAGTCATGAAATGGTATACTGCTTAACTCTTCTTGAGTATGTTCTTGAAGTTAGGAAAACTATCCAATCCAGGTATTGAGGACTATGGATGTGCTGCCTAATTGCACAAACTACCATATTTAAGGATCAGCTTCAGGCCAACCAAGATACTATTTTTCAATTATCTTTTTATTGTTTAGATAAGAGCATAAACAAGTCTCTAAAGCTAATATTTTAGATATAGTAGTTCTAGAAATGCCAACTGATGTATCAGTTTAATTAGGGAATAATATGGAAAATCATCATATGAAAATATTTTATAATTGTAATTAATTATTAGGAGCTCCAGACTTGCCAGTGATCCTTAGTGCAAGAGCCAAATGATTGGAATAAAGTGGGAATGAAAGAACAAATTCACACAAAATGGAAAGAGGGAAGAGAAAGAGAATACCTGATGGAATAATATCAAAGCTGTATTCCAAAAGCTCATTTAAAAATATTTGAAAATTGAAGGGCAATTTTCCCCGAAAGGAAAAAAGCTAAACAAAGTAGTTCAGTGTCTGGGACAGCCTACAACGGTTATTTAACCCACAATGTAGCAGCAACACTACACTTGCACTTACTTCAAGTTGCCCCCAGGTGTTCACATCTCATTCCTTGACCCTAAGTGCAGCAACAGAACTTGAGCTTCAGGGAAACCTGAATGCAGAGAGTAGTCATCTATGAAAGAGGAGGAAGTGGGAAATATAGCTCTATGGCAGCAAGGGGCTAAATATTTCTGTATCTAGGAGATGGGAAGAAAGGTGACGTGGGCCAGAGGTGTCCCCAGATCTTCTACGAGAAGTAGGAGGGTGTGTCATTAGTCCCTCAGAAACATGGGTGAGGGTTGCAGTAAACCAGCCATTACTGCTTGGCCCAGACACCTGTGGTGGGAACATGGATGTCAGCAGATAGCTACAATCTGTTTAGAAAGTGTTGCTATTTGGTACCTCACTGTAGTCTTGATCTAGTTTGAAGGGACTGCGCATCTAAATTAAATCAGAGCTGACAAACATTATAATGCCTCTAGTTTATTAATTCTATAGTGATTTAAAACAAATTTACCAAAAGTCTTAATTAGATTCTTGAAATTCCAAAAGCACTAGGCAAAAACTCAGTCTTGGCAAAAAAATGTTAGTCCCATCCACATTCCCTTCTGCACACTCAGCTGCCAAATGGCTTAAATCTCCAAATTATCACTTTCTAGATTAAATAAATTAAGCTCATTCATTTGTGCTTAATTTTCAAGACTTAACTGCACATCCTTGCTCCCAAAGTTTGTTATCAGCAAAATAGTCGTACAGTTTGTTTGATGTGACACACAGACACACGCATGATTGGTAAAAATGGATTTTTAAAATGATATTATCTAGATGTCAGAAAGAACCAAGTCAGTAAATATTTAAAAGTTTATTATGAACTGGAAGTTACATTCACCATCCAGAGCAGAATAAAGTGAAAGAGAATTAGTCAACCTACAAATTACAAGTGTGTAGACTTGCTTCTAATCAATAGTGTTACACACAGTACAGGCTATGGGTAATATGACAGACCACTTATAACTAAGAATGCTTACAGAAGATGAAAGACAAGATGAGAGAGGAAAATGTGTGCCATCCAACTCAGTAGAAATAGGTAAATATTGCCATTAACATTCATCCAAAAAAACAAATCCAGTGCTACCTTTGGGAACTAGCTTTGCTGAAGTCCTGCCACAACAGCAGGTAGAGGCAAGACCCCTCTAGAGTGAGGGTGCCTCCCCCCATTATCCAGTCTAGCAGTTCTCTGAGTATGGTCCTTTGGCCAGAAGCAGAAGCAACAGCAACAGCATCTGGGAACTTGTTAGAAATGCAAATTCTTGGACCCTTCCCTAGATGGTCTTCTCTGTGGAATCTGTGATTTAAGAAGCCCACCAGGTGATTCTGGTATAGTTAAAGCTATGATTTTCCCTGTAGTCATGTGCAGATGTGAGAGCTGGACAAAATAAAGAAGGCTGAGTGCTGAAGAATTGATGCTTTTGAACTGTGGTGCTGGAGAAGACCCTTGAGAGTCCCTTGGACAGTAAGGAGATCAAAATAGTCAATACTAAAGGAAATCAACCCTGAATATTCATTGGAAGGTCTGATGCTGAAGCTGAAGCTCCAATACTTTGGCCACCTGATGGGAAGAACTGACTCATTGGAAAAGACCCTGATACTGGGAAAGACTGAAAGCAAAAGGAAAGCAGGTGACAGAGGATGAGATAGTTAGATAGCACCACCAACTCAGTGGACATGCATTTGAGTAAACTCAGGGCAATAGTAAAGGACAGAGAAGCCTGGCATGCTGCAGTCCATGAGGTCACCAAGAGTTGGACGACTCAGCAACTGAACATACACATAGGTGATCCTGAGGCACACTAAAATCTGAGAACCATTCATCTTGCTGTCTTTAAATTAAATTTGTTAAGTTTCAGTGAGATGGCTTTTAAAATTGATAGTTTAGAGATTCACCAGAACATTCTACAAGGCATCTGAGAAGTAGTTGAATAACATGGGCATGGGTTCAAATTCACTTTGGGCAAGCTACTGTTAAACAGTGCTCTGGTTTCTGCATCTTGCATGGTGGGATAGGGCACAGAGAAAACATAGGCCTAGGTTCAATACATTCTTTGGAATAGCCATAAATTACTTAAGAAGCAAACTGTAGTTTTGGGAAATGATTCTCACTCTTCTTGATCTGAAAAGACAAAAATAATGTGGATCTGAGAAAGTATCATGCTAAATGAGATATCTGTCCAATCAATTGATGGACAGAATATGGACACAGACCCTGGTCTTTCTAGGAAGAAGGAACTGAAACTCATCAAGCTTTGCCAGTACTTTTTAAAATATAATTTTATATTACATAGGCAATACAAGCAAATGATATTATAGAACCTTCAAAAATGTTTTGAGTGAAAATCAGCATCCCTCTAAATACCTTCCCTCAGACACCCAATTCAGAATTTCTTGCATACCCTTTCAATGATATCCTAGGCATAAACCAGCATATAAATATGTGTTGCTGTTTTTCAGTCCCTAAGTCATGTCCAATTCTTCACAACCCCACGGACTACAGCACTTCAGGCTCCTCTGTCCTTCACTATCTCCCAGAGTTTGCTCAGATTCATGTCCATTGAATGAGTGATGCCATCTAACCATCTTATTCTTTGCTGCCCACTTCTCCTTTTGCCTTTTATTTTCCCCAACATCAGGGTCTTTTCCAATGAGTCAGCTCTTTGCATCAGGTGGCCAAAATTCTGGAACTTCAATTTCAGCATCAGTCCTTCCAATGAATATTCAGGGTTGATTTCCTTTATGATTGACTGGTTTGATCTCCTTGCAGTCCACGGGACTCTCAAGAGTCTTCTCCAGCACCACAATTCAAAAGAATCACTTTGGCTTTCAGCCTTCTTTATAATCCAACTCTCAAATCTGTACATGACTACTGGAAAAACCACAGCTTTGACAATACACAACTTTGTCAGCAAAGTGATGCCAGTACTTTTTAATATGTTGTCTAGGTTTGTCATAGCTTTCCTTCCAAGAAGCAAGCATCTTTTTAATCTCCTTGCTGCAGTCACTGTCTGGAGTGATTTTGGAGCCCAAGAAAAGAAAGTCAGTCACTGTTTCCATTGTTTCCCCATCTATTTGCCATTAAATGATAGGACAAGATGCCATGATCTTAGTTTTTTGAATGTTGTTTTAAGCCAGCTTTTTCACTCTCCTCTTTCACCCTCATCAAGAGGCTCTTCAGTTCCTCTACTTTCCGCCATTAGAGTGGTATCATCTGCATATCTGAGGTTCTTGATATTTCTCCTGGCAATCTTGATTCCAGCTTGTGATTCATCCTCCTGACATTTCACATGCTCACATATAAATTAAATAAGCAAAGTGACAATATACAGCCTTGACGTACTCCTCTCCCAATTTTGAAGCAGTCCACTTTTCCATGTCTGGTTTTAACTGCTGCTTCTTGACCTGTGTATAGGTTTCTCAGGAGGCAGGTAAGATGGTCCGGTATTCCCATCTCTTTAATAATTTTCCACAGTTTGTTGTGATACACACAGTCAATGGCTTTAGCATATTCAATAAGGCAGAAGTAGATGTTTTTCTGGAACTCCCTTCCTTTCTCCATGATACAATGAATGTTCTGGTTTCTCTGCCTCTTTAAAACCCGTGTTGTACATCTGGAAATTCTTGGTTCATGTACTGCTGAAGCTCAGCTTGAAGGATTTTGAGCATAACTTGCTAGCATGTGAAGTGAGCGCAACTGTATGGTAGTTTGAACATTCTTTGGTTTTTGGCATAAATATATGTATATATTTTTATAGAAATGGCCCCATAATTTATACTCTATATTCCTTTGTTTTTCACTTAAAAGTCTATCTTTGAAAAGGTGCTTGACATCACTAATCATCAGAGAAATACAAAGTAAAATCTTAGTGAGATATCACCACACACTTGTTAAAATAGCTATCATCAAAAAGACAAGAGATAACAAATATTGGTAAAGTTGTGTAGAAAAAGAAACCCTTGTCAACTGCTGGTGGGAATGTAAATTGATGTGGGTACTATGAAAAACAGTATGGAAGCTGCTCAAAAACTGAAAAATAAAACTACCGTGTGACCCAGTAATTCAACTCTTGGGTATACATCCAAAGGAAATGAAAACAGGATCTCATGGAGACATCTGTATTCCCATGTTCACTGAAGCATTATTCACAATAGCAAAGATATGTAAAGCAACCTAAGTGTCCATCAACAAATGAGTAAATAAAGATGTGAAGTATATATAAAATGGAATATCATTCAGCCATGAGAAAAAAGAAAATTCTGTTGTTTGTGACAACATAGATAAACCATGAGGGCATTGTGCTAAGTTCAATAAGTCAGACAGAGAAAGAAATACTGCATGATCTCACTTTTATGTAGAATCTAAAAAAGCTAAACTCAGAGAAACAGAGAGTAGAGTTGTGGTTACCAGGTGATTGCAGTGGGGGAAATGGGGAGATACTAGTCAAAGGTTATAAGATGAATTTCTGGTTATAAGAGGAACAATTTCTGGGGATAAAGAATAGTGATTATAGCTAATAATACAATACTATATACTTGAAAGTTTCTGAGAGAGTAGATCTTAGATGTCACCACCAAAAATGGTAATTATGTGACAGGATGGAAGTGTTAGCTAATGTTATGATGGTAATCATTTTGCAATTTATAAATGTATCAGATCAATATATTGCACACCTTAATCCTAAACAATGGCAATTATATCTCAGTAAAGCAAAAGAGGAGTATATCTTTAAAAATCTTTCCATATCCATATGTATATGAATCTTCCTCATTTTCCTGATGGTGGCATAACATTCTTCTGTATGGATGTATCATACTTTTTTTTGGGACCAATTCCCTACTGATGGATATTTAAATTATTTCCAAGATTTTGCCACAAGTAAATCTATGGTGAATATTTTAAATATACATCATTACACCCATCAGTGTGCATGTCACACAAATTCTTAAAGGGTAATTACTGATTACGCATTGGATGGTTTTACTGGATATTCTTAAATTCCCATCATAGAGGTTTTACTAGTTATCTTCTCATTCACCACATATAAGAGAAAGTATGAGTTTCCCTGCTCTCATCTTCAGCAACGTTGTTGAGCTTTGACAAACTAATGGGTTGAAAATGGTACCTACTTTTAATTTATATTTCTCTTATAATGATATATTTTTAATCAATTAATTTATTTTAATTGGAGGCTAATTACTTAACACAATATATAGTCTGACACTATGCCAGATTTCCATGTAGAACTTGGTACTAAAGTGCTCATATGAGGATTGAATCCTTAATAAAACCCCATTTCAGCAATATTTTATGAGCAGAAGCCATTGGAGACAAGGGAACATAAAGAGAGTTCAGATTATTTTTCAACTATACTCAACTGATGTTCCATCAATAGCATCATCAGCACAGGTGAAGGATTGCATCATTACCATTAAGAATACATATAAAAAGATAACTAATTTAATCTATGCTTAGTGTAAGAGTGTTGTTTACGAGAAAAATGGATGAAATGAGCAGATTCTGTTCTATCGGTTTATAATCATTTAATCTAGTTCCTTTTCTGCTCTCTTATATGCTAGAAGTGCCACCACTACCAACAACAAAACAAAAAAATCCATGTTAAAATATGAGTCACTTTAAGTAGCTGTTAGAAATTTAAGTGTAACTTCATAATTCAAAAAATTATCATGTTTCTGTTTTTATTTTCTTCTCTTCTGGAATTATATGAAAATATTAAGTCCATTCATAATGTAATACATGGATATTTTGTACTAACTTATCAGATCTTATAAAGGAAATTTTTTTCATGTAGCCTATACCTGGGCAATATTTTTACTTATGTGATAAATATGATACAGCTTTAACAGAATTCAGGTTTGAACAAAGGACATTTGAAATGACACTTCTATGTGCCCTATAATATTTGTTTAATTTATACTGATATCTAGAAAGGTCAAAAATGAACATTGCTAACTATTATATCTAATTTATTTTTGAATATACCAATTAAGAGGAAATAACATAATTAGAAGAAACTTCAACTGAAATAAATCCTTTATCATCAGTTAATGTTAATCTCTATGTATAGTCATTAATTACTGCGAAAATCTGCCAGTATTTAAAGACTATCAGAAAATGAAAACTATAAAAAGAAGAAAAAAAATCTCAGCAGAGCTACTCCATGACCAAGATATATATGTATGTGTACACATCTCTCTCTCTCTCTCACATACACATACACATGTACAAATAAATAAAATTAGTAATAATCATGTACTTTCAATAGACTTGATACATATTTCCAGAAAATAATCATTCAACAGCTTAGATCAAGTAATACAGTAGGTTGCCATTATAGGTGACATTTACTCCAAAGGGCAGACTAGACTATTGGTATTCAAATTTTACTATAATTAATCTAGAACTGTTAAATTCAGTGAAATAATTTATTGAAAGTTTTGAGGCACTATCAGAACATTCATGGCTTTTCTCTAATGGTTAGTACTTTGGAGAGATTAGATTGAATGGATTAGATCTGATAGAGTGCCTGAAGAACTATGGATAGAGTTTCCTAACATTGTACAGGAAGTGTTGAACAAAACCATCCCCAAGAAGAAGAAATGCAAAAAGGCAAAATGGTTGTCTGAGGAGGCCTGATAAATAATAGCTGAGAAGAGAAGTGAAACACAAAGGAGAAAAGGAAAGATATCTTCATCTGAATGCAGAATTCCAAAGAATAGCAAGCAGAGATAAGAAAGTCTTCCTAAGTGATCATTGCAAAGAAATAGAGGAAAATGATAGAATGGGAAAGACTAGAGATCTCTTCAAGAAAATTAGAGATGCCAAGAGACTATTTCATACAAAGATGGGCACAATAAAGGACAGAAATAGTATGGACATAATAGAAGCAGAGATATTAAGAAGAGAAGAGGTGGCAAGAATAAACAGAACTATACAAAAAAGATCTTCATGACCCAGATAACCATGATGATGTGATCACTCACCTAGAGGCAGACATCCTGGAGTTCAAAGTCAAGCGGGGCTTAGGAAGCATCACTAAAAACAAAGTGGAGGTGATGGAATTCCAGCTAAGTTATTTCAAATCTTAAAGGATGATGCTGTGAAAGTGCTGCACTCAAAATGCCAGTAAATATGGAAAACTCAGCAGTGGCCACAGGACTGGAAAAGGTCAGTTTTCATTCCAATCCCAAAGAAAGGCAATGCCAAAGAATGCTTAGACTACCACACAATTGCACTCATCTCATATGCTAGTAAAGTAATGCTCAAAATTCTCCAAGCCAGGCTTCAACAGTATGTGAACTGAGAACTTCCAGATGTTTAAGCTGGGTTTAGAAAAGGCAGAGGAACCAGAGGACAAACTACCAACATCCACTGGAAAATAGAAAAAGCAAGAGAATTCCAGGAAAACATCTACTTCTGATTCATTGACTCCACTAAAGCCTTTGACTGTGTGGATCACAACAAACTGCAGAAAATTATTAAAGAGATGGGAATATCAGGCCACCTTACCTGCCTCTTGAGAAACCTGTACACAGGTCAAGAAGCAACATTTAGAACTGGACATGGAACAATGGACTGGTTTAAAATTGGGAAAGGGGTACGTCAAGGCTGTATATTGTCACCCTGCTTATTTAACTTATATGCAGAGTACATCATGTGAAATGCCAGACTAGATGAAGCTCAAGCTGGAATCAAGAATGCAGGGAGAAATATCAATTACCTCAGATATGCAGATGACACCACCCTTACGTCAGAAAAGGAAGAAGAACTAAAGAGCTTCTTGATGAAAGTGAGAGAGTGAAAAATCTGACTTGAAAGTCAACATTCAAAAAATGGAGATCATGGTATCTGGTCCCATCACTTCATGGCAAATAGATGGGAAAACAATGGAAACAGTGACTGACTTTCTTTTCTTGGGCTCCAAAATCACTGCAGATGGTGACTGCAGCTATGAGATTAAAAGATGCTTCCTTCTTGGAAGAAAAGCTACAAATCTAGACAGCATTTTAAAAAGCAGAGATATCACTTTACCAACAAAGGTCCATCTAGACAAGGCTATGGTTTTTCCAGTAGCCATGTATGGATGTGAGAGTTGGTCTATAAAGAAAGCTGAGCACCAAATAATTGATGCTTTTCAATTGTGGTATTGGAGAAGACTCTTGAGAATCCCTTGGACAGCAAGATCAAACCAATCAATCCTAAAGGAAATAAGTTCTGAATATTCATTGGAAGGACTGATGCTGAAGCTCCAATACTTTGGTCAACTGATGTGAAGAACTGACTCATTGGAAAAGACCCTAATGTTGGGAAAGATTGAAGGCAGGAGGAGAGGAGGATGACAGAGGAGGAGATGGATGGCATCACTAACTCTATGCACATGCATTTGAGCAAGCTCCCGTAGTTGGTGATGAACAAGGAAGCCTGGCATGCTGCAGTCCATGGGGTCCCAAAGAGTCAGACATGCCTGAGTGGCTGAACTGAACTGAACTGAACTCTAATTTTGGAGAGAGGGTACTGTTGAGTTCTTCATGAAACATTTATCATTTTGGAGATATTGTTTCCAGGGAAAAAGTCAATTGAGAATTATCCAACACAATTAGACAAAAAATGAAAAAGCTAATCATGCCTTGTTTGGAATCCACCTAAAATAATTCAGTGGTGTTTTTCAATATTCTAAGGCTAAGAGCAGTTCACATTTTAAGTTGTAACCATTTTTTTGAAACTTCCAATATATTAGGTAGCAGAATGGAGAAATGTCAGAAATGAATAATAATAAATTAAAAAAATGATATTAGATCCATTCATGATACCCATTTCATGCATATAAAACAACTCTAATATTATTAAAAATAAGAACATGGTACATCTGAGCAGTTTGTTAGGTTAATTTGGAATCTAAAGATTGTGACTTTCATGTTTAGCATGTAAAATACGAGTTCCAATTAATGAATATTTATTGTGATCCCACAAAACACACACAAAAGATGTCTGTTTATCTCCCTCAAAAGGCTTATAACTTGAGGGAGACAAGATAGTGGAGGAGTAGGTGGACGTGGAGCACCTCTCTCTCCACGGATGCATCTGGAACACACCTACAGATGCAGATCTCACAGAGCACCAGCTGAATACTGACAGGAATCCCTGACCACTGGAAAGGAATATATAGATCCACGGAAATCTCAGTAGGATGAAGGGAGGAAGGGAAAAAGAGGAGAGTGAGTGGGACTGGACCTGCACTTGGGGTGGGGGTGAGGAAGTGGGGTGGGGGTGGGGAGCTGAAACAGGGTGAGATTCTTGCATCTAGGGCAATCAGTTGGAACAGAAGGGAAGTATCTGAGGCTGTTTCAGAGTTCAACAGCTGATCTGTGACAGTCTGAATGGAGTGAGAACCACACAGATAATCAATGCCATAGTCCTACGTACCTGGGACATGGATGCAAGTCCACTGAATCATGTGGTGGCTGGAAGTTGGAGCATGGGCATTGGAGGGCAATTCCAGGGTGGACAGCTGTTGACTGTGGGGAAATGGCTAGAGGGGGTGGGAGGGAGAAAATCCATAGTGGGGAATGCCTTTTGAGGAATGCCAGGCAGCCATGGAGGCAGGGCACTACTGCTGAGTCACACACGGGAGGTGGCGCCATCATTGTAGGCTCTCTCTCCCCACATGCCAGCACTGAAGCTGACCAATAGAGAGAGACCCCAGCAAATGTGGTTCTTTGAGTGCCTGCTGTACAGAGAACAGAGAAGGATACCCAACCAGGGCTGCTGCTTGACTGCCCCCTCTGCCAAGTAATAGATAAGGATGAGCCAGAGAGGCTCTTTGAGTGTCAGCTTCCAGAGGCTAGAAAAGAATTCTAGTAGCGCCATATCTTCTGCTCCCATGGCCACTGACTTCTCTGTACACCTGGCACCCCAGAAGTTGCCACAATCCAAGCAGCCAGTGCCACCTCCACGCTCAGTCCTCATTGTGACAGAGCTGCCAGAGGCTAGAAAGAATCCTAATAATGACATATCTCCTGAGCCCAATGTTGCCAGCTTCCCTGCACACTTAGCACTGCTGGGGTTCCCACAATCTAAGCGACCAGGTCACCTCCACACCTGATCCACACTGGGGGGCAGACCCAAGTCCTCCAGGATAGCCTCAGAAGCAAACTCCTATGGATGACCCATATGCAGATATGGGGACAAAACTACAATTGAACTCCAGAGGCAGAGTGACTAAGGAAGAAGATTGAAAACCTTTCCACCAGCTGTACAGGCTGCAGATTAAATCCACATGGTCAAATAGCTAGACTCTGTGCATATAAAAGGACAATGAGTGTTCTCACAAAAGAAAATGCTCTAGTTCTGGCAACTGTGGATATCCAAGGCAAGAACATGCAAGAGTAGAGCCAGATTAGAGTCTGAGCTGTCCCCACAGCAGGTCCAGAGACCAGCCCTCCCTAGTATTGGAGGGCACCCTAGGAAGGTGGAGGTGAGCTGTGGCTCACAGTAGGGGAAAAGACGTTAACAGCTGAGATCCAAGGAAAATACTTATTAGTCTTTCTATTTTGATTTGTTCTGTAGTTGGTTTCTGGATTTTGTTCCTCTTCTGTTTTCTCTGTTGCTATGGTTGTTGTTTTTATTATCATCATTATTATTATCTCTATTTAGGCTTTTGGAACATTTTTTATTTAAATCACACTTTTAATTTCTTTTATATATTTCTACTTTGGCTTTCTGAAGTTCAGTGGGTTTTTTGTTTGTTTTGTTGTTCTTTTCTTACCATAGTTTTCTTTAATATATATAGATTTTTTATATACTTCTTTTTAACATTGCTTTTCTATTTTTTTTTAAGTTTTCAGCATTTTTTTTTTTTTTTGGTCTTTGCTTTCTTCTTCAGCTGGCACTGTGCTTTAGTCTTGTTTGTTAGTTTTGTTTTTAATTGGTTGACATCATTTTGGGTTTCCTTTGCTTGCCAGGTCACTTTCCTGTATTTTGTTTTCTTTGGTCTGTTTTGGTTTTCTGTGTGTGTGTGTGTGTGGGTGTGTGTGTGAGTGAGTGTGTGTGTGTGTGTGCGTGCGCATGTGTGCTTGTGTGTATTCCTTTGATTTTGTTTCTATTTGATTTTGCTTTTACCGTTCGTTTGGGATTTGTTGTTTGTTTTAATTCTCTTTACTGCTATAAAAAAGGGCTTATGGGATCTTGGTTCTCCAACCAGAGCTTGGGCCTGAGCCTCTGTGGTAGAAATGCTGAGTCCTGGTCATTAGACCAGCAGAGAACTCCTGACCCCAGGGAGTATTAATCACTGAGAACTCCCACAAAGGCCTCATCTTGTATCTAAGCCCCAGCATAACCCAACTCCCAGCAGCACCCATTGCAGGACACTTCACCCAACAACAAGAAAGACAAAAACACAAACCCAATCAGCAGACAGGCTTCCCACAGACACCTCCAAACACCCCATCTCACATGGCCCTGACCATCAGAGGAAAAAAACACCTCCTCCCACTGGAACACAGGCACAAGTCCCTTCCAATATGAAGCCTTCACAAGCCACTGGACCTACCTCACACACCAGGGCCAGAGACCAAAAGCAAGAGGAACTATGACCATGTCGCCTAAGGAAAGGAGACCTCAATTATACTAAGTCAGGCAAAATGAAAAAGAAATGTGCAGAGGAAGGAACAAGGTAAAAACCCATAAGACCAAATAAACGAAGGGAAAATAAGCAAACTACCAGAAAAAGAATTTAGATTAATGATAGTAAAGATGATCCAAAATCTTGAAAGTAGAATGGAGAAAATGTCAGAATCATTTAACACATTTAACAAGGACATAAAAGAAATAAAGAATAAACAAACAGTGATGAGCAAAACAATTACTGAAATTAAAAATACTCTAGAAGGACTCAATAACAGAATAACTGAGGCCAAAGAATGGATAAGTGACTTGGAAGATAGAATGGTGGAAATAACTACTGAAAACTGGAATAAAGAGAAAAGAATGAAAAGAAATGAGGATAGTCTCAGAGACCTCTGGGACAATATTAAATACATCAACATTTGAATTATAGGGGTCCCAAAAGAAGAAGAAGAGAAAAGGAAAGGGTCTGAGAAAACTTTTGAAGAGATTATAGTCAAAAACTTCCCTGATATGGGAAAGGACATAGTCAATCAAGTCCAAGAAAAGCAGAGAGTCTCATATAGGATAAATCCAAGGAGAAACATGCTGAGACACATATTAATCAAACTAACAAAAACTAAACATGAAGAAAAAATGTTAAAAGCAGAAAGGGAAAAGCAACAAGTAACATACAAGAGAAATCCTATAAGGTAACAGCTGGTCTTTCAGCAGAAACCCTGCAAGGCTGAAGGAAATGGCAAGATATATTTAAAATAATAAAAGGGAAAAAAATCTATAACCAATATGACTCTACTCAGCAAGGATCTCATTGAAAATTGATGGAGAAATCAAAAGCCTTACAGACAAGCAAAAGCTAAGAGAATTCAGCACCACCAAACAAGACTTACAACAAATGCTAAAGGGACTTCTGTATGCAGGAAACACAACAGAAGGAAAAGACCTACAGAACAAACCCAAAACAATTAAGAAAATATCAACAGGAACATGAAAGTGTTAGTCACTCAGTCATGTCCAACTCTTTGTGATCCCATGAACTGACTGTAGCCTGCCAGGCTCCTCTGTCCATAGAATTTTGCAGGCAAGAATGCTGGAATGGGTAGCCATTCCCTTCTTGAGGGGATCTTCCTAACCCAGGGACTGAACCCAGGTCTCCCACATTGCAAGCAGATTCTTTACCATCTGAACTACCAGGGAAGCCCATTTATCAATAATTAAATGTAAATGGATTAAACACTCCAACCAAGAGAAACAGACTGGTGGAATGGATACAAAAATAAGACCCATATATATGCTGTCTACAAGAGACCCACTTCAGACCTAGAGACACATACAAACTGAAAGTGAGAAGATGGAAAAAGATATTCCATGCAAATGGAAATCAAAAGAAAGTCAGAGTAGTAATTTTCATATCAAACAAACTAGACCTTAAAATAAACAATACTGCAAGAGATAAAGACAATACATAATGATCAAGGAACCAATCCAAGAAGAAGACATAACAATTGTAAATATTTATGCACACAACATAGGAGCACCTCAATATATAAGGCAAACATTAACAGACATTAAAAGATATCAACAGTAACACAAAAATAGTAGGGGATTTTAATACTCCATTTACATCACTGGACATATCATTCAGACAGAAAATTAATAAGGAAACACAAGACTTACATGTCACCTTAGAGCAGATGAATCTAATTGATATCTTCAAGTTACTGAAGACATCAAAGAGGAAATAAAAAAATACAAACAAATGACAACAAAAATTTGATGATTCAAAATCTACAGTTCAGTCACTCAGTCGTGTCCGACTCTTTGTGACCCCATGAATCGCAGCATACCAGGCCTCCCTGTCTATCACCAACTCCCGGAGTTCACTCAGGCTCGCGTACATCGAGTCAGTGATGCCATCCAGCCATCTCATCCTCAGTCGTCCCCTTTTCCTCCTGCCCCCATTCCCTCCCAGCATCAGAGTCTTTTCCAATGAGTCAACTCTTCGCATGAGGTGGCCAAAGTACTGGAGTTTCAGCTTTAGCATCATTCCTTCCAAAGAAATCCCAGGGCTGATCTCCTTCAGAATGGACTGGTTAGATCTCCTTGCAGTCCAAGGGACTCTCAAGAGTCTTCTCCAACACCACAGTTCAAAAGCATCAATTCTTCGGCGCTCAGCCTTCTTCACAGTCCAACTCTCACATCCATACATGACTACTGGAAAAACCATAGCCTTGACTAGATGGACCTTAGTCAGCAAAGTAATGTCTCTGCTTTTGAATATGCTATCTAGGTTGGTCATAACTTTTCTTCCAAGGAGTAAGTGTCTTTTAATTTCATGGCTGCAGTCACCATCTGCAGTGATTTTGGAGCCCCCAAAAATAAAGTCTGACACTGTTTCCACTGTTTCCCCATCTATTTCCCATGAAGTGATGGGACCGGATGCCATGATCTTTGTTTTCTGAATGTTAAGCTTTAGGCCAACTTTTTCACTCTCCACTTTCACTTTCATCAAGAGGCTTTTTAGTTCCTCTTCACTTTCTGCCATAAGGGTGGTGTCATCTGCATATCTGAGGTTATTGATATTTCTCCTGGCAATCTTGATTCCAGTTTGTGTTTCTTCCAGTCCAGCGTTTCTCATGATGTACTCTGCATAGAAGTTAAATAAGCAGGGTGACAGTATACAGCCTTGACGTACTCCTTTTCCTATTTGGAACCAGTCTGTTGTTCCATGTCCAGTGCTAACTTTTGCATCCTGACCTGCATACAGATTTCTCAAGAGGCAGGTCAGGTGGTCTGGTATTCCCATCTCTTTCAGAATTTTCTACAGTTTATTGTGATCCACACAGTCAAAGGCTTTGGCATAGTCAATAAAGCAGAAATAGATGTTTTTCTGGAATTCTCTTGCTTTTTCCATGATCCAGCCAATGTTAGCAATTTGATCTCTGGTTCCTCTGCGTTTTTTAAAACCAGCTTGAACATCAGGAATTTCATGGTTCATGTATTGCTGAAGCCTGGCTTGGAGAATTTTGAGCATTACTTTACTAGCATGTGAGATGAGTGCAATTGTGTGGTAGTTTGAGCATTCTTTGGCATTACCTTTCTTTGGGATTGGAATGAAAACTGACCTTTTCCAGTCCTGTGGCCACTGCTGAGTTTTCCAAATTTGCTGGCATATTGAGTGCAGCACTTTCACAGCATCATCTTTCAGGATTTGAAACAGCTCAACTGGAATTCCATCACCTCCACTAGCTTTGTTCGTAGTGATGCTTTCCAAGGCCCACTTGACTTCACATTCCAAGATATCTGTCTCTAGATTAGTGATCACACCATCGTGATTATCTGGGTCGTGAAGATCTTTTTTTGTACGGTTCTTCTGTGTATTGTTGCCACCTCTTCTTAATATCTTCTGCTTCTGTTAGGTCCAGACCATTTCTGTCGTTTATCGAGCCCATCTTTGCATGAAATATTCCCTTGGTATCTCTAATTTTCTTGAAGAGATCTCTAGTCTTTCTCATTCTGTTCTTTTCCTCTATTTCTTTGCATTGATTGCTGAAGAAGGCTTTCTTATCTCTTCTTGCTATTCTTTGGAACTCTGCATTCAGATGCTTATATCTTTCCTTTTCTCCTTTGCTTTTCGCCTCTCTTGTTTTCACAGCTATTTGTAAGGCCTCCCCAGACAGCCATTTTGCTTTTTTGCATCAAAACTTATAGGATACAGCAAAAGCTATTACAAGAGGGAAGTTTATAGCAACACAATCCTATCTCAGATAGCAAGAAAAACATCAAATAGAGAAACTAACCTTACACTTAAAGCAACTGTAAAAACAGAAGAAGAAGAAGAACAACAACAACAAAAAAAAAAACCCCTCAATGTTAGTAGAAGGAAATAGTTCATAAAATTCAGAGCAGAAAAAATGAAAAAGAAATGCAGGAAACAATAGCAAAGCTCAGTAAAACTAAAAGCTGGTTCTTTGAGAAGGTAAAGAAAATTGACACACCATTAGCCACACTGATCAATAAAAAAGGGGAGAAGACTCAAATTGACAAAATTAGAAATGGAAAAGAAGTTATAACAGGCAACACAGAAATAGAAGGATCATAAGAGACTACTGTGAGCAACTATATGCCAATAAAATGGACAACCTGGAAGAAATGGACAAATTCTTAGAAAATTTCAAATTTCAAAGACTAAACCAGGAAGAAATAGAAATTATGAAAAGACTAATCACACACACTGAAATGGGAACTGTAATCAAAAATCTCCCCCAAAAACCAATAGCCCAGGGCCAGATGGTTTCACAGGTGAATTCCATCAAACATTTAGACAAAAGCTAACACCTATCCTTCTCAAACTCTTCCAAAACGTTGCAGAGGAAGGAACACTTCCAAACTTATTCTACGAGGCTGCTATCACCCTGATACCAAAACTAGACAAAGACATCACAGAAAAAGGAAATTATAGGCCAATATCAGTGTAGCTCAGATGGTAAAGAGTCTGCCTGCAATGCTGGAGATTCGGGTTTGAGCCCAGGGTCGGGAAGATCCTCTGGAGAAGGGAATGAAAATCCACTCCAGTATTTTTGCCTGGAGAATCCCATGGACAGAGGAGCCTGTTGGGCTAGAGTCAGTCCATGGGGTTGCAAACAGTCAGACATGACCGAGTGACTAACACTATTACTATATCATTGATGAACATAGGTGCAAATATTCTCAACAAAATTCCAACAAACAGAATTCAACAATACATTAAAACATTACATATACCATGATCAAGTTGGCTATACCCAGTGATGCAACGATTCTTCAATATATGCAAATCAATCATTGTGATACACCATATTAACAAATTAAAAGATAAGCATCATATGATAATCTCAATAGATGCAGAAAAAAGCTTTTGACAAAATTCAGCACCCATTTATGATGAAAAGAAAAACCTCCAGAAAATGAACATATAAGAAATCTGGAAAACATTATTCTCAATGGTGTATAACTGAAAGCTAAGAACAAGACAAGGGTTCCCACTCTCACCACTCTTATTCAACATAGCTTTGGAGGTCCTAGCCACAGCAATCAGAGAAGAAAAAGAAATAAAACTCCAAATTGGAAAAGAAAAAGTAAAACTCTCATTGTTTGCAGACAACATGATATTATACATAGAAAATATACTATCAGGAAATTACTAGGGATAATCAATACATTTAGTAAAGTCACAGAATACAAAATCAATACACAGAAATCCCTTACATTCTTATACACTAACAATGAAAAATCAGAAAGAGAAATTAAGGCATCCACCATCACAACAAAAAATAAAATACCTAGGAATAAACCTACCTAAGGAGACAAAAGAGCTATATACAGAAAACTATACAACACCCATGAAATCAAAGATTAAACAAACTGATGGAGAGATATATCATGTTCTTGGACTGGAAGACTCAATATTGTCAAAATAGCTATACTACCTAAAGCAATCTACAGATTCAATGCAATCCCTAACAAATTACCAATGGCATTTTTCACAGAACTAAAACAAAAAATTTCACAATTTGTATGGAAATACAAAAGACCCTGAATAGACCAAGCATTCTTGAGAAAGAAGATTGGAGACAGAGAAATCAACCTTTTTGACTTCAGGTTATACTACAAAACTACAGTCATCAAAACAGTATGGCACCAAAAACAGAAATACATACCAAAGGAACAAGATAAAAAGCCCAGAGATAAACCCATTCACCAATGGGCACCTTATCTTTGACAAAGGAGGCACGAATATATAATGGAGGAAAGACAGTCTCTTCAATAATGATGCTGGGAAAACTGGACAACTATGTGTAAAAGAATGAAATTAGAACAATTCCTAATACTAGACACAAAAATAAACTCAAAATGAACTAAATACCTAAATGTAAGACCAGAAACTATAAAACTCTTAGAGGAAAATACAACAGAAAACACTTTGACATAAGTCACAGCAAGATCCTCTATGATTCACCTCCTAGAGTGATAGAAATAAAAAATAAACAACTGCAACCTTATTAAACTTAAAAGCTTTTGCACAGCAAAGGAAACCATAAACAGGATGAAGAGACAGCCTTCAGAATGGAAGAAAATAACAGCAAATGAAGCAACTGACAGAAAAAAAAATCAAAAAATTGCAGAAGCCCTAAACATACATTTCTCCAAAGAAGACATGGCCAATAAAACAGGAAAAAATACTCAACATTGTTCATTATTAGAGAAATGAAAATCAAAACTACAATGAGGTGTTACCTCACACTGATCAGAATGGCCATCATCAAAAACTCTAAAACAATAAATACTGGAGAGGATGTGTAGAAAAGAGAACCCTCTTGCACAGTTGGTGGAAACGTAAATGGATACAGCCGCTATGAAGAACAGTATAGAGATTTCTTTAAACGCTAGGAATAAAACTACTGTATGATCCACCATTCCCACTACTAGGCATATACTCTAAGAAAACCACAATTCAAAAAACACACATGTACTCCAATGTACATTACAGCACTATTTACAATAGCTAGGACATGGAAGCAATCTAGGTGTCCATCGACAGATGAATGGATAAAGAAGTTGTGGCACATATACACAATGGAACATTACTCAGCGTTAAAATGGAATGAACTTCAGTCAGCTCTAGTAAAGTGGATGAACTTAGAGTCTGTTATAGAGAGTGAAGTAAGCCAGAAAGAGAAAAACAAATATATATTAATGCATATATATGGAAGCTAGAAAGATTGTACAGATGAACCTAGTTGCAGGACAGGAATAGAGATGAAGGTATAAATAACAGATTTGTGGACACAGCAAGGGAAGGAGAGAGTGGGAAGAATTGAGAGAGTAGCATTAAAACATATATCTTATCATATGTAAAATAGATAGCTAGTGGGAAGTTGCTGTATAACTCAAGGAGCTCAACCCAGTGCTCTGTGACAACCTAGAGCAGTGAGATGGGGTAGATGGTGGGAGGGAGATTCAGGAGGGAGGGTACATATGTATACTTATAGCTTATTCACATTGTTGTGTGGCAGAAACTAACATAACATTGTAAAGCAATTTTCCTCCAATTGAATTTTTTTTAAGGTTAGGGGGAAAAAGCTTATAATTTAATGAAAACGTCTCAGGGGAAAAAGAATCAGTTCGTTGAAGTAGTAATTAAGAAAAACTGAGCATCAGTTACCATTACCACTGAAGTATCAAAAACCTTAGGCCAAAATGACTAAAAATTCCATTTACTTATGGACCTTCAACACCTGGTGAAAATCTAACAGAGTGAGAAGCTTTCACTGGTGCATGGAACTAGCTCATAGCAGCCATGAGAGCCAGTTTTTAAATTTTTGGAAAATTTTTGAGATCATTGTGAAAGGTACATTATTAAAACTTAAATTATATAAACTTACAGTTAACAAACACTTGAAATTCATCACTTTCTAATTATTTCACAATTTTGTATTATCTAATTTTTTTCTTTAAGAAAATAAAGCCCTTTATTTCCAGGGAGAGGGTCATTAAGAAAGAAAAGAAAAAGACTCTTGTTAGCATCTTATTTTCTTGATGTTATTAACATTTACTATATTTGTGTGGTGGAAACACTATGTAATGGTGGCTACCATGTAACTCTTACTCTGCATTCAATCATGTCTTGTTGGTGAGAATATTAACATGGAAACTGATGAATTAATAAATGATGCAAGTCACTGCTTTTTGTTTGAGTGAGCCAGTGGCTAAACATTTATCAGCACGCTATTGCTCATATAGCACTTTAAGCTGGAATTCTAGGTCTAAGGAAGACTCAAGAATTAGATACAAAACATCTCATCAAGCAGGTGAGTAGGCTGTCTCTGAAAGTGCTTTGTGAAAGAAAGTTGCCCAAATAGACAATATTCCAGATGAGTTAGGGCTCATGATTACTAGTATCCCAGTGATCAGATACTCCATCTCCACCAGAGCACCTCCGGAGTTATTTTTTAGGAGTACATGACATGGCTTTCCTCCAGAAACCCAAGGGTCTGTATTGTAATTTTCTGATCAGAGAGTGTTATAAACTCCCCAGAATTTTCCCCATTACTGATACCTCTAATATCATATGGACTGCTGGGTCATATGGATTCAAACAACAGTGATTCTTGTACCATTGCCTAGATCTGCTGCAGAACTTTTTCCTGCTCTGAAAGTGAAAATGAAAGTGAAGTCTCTCAGTCGTGTCCGGCTCTTTCCTACCCCATGGACTGGGGCCTACCAGGCTCCTCCCTCCATGGGATTCTCCGGGCAAGAGTACTGGAGTGGGTTGCCATTTCCTTCTCCAGGGGATCTTCCCAGCCCAGGGATCGAACCTGGGTCTCCCACATTCCAGGCAGACGCTTTAACCTCTGAGCCACCAGGGAAGCCTGAACCTCACTTAAAGCTGGCAGACTTTAGTGTCACCCGATATACGGGTTGTACCGCTATTCAAAGATGTAAGCACTTTTCCAGATACCCTTAGAGCCCAATGAAGTCTTTGGGGTGATGTGTTCCTTTATGGTGAGGGGGCAAGATGCAAAAATGTGTCCTTTACTGTTAGGGGATGTCCTGGCATACCTTAGGCAACTGAAATCCTAAAATTGTTAACTTTGTGGCAGTTCCTTAAATTTTCATAGGGGCTATGTTCTGCATTCTGGAGTACATGAGTCTTGACACTGGCAATGTTTCAGGTTGTTTTTTTTTTCTTAATGAGTCAGATTGGCAAGATGTCATCAATACAGTGGACCACTGTGATGTTCTGTGGTATGTGTAGCTGGTCTGTATCTCTTTGGACTATTTTAAGACAGAGGACAACGAAAGCCCTGGGGCAAGACTGTAAAAGTATTATGCGGTATATTCCCAATGAACAGAATTTCTGATAAGAATGGAGACAGATGCATTCTTCAAACCGACTGCCACATACCATGTACCTGAGATTATGTTAATCTGATCTAGCAAATATACTATGCCTGGCACAAGCAGCTGAAATTGGGGCTATTACTTGATTTGCAGTAGTCCACTTTTATCTTCCAACATATGTCCAGATTTTACAAGGACCAGACTGGTTATTCAAATGGGCATACAAAGAAGACTACCACCACTACATTTCCCTTAAGATTAGACATTATTTTTTGTTTACTACCTTTGTTTTTTCTTGGAGAGGGTGCAATTTTAGAAGCTGCCACTTGGCTTTCCCTACTGTGATAGCTCTCATCCTTGTGGCTATACCAATCTCTAAGGATTTAAGGATCTCTCTCAATGGCAACCCACTCCAGTATTCTTGCCTGGAGAATCCCATGGACAGAGGAGCCTGGTGGGCTGCAGTCCACGGGGTCGCAAAGAGTCAGACATGACTGAGTGACTCCACTTTCACTCAGTTAATAGAGAGTCCATTTCAGTTATACCTGTAGGGCCAAGGAAATGACCAATGGAAATGCTGTGGAAATCACAGTGGAAACACTGTGATCCAGGTCTGAATCATGACTCCATTTATTGCCTGGCACTCATTTCCCCCCACTCCAATAGGAATCCATCATGATGCTTTGAGTATTCAGATTTCAATGTCAAGTTGGGTCTAGCACCCAAAAGTTCTTAAAATGTTTGGCTATTACCACTTCTTCAGTGTACAGTTACCTTGGTAAAAAGCTATGAGTCCCTCTAATGATGGACTGTGACAATTATTACTGGTATGCTTACCATAGTGTTGCAGGGTCCATTCTCCTAGTGACTTCTCTCTCAGTTAATAGGTTCTGGTTCCAAAAACCCCTGAACTGGGAAAGAAATAGGAACTTTTATTGAAGCAATTGAGCTTAGCTACCTGATCATCTATCCTTGATCTCATCTGATTTTATGGATTGATTAGCTTCCTTCTGTTTTTCTGCTAGTTATGCCATGTTCTATTAAACATCTCCATCACTCTTTGAAAGTCATGATCCCCTGGCTCTTGCTCTAAACTTGTTGCTCATCACCATAATAATATTGACCTGGCTTCTAATGGTTATAGCACTTCCTCATGGCTTCTAGCATCCCCATTTCTATCAGTGAGGCCACTTTTATAGCAGCATCACCACTGGCCAACAGAGGACTACCACCATAAAGCATTTTTGTGATGTTGGTTTCCTCTCACCATCATATCTGGCAAATGAGATGGTAAGTGGTGTATCCTCTTAGCCTTCCCAATAAATACAGCCCTTCAGGGTATTTTCTGGATTTACACAGTATGTCCACTTCAGCATTCCCACTTTTGCCCTATAGTCTTCCAGTACTTGCCATGGCAAACTCTGGTGTCTCTATCTAGCTTAAAGCGAACCATTGCTTTGTCCATGTTTGGAAAAGTAACTATCCTTGGAGTCCTTGTGAAGGAGTTAAATCCTGTTTCCTGGAAGAGTGCTCCCAAATCAGTAAACTCTATATTTTCCAACTTTATATTCTGCTTCCCACCCCTGCTTAGTCAAGTGCCCTTAGAATCCAGTCCCACACACATATTCCCCCAACTCATGGCAGTACATATTGACTGGAAACTGCAGATAATTCGAGGTTGAGTCCCTTTCCGACCTTATGAGAGCATCATTTCCCTGGCAAAACCATGATATGGCTTTACCCTGGTTATTGGCCTAGTGACCAGAACAGTGCTGAGGCATATCCTGGGATGGGAAGCTGGGTGGAGAACACAGGTTGTCTTATGTGGTATAAGTTTATGCACCGTTGTCAAACAAGTAGGGAAAGCTAGTCTTTTATAGAGAAGAGGGGCCACAGGGTTCCGGGTAACCTGGGTTTTTAAACTGTTTCGACTATTAACCTATCTGTCTCCAGCCTTTGTGTCAGGGTCCACATCTTTCCCAGTTTAGATCATGACCTTGGCATAACAGAACTTGGATTTTTTTTTTTGAAAATTTATCTTCTTTGAAGGCCTTTTAAAATTAAGTCCCAGGCCTGGTCTTCAGTTTCCACTTAATTCCACTACCCATATAGTTACTCTTTCCCTCACGTTTCTTAAATGCCAGAATCATGGCATCAGCTAGTGTATTCCTTTCCACCAGTATACCATTCTACTTCACTAGCAGTGAAAATTTTAACAATGACATTGTCTTGTGCCAAAAACTTCCTTGGTTCCACCTATCAGCAATGATGAGATTCTCATTGCCAGTTGGGTGGCAGGTGATACATTTTCTAATTCTGTTCTCAATATTTGTTTTGTCAGGTCTGGCACCAACTGTAAGTCAGGCACCTGAGAAACAGAATCTGAAATAGAGCTTACAGTGCACTAAGGTTATTAGGGAGTGAGTGCACTGATATCAAAGCCTATGGAAGAGTTGTGAACAAACAAAACTGGGAGGGGAGAGAAGCTGTATTTTAGAGTCAATGGAGGTTTAAGTTGACACTACACTGAGGTCTAAAGCTTGGTTACTTATTTGGACTTATTATGAATTGAAGTGAGATGCCAACATTCATTTGATCACAGAGAAAACAAGAAAATGCCAGAAAAACATTTACTTTTGCATCATTGACTATGCTGAAGTCTTTGACTATGTGGATCACAACAAACTGTGGAAAATTCTTGAAGGGATGGGAATACCAGACTACCTTACCTGCCTCCTGAGAAACCTGAATGCTGTCAAGAAACAACAGTTAGTATTGGACATGGAAAAACAGACTGGTTCAGAATTGGGAAAGAAGCATGTCAATGCTGTATATTGTCACTCTGCTTATTTAACTTATATGTAGAGTACATCATGCAAAATGCTAGGCTGGATGAATCACAAGCTGGAATCAAGATTACTGGGAGAAATATCAACAAACTCAGATATGCAGATGACACCACTCTAAAGGCAGAAAGCAAAGAGGGATTAAAGAGCCTCTTGATGAGGGTGAAAGAGGAGAGTGAAAAAACTGGCTTCAAACTCAACATTTAAAAAATGAAGATCATGTCATCTGGTCCCATCAATTCATGGCAAATAGAAGGGGAAAATGTGGAAACAATGACAGATTTTATTTTCTTGGGCTCCAAAATCCCTGTGGACAGTGACTGCAGCCATGAAATTAAAGATGCTTGCTCCTTGGAAGGAAAGCTATGACAAACCTAGACAGCATATTAAAAAGCAGAGACATCACTTTGCTGACAAAAGTCTGTATCTGTTTGCTAAGTCATGTCCGACTCTTGCGACCCCATGGACTGTAGCCTGCCAGGCTCCTCTGCCCATGGGGTTCTCCAGGCAAGAATACTGAAGTAGGTTGCCATTTCCTAAACTATAGTTTTTCCAGTAGTCATGTACGGATGTGAGAGTTTGTTCAAAAAGAAGGCTGAGCACCCAAGAATTGATGACTTTGAACTGTGGTGTTGGAGAGAATGCTTGAGAATCCTTTGAACTGCAAGGAGATCAAATCAGTCAATCCTAAAGGAAATCAATCTTGAATATTCACTGGAAGGACTGATGCAGAAGCTGAAGCTCCAGTACTTTGGCCACCTGATGTAAAGAGTTAACTCACTCGAAAAGACTCACGTGCTGGGAAAGACTGAAGGCAAAAGGAGAAGGGGCAGCAGAGAATAAGCTAGTTAATAGCATCACTGACTCAATGGACATGTGTTTGAGCAAACTCCAGGAGATAGTAAAGGACAGGGAAGCCTGGGGTGCTGCAGTTCATGGGGTCATAAAGAGTTGACATGACTTAGGGACTGAACAGTGCAGAAGTGAGAAGATCAGACCTTTTTACTCCTTCTTGAATCAGTCATTAGGTGTAGGCTTCCCTAGAAAGGGAGCATGACCTTGGGCAAGGCAGCGCTGAGGCAGTCTCCTGGGCTTCCCTGGTGGCTCAGAGAGTAAAGCATCTGCCTGCAATGCAGGAGACCTGGGTTCGATCCCTGGGTCAGGAAGATCCCCTGGAGAAGGAAATGGCAAGCCACTCCAGTGGCAAGCCACACTTGCCTGGGGGTAAAAAGCTATCAGCAATACTCACAGAGGCTGGGCAGAGTAGATGGGGAGATCTAGATGGCATATCACAGCATTCATCAACTATAATAGCAAAATATCTTTGATAATTTCTAGACTTCAAACTTCCAAAGAGTGCAGAACTGCCTAGGGATGGATGTGATAAACAAATATAAATGTTATTTAATGATCTATTCGGTTGAAGAATATGACCTTGATCTTTCTGTAGGTCAAAATGATTGAATAACATCAATTTCATAGTTTAACCTAATTATAGAATAGACCGGGAAGGAGCTTTCATTGGCCTGTGGTCATATTTAAATGTTTATGCATTTTAAAATAATCTATAAAATAGCTTTACTTCCCACACATGCCCAACACCCTCCCCATCCTCCCCATTTTGGCTATACTCATTAAAATCTCTGCTTTTAAAGCACTTGATTTCACCAAAACCAATGGTAAATAATGCCTCATGAATGCAACGGGAACACTTTCATTCTACCTCTGAGACTTGACTCTTGTCCATCTCTTCACTTGGAATTCTTCTTTGTGCATTGTCCCAACCAAACTACAACAAGAACAGCACCCTTTTCCAAACCTACCTCCTCCTTATAGACTCATGAGGGAAGACAATGTCGACAGAGAGAAGATAAAGTCATTTCAATGTATTTTTATTCTGTATTTACGAGTTCTTTATTGCTGCATAGCAAATCACTCCAACACTTACTGGTTGAAAACAATACCAACCATTTTGATCACAAATGTGCAATTTAGGCAGGCTTTGGCATGGAGCATTTGTACCTGTCCTACATGGCATCAGCTAGGGCAGCTCAACTAAGGGCTGAAGGATCCATTTCCAAGCTGGCTCATTCACACATGACAAGTCAGTGCTGGCTGCCAGCTGGGAGCTTAGCCAGGGCTGAGGGTGGCAGGGAGGTGGGGCTGTTGGATTCAGTATGGTGGCTGAGCTCCAAGAATGAACATCCCAAACCCAAATGGATTATGTTTGGATATTACTAAAGAATTTAGCTGAGAATCCAAGTAATGCCTGATCTTTTCTCCATCTGTTTTTCACTTATAACCAGCTTATTTCAAAATGGATTTGAGGCAGAAGCTCCCTTTATTTAAGGGAGACATAGTAACTTTTAAATGCAATTTTTATACTCTGGATTCTAAGAGATGATCTGCATTTCTGAGAGGGAAAATAAGTATGTGCACAGTGGGAGGAGATGTGTTTGTGCATTTGTACTCTATGTGGGCACACATGTACATGCCTGTGTGTTTTATACGTGTGTATATTATGTATATGCCTATAAGCATCTACATGTGTGTGCATGTGACTGTGTGTGTTTATATGTGTGTCTGACAATGTTATTAAAATTGTGTCTGTGTGTGTTAGCACTTGTATGCATGTGTGTGCATGTTGTTTAGTTTCCATAAGGATATCAATCTTTATTGTAGTTCCAAAATTGTTGCAGGACTGCTAAATGATAGCATGGTACTTTTTAAAAGAAAATTCAGATCTCTATGCAAAGTCAACAGAAAGTTTGTCGCCCAGTCATGTCCAATTCTTTGCAAATCCATGGACTGTAGCCTGCCAGTCGCCTCTGTTCATGGAATTCTCTAGGCAAGAATACTGGAGTGGGTTACCATTCCCTTCTCCAGGCGATCTTCCCAACCCAGGGATCAAACCCAGGTCTCCTGATTGTAGGCAGATTCTTTACCATTTGAGCCATCAGGGAAGCCCCAAAGTCAACAGACAGTAATGTAATTATTTTAAACTACATATGTATTAGCTCAAAACATAACATTCTCTTCAAGTAACAACTTTATTAATACAAAACTGACTAAGACAGCTTATCTGAGCCATCATCTTTTAAATGTTTTAGTATCAAAAGTCCTGCAGATTGTCCTGATAAAATACAAGAGATGCTGTAGAAGAATCTACTGAATTTTCCGTGACAAATATGATTTATGACATACTTAGAACTACCTGAGAAATGATTCTGAAATTATTCATTTGTTTCTGGTTCAAGTTAACAAAGAATGCAGCACATTTTTACCATTGTTTGTAAAGGAGATTTAGGTTTCCAAAGAATGCACTACACAACCACTCTAACCTTGGTATCTGATAATGTTAAACTTTATTTCTCTGGTGCATGAGGCATTTACAGGAGTTACATTTTGGTTAATTTTGTTATGTATATACAGTAATATGGACTTCTCCAGGGTTTCAGGGATAAACAATCCTCCTGCAATACAGGAACCAGAGGAGACATGGGTTTGATCCCTGGCTCAGGAAGATCCCTGGAGGAGGAAATGGCAACCCACTCCAGTATTCTTATCTAGAGAATCCATGGACAGAGAAGCTTGGCAGGCTCCAGTTTAAAGGGTCACAAAGAATAGGACATGACTGAAGCAACTTAGCACACATGCATATACATAATATACACTTTTTTAAAAATAGTTCTATGAGTTTTGACAAAATGCACAGAGTTGTATAATATCCATCAAAATCAGGAGACAGAATAGCTCCCTTGCCCCAAAATATTAGCTCATCTTATCTCTTTATAGTCAAACCCTCATTCTCCCCAAAGCCTGGTAACCACTTACCTGTTCTCCCTCCCTATAGCATTGCCTTTTCCATAATATCATGGAGATGAGATTATACCATATATAACCGTCTGAGTCTGGCTTCTTTCACTGAGAAAAATGCATTTGAGATACACCCATATCATTACATGTATGTATATTTAACTTGTTTTTATTGCTCAATAGGACTTCATTTTATGGATGTACACTGTTTGTTCAACCAGTAACCAACTAAAGGACATTTAGGTTATTTCTAGTTTGGTGTTATTGTGAATAAAGCTGCAATAAGCATCCATGTACAGTTTTAGTGTGGGAACAGAAAGTTTTAATTTCTCTTATAAATAGTAATGCGATTACTTTGCATTGGGATTACTGGGTCAGACAGTAAGTTCAACTTTAACTTTATAAGAAAATTCACCTTGCATTTCCATCAGCAATGTATGAAAGTTCCAGTTGCTTCGTATCTACTTCAATATTTTACTGTCAGTATTTTTATATTAGCCCTTCTAGTAGGTGTATAGTAGTATCTCCCTGTGGTTTTCATTTGCATTTTCCAAGTAACTAATGATGACAATCATATATGTGTTCATTTTCTTTCCACACAGTTCCTTTGAGAAGTGTCTGTTGAAATCTTTGCCTATGTTTGAGGGGTTATATGCTTTCTTATTGTTGAATTTTGTTTGTGAGTTCACTATGTATTTATAATTACTTCGCCAGATATCATTTACAAATATTTTCTCTAGTTTGTAGCTTGTCTTTTCATTCTCTTAATAGTATTTTAAAGAGCAAAGCTTTAATTTTCACAAAATCTGACTTAAAAATTTTTATTGTATAAATCATGCTTTAGGTTAATATCAAAGAACTCATTCCCTAGTACAAAGTTACACAGATTTCCTTTATTTCATCTAAAAGTTTTATAGTTTTATATTTATATTAAATCTAGGAGTCATTTTTAGTTAAGTTTTTTATCTATTGGAAGGTATAGGATATGGTTCATTTTCATGCCTATGATATTCAATTATTCTAGCACCATTTGTTGGTAAGACTATCCTTTCTACATTGAATTACTTTTGCATCAGTTGACCATTTTAGACTGGGTCTATTTCTGGAACTCCTACTCTATCACATTGATCTATGTGTGGTATTTTCACCAATACGACACTAACTTGATTACTATAACTTTATAGTATGTTTTGAAATCAGGTAGTATGAGTCTCTCAATTTTTTTCTTTTTTCAAAATTATTTCACTTATTCTGATTTCTTTGCCTTACAATACAGATTTTAGAAGAAGTTTTAGATATCTACAAGAAGTCTGGTGGAAAATTTGCTTGTCCATAGATCAATTTGGGGAGAATAGATATCTTAACAATAATAGGTCTTCTGACCCACGACCATGGCATATTTTCCCACTAATTTAGGTATTATTTGATTTTTTAAAAAATGTTATTGGAGTATAGTTGATTTACAATGTTGTGTTAGTTTCAAGTATACAACAAAATGAATCAGTTATACATGTACATATATCTGCTCTTTTTTTAGATTCTTTTCCTATATAGATCGACAGAGTATTGAGTGGAGTTCTCTATGCTATAGTAGGTCCTTATTCATTATCTATTTTATATATAGCAGTGTGTATATGTTAATCCCAATCTCTCAATTTATCTCTCCCCGCCCTCTTATGCCCTGGTAACCATGAGTTTGTTTTCTACATCCATGACTCTACTTCTATTTTGTAAATAAGTTTAAATGTACCCTTTCTTTTAGATTCCACATATGAGTGATATCCAATAGTATCTGTCTTTGTCTGAGTTAGTTCATTCAGTATGCCAGTCTCTAGGTCAATCCATATTGCTGCAAATGGCATTATTTTGTTCTTTTTAATGACTGAGTAATATTCCATTGTATACATGTACCACATCTTCATTATCCAATTCTCACTTGAAATTGAGGGGCTTCCAGAATGCTGGGTTTATATATTTTATCAGTTCTAAAAATTAATAACCTTTATAGCTTTATTTTCTCTCTACTGCTCTTTTGGGACTCTAATACATTATTGTTAGACCCTTTCCCTCTATCCTCATATCACTGAATCTCTCTTTTGTAGTTTCCATACTTTATTCTCTCTGTGGTGCATTCTGGATAATTTTTTTCTGACTTATCTTCAAATTCCCAATTATCTTTTTATCCATGTATAGTCTTTTAATTTCTTTGCATTGATCCATAATGTATTCATGTAAATGTGTGTATGTATATACAAATGTATATATGTATGTGTATATACATATACACAAACATACATATATATAGATATATATCTATCCATGAATATATCTATATGGGTCTATTTATTTATATACATATATTCATTTCTACAAGTTCTAACTGGTCCTTTTTCAGATCCGATTTTACTTCATAAGGTTTTCTGTTTGCAATATTTCAGTTTATCTTTCATTTATTTAAACATTGAAAGCATAATTGTTTTGTAAGTCTTAACTAATAACTCCACATCCAGAGTCTTTGTAGATCTCTTTCTGCTGTCTGTTATTTCTGCTTTTTCTTATGCACGGTGCTTTTCTTTTGTGAGTGGCACTGTTTGCGCTAAATATCTTTGAAAATATATTTATAATAATTTGAACTCTGTTATAAAAAGGTGCAAAAATACACAAAAGAAAGTACACATTTGCTTAAACCAAATATCTAGGGATACTATCTGTTTGGTATCACTTCAAACTAAATTCAGTGCTAGGTGGGTTCATTTTTATGTTGCTTTTTTTGGGGGTCCACCCATAAGATGTCAAATATAAAATGTAAAACTATATTCAAAGGCCAATTTACTTCTACTTCACAGTGACCCAAAGAGTATAGCCCTTTAGGAATTCTACTTATACTGGGGAGCATCTTCTCTTAACTTCTTCCCACCTTAGGTAACCATATCAGCCTGGCTGCAAAAACTAAAGTTTTCATTTTTCCTGATTGACAAAAGCCTTCAGAGGCCGCTCAGCTCCCTTTACCTCTCTGGATTCCTGCTTTCCTTTTGAGTTTATACTGGAAATTCCTATCTTGTTAGCTCTTCAATGCTTTATAAAAATAACTTCATTTTTTGCATTTATCCATAATTTGCCGTTGTTTTTCTGAAAAAAGTTGGCCCAAATAACCTGCTGCTGCTGTTGCTGCTAAGTTGCTTCAGTTGTGTTGACTCTGTGTGACCCCATAGACAGAAGCTCACCAGGATCCCCTGTCCCTGGGATTCTCCAGGCAAGAACACTGGAGTGGGTTGTCATTTCCTTCTCCAACGCATGAAAGTGAAAAGTGAAAGTGAAGTCGCTTAGTTGTGTCCAACTCCTAGTGACCCCATGGACTGCAGCCCACTAGGCTCCTCCATCCATGGGATTTTCCAGGCAAGAGTACTGGAGTGGGGTGCCATTGCCTTCTCTGAAATAACCTAGCTTGCTATTATTAGAAACAGGAAAATCTTCACAAGAATAAGTCCCATTGCAGATTGGAATTGTACAGGTCCTGATATGTCACAGTGATAATATTTTAATTTATTTTCATTTTACTTTTGTGGAGAGGTGTTGCCCATTCTAGTTTCTGCACACAGCTATCTTATTTTAGGGGTGAAAATGAAATATTCAGTAGGAGTCTTTTTCTTTTGGCGTCAGCAATGAACAGATTCTCTTCCCCATCTGTTAGTTGGGGGCAGGGTGAAAAACATTTTCTTTTTCTCTGTAATTTTCTCTTTTCAGACCTACCTATATAATTTTACAATTACCTTTATGTTACAGAATATTTGTTAGCACTTCTAAGATTGACTTTTCTTATTCTGTGCTCACAAGTCTTTGTTATTATTTTTCCTGCCTTTCTCTTATTTGTATGAGAATGAAGATCAGGGTTTGTAAGTTTCCTTTTCTGGGTTTTTTTTTTTTTTTTTTTTTTGGTAGAAGTAGGTGGGTGAGGGGAAGCTATCTTTTTTTTGTGTGTGTGTTACTTGAACTCTTGTTATCCTATTTTCCTTATTTAACTTTTTTTCTTTTTTTACAGAAATAGACCCATAGACATAGAAAACAAATGGTTATGGTTACCAAATGGAAAGGAGGGAGAGGGATAAATTAGGTGTTTGGGATTAACACACACACACTCTTGTAAATAAAACAGATAAACAATATTATCCTACTGTATAGCACAGGGAACTATACTCAATATTTTACAATAGCCTATAAGGGAAAATAATTTGAAAAAGAATAGAGATATATTACTGAATTACTGTGCCCTATATCTGAAACTAATGCAACGTTGTAACTATACCTCAATAAAATATATATGTGTGTATAT